>NC_057945.1:33652375-33987375 GCF_018555375.3 Anguilla rostrata
GACTGGATAGTGTGCTTATGAAATGTAGCCTACACTTTGTATGCCTAACATATAACACCACAGCCTAGGACATTACAAATCACGACTGGACAGTTGGCAAGAAAAGGGGTCAGAGTTCACTTAAATACTTGACTCTGTGCATCAAATTTCAATTGTAATGCTGAAAGGAGTCAGAATGCCGTGGAATAAAGATCAAAGTCTAAACTGCCGTCCAGGTTGCAGACAGGGCAGACTTACCGTCTGGTCCAGGTAGTGGTTGCCGGTGATGGGTAGCAGGGGGTAGCAGTAGGTGTGCTCCAGGTTTTGGGGCATGGAGATGCTGATGGAGGGGAAGGTCGAGCGGCAGTCTGTGGCCATGTACAGGGCAGGCGTCCAGGTGCGCCCGAAATCTGTCGATCGCTCAATGATTAGCGCGTCGGGGCGGGGTCCCTGTCGAGAAAAGAACAGAAGGTGCCGTTACTACACAGCTAAGCATGGGCTAATAACACTGTTTATGGATCATTATGCTGTATGATACACCTCTAGAGAAGCTCTACAGTTTGCCTGTATGTATCAATATCCAGCATGTAAGAAATGAAGGTTAGTACATGGAATATGGCATAATAATATTCACATGGTTTTATGCAATATCAGGGTGCTGAAGGATGGCATTACCTTGAACTTCATAACCAGGGTGTCCAGCTGGAAGGGGTTACTCAGGTCCAGCTGCAGGCTAACTGGACTCACGCCTAGAAGAAGCAACCCAGCATGGAAGCAATCATTACACCCCTCTTTGAGTTGTACAGCAAATAAATGACACAACTAAAAAAATTTTAAACAAAGTTAAACAAGTCATTACATTTCACAGTCACTGATTACATGTGGGCCCTCTGTGCCTTCTGGGTGATATTACACTTTTCTATTCCTGACTGCAACGTTCTCCACTTTTCTAAGTTGCTCTGGATATGTGCAGCTTATAAGCGAATGCAATAAAATGTCATAGAACGTAATGTAATGTAATGTAATGGAATGGAATGCAATGGAATGTAATGGAATGTAATAGTTGTTAGCTCCAAATTCAAACGCACAAAAAAAGGGCTTGATCTTGCTCTCTTGTCTCCCTGTGACGTGGGCTTCAGCAGTTGACTGTTTGCTAACAGTTCATTTGTGAAACCAGCATCTCATCTCATCTCCTCTCACCTTTCCTTGACTGCCACCACCTGTGGGGTGCTGAGGTGGAGAGCACCTCCTGGATGGTGTGTGCGTTCGGACCCTCAGGGTTTTGCGAATCACAGGGACAGCACTTCATTCTCGTCTGGGGGAGGGGGGGGGGGGGGACAGGCAGGGTGAGGTCACACAACATAGCAATATTACATTACATTAAAGGCATTTAGAGACACTCTTATCCAGAGAAACTTACAGCACTTTTTACAGAGCATTTACATTGCATCCATTTATACAGCTGAATATATACTGAAGCAATACAGGTTAGTGTCCAACCTGGGAATTGAACCTATGATCTTTAGGTTACAAGACCAGCTCCACTATACTACAGTTCCACTATACCAAATCATTATACTACACTGCCATCCAACATCAGCAAGTGCAGATAATCTTTAATGAAAATGAGAAAACAAAAACCCCCACTGGCGTGTGTTTAGTCTGATCTGAGCACTTGATTGCTGACTGATGCTGGAGTGGAGGCCTACTATGAGGCTGATTATAGGGTCATAGGTCATCCTAAATTATGCGGCGCACAAGTAGCTTGGCGTAAAGCACCTGGTCAGCAGTGCCATGCAGAGCGGTTTGAGGGGCAAAGTAGAAAAAAGGGCACACCAACCTAGAAAAACGGTTTTTGTTTTGTTTAAAAAAAAATAATAATAATTAAAAGAGCACATTGGGGACTTGGGAAAAAAGGGGCAAGTGCTCAGGCACCCAAATGGCAGCACATTTGAGATTCCCAGTCCATTCTTGTAATGAGATCAGCAGTCACTGGGATTGGAGGGCATCGGGTGCCATTTCTGGTGCCAAATCAAACAGGTGCCATTTCTGGAGCCAAATCAAACAGGTGCCAAATTAAACAGAGGCTGTGGAATTGTTGGACTTTGACAGGCAACTTAATTTTAGAAGTGAGCTTACAGAACTCACACCTGGAATCTGTTTTAGCATTAACAAAAACTGATTTGATTTAAAAAAACATTTTACATGCTTCAGTTTAATTGTGTGTGGTGAGAGTTACACCAGCTTTGTTAAACCTGGATGTTCCTGATCTGACTGGATATTGTTATGACAAAAATAAAGTGATGACATAATAACGGCGGGGGGGGTATGAAGCTATTGGGACAGCTGCCGCCCTCCCTCCCGAAATTTCAGCTACGAACCAGTAATGCGGACGTGTCGTTGCATGCTAACAGCTGCAGTGATAAGGAGGTCATTGCTAAAGACTGGGATTTCCTTGGGCAGGGGGAAAACGTGCAGAGCTTCAGGCTGCGGAACCCCTGAGCTCAGGGTTTTTTGGCCTAGTCCGCTTACATGCCCTGTCCAGAGAACACCGTGACACAGGGCCCTGGAGAGGACCACTGATGACTGGAGGAAAGGTCTGTAGATCACGCTGGGGGGGGGGGGGGGTAGGACGGGGTCGTGGGTCCACACGTCAAATTATGTACACGTGTCCAAACGAGCACACACAGCGTATTTACTGTATAAACACTGAAATTCCCTGTCATTTCCTCAGTCCCTTTTTCAATTAGTATCAGATGGCCATTTCAGGAAGAGGAACTGCCGTCAAAATGGCGGGACTCAAAGTGGACCAAATCTATTTTGCGGCTTCAAACGTGCCATTGATTGGCAAGTCATTCAAAGCGTGACTGGCTAGTCGTGCAGTACATAATCATACCTGCCTGGCTATGACAACTACATAAATTGTTAGAACGTGACAAAGCCCTGCATTTTACACAGAATAACCACGGCTGGCTGGTTTACCCCTTGTTCCCAAGTTGTGAGGCTGGAAGGGACAGTGAGAAGGGTGACCGGAAAATATCCAATTAAATTTGGACAGGTGCCCAAAGGGTTTTTGTCCACTATTTCAACACTCTGTGTTGTGCAGCGCAATAAGTTTAAGGGTTCTGGCGAAGAGCTGGAGGTCTGGATCCAGCTGGCCACAGCTCTGGGTCAATGGAGTGTGGGCACGCAGCAGGGACATGGGTGCCAGCCCTGGGCACGCATCGAGGACATGGGTGCCAGCCCTGCACAGAGACTCAGACAAGACCACCAAGTAAAGCAGTAGAGCTAAAAACATAAACTGGAGGACACCCACCTTTCCTGAAACCAGAGAAAGAAATGGGAAATTCATTTCAAATTAAAAGCCCTGATGGCAATCATGCATCCTTGCCATTGAATTGCATAATTGGATAAGATGTGGAGCAATTTTAAAGGGTTTTAATTTGACATGGTAAGCATATCGTAAGTAATGAACGAGACAACCTCAAGGTTATTGGATGGGTAAGGCTGCTCCAGGGCTACATGGTATGTGTTCAATACAAAACATCCGCCCAAGCTGCTCATGTTTGTTTCTACCACGTTTATACAGACAAAACAGTGATACTGATCTCAGTTCATGCTTCAGTCTTGGAACTGTTGGATAACATAATAAAAAACTATCTAACAATACAGACCTCCATAACCCTCAACAAATGCCCTGATAGGACATGTTTAAAGAGCCATGGACACATTTAACATAAAATTCACTTTGTCTGAGAACAATATGTTTATAATTTATTTATTTATTTATAGTTTATTTGGTAGGGACAATGCAAGTTAACATAGTACCACTTCAACTCGTTATAAACAAGTTGATGTAACTGATGTACCGCAAACAGAGATCATACCTCTTGCTAGTTTTCAACTCCTGTCCTGACCCCTTCTGATTGACTGTTGAATGTTTTTAATGTGCAAATGGAAGATTTTTGCTTTGATCATTCAATTTGGAACACATCACAGAAATGACAGGAAGGATTCCTACAGACGAACTTTAGGCCTCACATTTGCCACACATTATATGTCTTATTATTTAAACTGCCACGTAAAACTGTCCCAAAGTTGCCACATAAAACACTGAATTGCCACGTTTTATACATCAATATCTGTCATAAATGACTGGGTGAATGGACAATCAATGCCTTTTGATCTCCTAAACTGGTTAATAAATCCTGACTTCGGTCTGACTTGGAACAGAAGGGAAGTCTTAGCCACCATATAAATTTTAAGAAAGACACAAGCCACAAGGCTATGCAGAGGGCTGACCTTGGGTCGACTGCTGCTTCAGCACTCCTGCCTCCCAGAAGAATGGGGGGCGAGCCCTGCATTTCGGCTTCCTGATTGGTGCGATGGGGAACAGGGGCGGGACATCCAGGGTAACGTAATCAATGTGACTTTAGTCTCGGGTGTTCATGTGCCGACCTTGATGGCCGGGCAATTGGCTGAGGGCCCTTCTTTTGCAAGATATTGCTTCAGGCACCCGGCGCTTTGCAGAGCCGCAGATTTCGATTGGCTGGCTGTTGACCAATCAGGGGAAAAGTTGGCCCTAACGCCAGCAGCCACTCACATTCGCGGTGTACTTTATCCCCTTGGTGTCTAATGTGCTGTGTGTCATGGGTCCGTCTATTAGAGTTGTTGCGCTGATTTTTAAAGCCAGGACTATTTATTCTGTCTTTTAGGCCCCGGGTTGACTAAACTGCCTTTTATATATAATCGTATTTCACCCCACCCATCTTGAAGAGTTACTCAAGTTATTGATTTAATATTAATTGGCATCATCACTTAAGAGCAAGAGGAATATATCAATTACAGGAATATACTTGTAAAGAAGTGGATCACAACAGACGACAACACCAGGAATTTTACAGACTGTACTTTTTGAACATATCCTCATATGGCTGCTAAGACAGTCTGCAAATGAATCAGATCAAAAATAACATGTTAAACTGATTACTTGAATATACTTGCAGAATGCGCAATCATCGCAGTGTGTGTGGGACAAGTTCTGCTAAGCTTTTCAGAGCACAATGGTCTAGACTTCAAAGCACATGAGACAGATAGTTCAGCTTCGCTCACCCTTTAGTATACGCATCTGTCTACAGCTCGACTCATTTACAGAGCAGACAAAAACATTTTCATTGGCCAAATTTCTGCAGTACAGATTTTCAAGATTTCATATGAGTAGAAACAGGTATTCAGCCACAGTGACACACCACACCTGTACTTTTATGACACTTCATCAGGGCTCGTACATGTGTCACATTATTGCTCACATATAAAATGTAACATTAAAACCATGGAAATTGCATTTGCCTTCAAATGGTAAAATGATCAAAATATTTAAGGTTAAGTTCATATTTATAGTTAATATCATTTTTCCATAGGGCAGGGTAGGTGTGGTGAATTACAGGTAGAGACAACTGAGGACAAGTTCATGTTTGTTGTTGTGAGAAGGATTCAATAGTGATGTCACGTACTGCGTGATGCTACACGTTGAGATGGCCGGAACATTTAACTTCACATTGCCATGGAAACGGTGCTGTTCGGTCATGCCGGTAAACTATCCAAAACTCTTTGCTCCGGGTGCAACCAACAAGCCAACACAGCCAAACAGACAGTACTCAGTATTCAGCGGTAAAACAGTAGCAGCTCAAATTGCGAAACGTGTGTGCGATGCTGCTTCAGCAATGGACTGCGAGTATGAATCTTATGTTTGAAGTACACTTCACTTGCTTAGCAACAAGGAAACGCAGACAGTCAGAGATGCTTGATCCTGACGAGCTGATGATTTTACAGTGACTCAGCAAAGGGGGCTGACTTATAGAAATGTACGGTATCAGAGTTACCGTAGCCTCGCATTAATGCTGAAACATTGGGGGCTAAGCTGTACGGCTCAAATGTATACCATGATTTTCCATAATCTACACACGTATTTCATATTGCCCTCCTGAAATAACTCACTACACTGTTTCTGGGTGTGGCCAATCCAACAACAACAACAAACAATCATCAATAATACAGGTTAAATTTCTACTTTCTTACTGAAGCTGTATTCTGTGATCTGATCCGAATTCTACATAATGTAGCCATGCTCACTTATTAAATATGTGTCTATCAGATAACATGTATGCTCATTCACAAATGGTAACATTTGAGAACATTTGAGAAACAATAAGACATTTCACCCCCAAAATAAACCTAAAGCACTCTGGCTTATTGACAACAGTATTCGTAGTCTACAGATTAAATCTGCCTTTCAATTAACCAGACAATCTAATGACAGGGCTTGTATTTAATTCCTGTAAACAAGTTCTTGAAAATGTAATCATATAACCTCATGAACGGAGTAATTCGCTGTGGCTGAAAACAAGACTTTGCAAGCAGATTCTTAATCTGGATGAATGATATCATAGAAGACGCCAATACAGGAAGAGAGGAAGGAACAGACATTTTCATGAGCTACAGGGTAAAAAAAACACTCATAGAGCAGTATAGTAATATGTCAGCCCCTATGGGTTCCAAACAAATATAGATTTACTCTGCACAAAGAGTACAAGCTATTTTTTCGTATTAGACAACCTGGGGGGAATGATTTCCACATTTTCAAAATATGAAATACATGAGAATACTAGGATGGGAAAGGAGGTTTTACTTTCTGTTCTTGTGGAACAGAAACACAAAACACAGGGGTAAGCTTCTGGAAGACTCATTCTGGTAACATCTAATTAAAAAAAAAAACGTTGCATGTGCATGTGCAAAACTTTCCACCATGTCAGATGGAAAGACACCGTTGTTAAATCATGAACAATTACAAATACAGTTATTTAAACACAGCTAAACAATCACCGTTGTTGGAGCGCTGCAAACATGCTTCTAAATGTAAGTGACATCCTTCCTAGAGACTTCAAAGTGTATCTGGTTTATCAATGCAGGATATTTTTTTATCATTACTCAGTCATATTGGAGTGAATTTGTTGGTCACTTATTGAGTGAATATTTACTTTGTATATTTAACAGGGCAGAAATTGCTAAATGCTGCTGCCTTCTTTTTCTCTGTGTTGTTGTTTTTCAAGTTTTACTCCTGTTCTTCCGCCCCCCCCCCCCCCACAACTTGACTTCTGATATCCACTATCCTCACTATGATGAGAGACAAGAGTTGCAACACGTAGTAATTGGCGTGAAATCCAGACAATTTCACAAAACAGACAGACCTCTAACCCCCCCACCCCCCCCCACCCCCACGGATAGTAGGAACAGAGAGCAGCACATTCAACCCAGCTGCACAGCGCTGGTCTGTCTGTCAGTCTGTCTGTATCACACAACTTTTTTTACGACCACTGCCAAGACACTTGAAGTCAACACTAGCTAGGTGTCTGTGTCATGTGTCATAATGCAAACAGCACACCATAATCCCAAACAGCAGCCAGTGACACGTACATCCACAAACATATTGAAAGATAAGGTAACCGACAATGCTGGATTTCTGTCAATCTATGGTTAATGGCTTTGCCAACATCCTGTCCACAGGTGTATAGAAAAATGCTGTGGACACTGACAGTTAATGGATTCTAACCAACCTCACTAGCTGGTGAGAGGATTTATTACTTTACATTACATTACAGGCAATTAGCAGATGCTCTTATCCAGAGTGACTCACACAACTTTTTACATGCATTTTACACAGCTGGAAATATACCGAAGCAATGCAGGTTAAATAACTTGCTCAAGGGTACAATGGCTTTTTACTCCTACCCAGGAACCGAACCTATGACCTTTCGGTTACAAGTCCAGTTCCTGAGCCACTATGCTACACCGCCGCCCCCAGGAGTCAGCTGTGTGAGTGCTAGAACAGTACACGGGATGGGGCTTACCAGTCCATAGGGTGTACAGAACACCTCTGAGCCAAGCAGACCGCAGGTGGAGGAGGCATGGAGCTGCTTTGCCCGGCCCAGGAGCAGGTCTCCCGCGGGGGGGTAACAGGCGCCTTTTGAGCAGTCCTGCTGGGCAGCAGTAAGAGCAGCCAGGGCTATGGAGGAAGAAAAAAAAAAGTCAATCCAAAGAGTACAGGCCATTAGTCTCCATTAATACCAGTATAACAGTACTCTTCTTTTTGGAATGCTTTTTCAAATTTCCAAGTCAGTGTTCTAGAAATCTACTGCTTTCAGACCAGTAGTGATTGTTACATCAGCATTAGAATGTTCGGCTAAGCACAAACAGTACATGAGGACCTAATTTTATCTAGGGAGACTGGCGTCACAGTCTGACGGACATTCTGCTTGCTATATGGCTATTCTTTCTCTATTTCTTGCTTCTTGTGCATTTACCAAACATTTCATGTTCAGACTCTTACTAGGAAGTGATATCCAGGAGGATGGACAATCATAGAAGACTATAAGCCTTAAGCTTTTCTACAGTTATTAGACAATGCATTGCTAAGCTACAGGGCACCTTGTTTCAAATCTATTGGCATGTAGTTTGCTCTTAATTTTTAATAGTTGTGTTACTTTTCTAATGAAGAATGAATGAAAACTTGTAAATGTGAAAATATGCAACAAAGTATTTCATTATTCAACAGGATAATTATAATAAATTATAAATGTTAACAATATCTGTCAGAGAAATAATAACATGTCTCATTATAGATAAGCTTTCTGGATAGGAAAAACTTAGATAATCAGTTATTCATACCTGCTATTTGGAATAATATCCACGTCTTCATGAAATCTTTCAAGCGGAACCAACTGCAATTACAGAAAAAAATCTATTTAAAAGTTGTATAAAAATTGATTTCCAAAATGAAAAATGCTGTAAAAAAAATTATTGGTATTACAAACAAGCTATTCAGTCATTATCAGAACAAATTCATCCTTCCACTGGACCAGTGAATTCAAACATTCAGCAAGATGATGAAGAAGTTGAAGATAACCAACACAAAGGCACTCCGTTGCACTGTGAACTCACCAGTCTGAGTATAGGCTTTTGAGCTGTGTGGTGCTCCGAACGGTTAAACTTCTTCCCTCTCCTCGTCCTGTTTCTATATAAGCACAGACTCACCTGGGCTGAGGTGATGAAGCGTGTGTCAGAGGCGCGGCAGACAGACACGCCCTGCCCGTTCACCGCCACACCTGCGGAGATATGAATCAATTCACGCTATATCCGCAGCGCAATGCAAAAGAGAGAAATTCACCCTACAGTACATCCGCACAGTAATCTAAAGGGAATTTTTCCACACGGCAGAATCAAACCCACACTAGAATTGTCTGGACTGTCTCCGGTCCCAAAAAAAGACCCATTCCCTCCACCAAATGAATCAAACTAAATATCAATACCTTTAAAAAAATACAGTTTAACACCTTTCTAATTGATTCCAGTGGGATGAGGTAAGCTGTCTTAACAGGAAATAGGGAAAGTAAGATTATGCAGATTATGCAGCACATACGTGTAAACTATGGATATATATCTTAATACAAGGTAATGGTGACTTGAAAACCTGACTTTCTTTTTTAATGTTTTCATTTTTGGGGTAATAAAATAATAGGTGATTACAAGTAAACAAATGTGATTACATGTCTAACATGTTTATAAAAAGGCCACCGCTACTACAACTGTGGCTAATGTGATCATCCAGCCCACAGTTATAATGCTGTGAGAACAGTACTGTACGTTTTCTATGCGCGGGAGACAGAACAATACAAACCAATAAAATGTGGCAATATAATGTGGCCAACAAGCTTCTTATCTGTACTCTTCTAACTGGTGTTGCCACTCTATTGTGCAGTTTGAACTTGCCTGTGGTGCACACACACACACAGACATATGCACACACACAAACACACACACACGCATACACACACACATGCACACACACACACACACACACACACACACACACGTACACATCTGTAGCTGCTGTGGCTGTGTGCTAAGGAACTTGCATAAGCATGAACTTCAAGCTTAATCTAAAGTTAAAAAAAAAAAATCAGTACAAGAAAGGGCCTAGCAAGCCTTTTCATTTCTCCATGCCCTGTATAGTAGTGCTTTTCCAGCTGCTGAAAGTTTGTATAACTGATGACGTTGTCAGTTTGAAAGGGGGAGAGTCATGATTGCTTAACTTGCAATGTTGAATATATGGAAAAATGTATACAGAGGAAAAAAACTCCACTGAATTGCGTATGCAGTGCTCAATAGTTCTGAGACAGGAGAAAGGTGTGGCACAGGTAACAAATCGAGGCTTTAATTCATTTGTACGTAACTGCGTGACGATCATCATCAGTGTAAAAATTCCTGACCCGAGGCTACTGCATTTCAGCTTGTTTTTCTCCATGGTAGTGGTGACTAACTCAAGGTAAAAGGGTGTGTCTTCACTGAATCACAGTCTGCACACAGCCGAAGCCACGCCCTCAACTGTCACTGCCAAGAAACCGTAGCAAATACCTTAGGGGTAAAAAAAAAACATATGTTTATTCTGAGTGAGATTCCATCTCCTCTGATAGGTGCTTTTCTTTAAGCCGATGATGGGTAGAGTCTTGCCTGAAATGCTTTATTTGTAACTGAGTTCACTTCAGGTGTATTTGTAAAGCAGTTTTTTTTCAGAGACACTGCCACAAGGACACTCTGCAGGTAAATAGGGAAAAGGGGAAAGAAGACCAAACCACAACGCCCCCTCCCCCAACCACCCCGCCCAAAAAAACAAAAAACAAAAAACAAAATCAAACTCCCCACTGAGAAATAACACCCAACCATGGAAAAAAAAAACTCCTTCCCTGTTGGGAAGGAATCTCAGGCAGAACCCAGCTTGGAGTGATGCTCATCTGCTAGCTGGCCTGGCATCAGTAGTTTGGTTAAATAATAATACAGAGGTAAAAGGGAATATACTGGGCAAATAATGAAAGTGTTTGAGGAGATTAAACCACAGCCCAAAGGTATTAGACCAGATGGCACAAAGATGGACCAAGCTAAGAAGTTTATATGAGCTGAGTATGTCACAAGAGCAGAATGATGCACCAAGGCCTCCAGTTTTTTTGCCTAGGTGCCTCATCAGGGAAGGATTGGGGCCAGAGCAGTCTGTAAACTGGGTGAAAAATTTTGAAGCACACGGGAAGAGAACAGGAAAGGGAGATTGGTGTTTGAAGCTTGATACATTTTATGTTATGTACGACGCGTGGAGAGTGTAAGCTGGAATAGCACCGGTGTGCTTTGCTATGGCTGCATATATGAAAATAAGGAGAGGAGAAAATGAGAAGAAAGGGGTGAACACAACCGTGACTGAACTTGGACTGACAGGAACCAAACACAGCACAGAACAGCCAACCAGGGTGTTCGCACGCAGTGACAGGGCGTCAGCTCAGATGATCTGGCAGGCCCGAGCTCCAGACCCACCCTTCCTGTGCACTTCTAACTAAGGGGCTGACTTCAAAGGTGAGCCTTAGGCCAAAATGTGAAAACAGTAAGTGTCTAAAGCCGGAACATGTAATGGGAGATTACTTCATAAGAAACAACCTCTGTAGGAGAAGTCTCTGCCTCTTATTGTGATTTTAAGTGAGGCCTGAAACTTCCTATGAAGCTGTCAAGATGGAGAGTAATAGGTAGGTAGCTCTCTAAGATATTATTGAGCAAGACCATTTAAAGCCTTGCAAGTTAGATGCAGAATCAGTCAAACTATCAGTCAGTCAGACAGTAGAGACATGACCACAGCACTGATATGTTCACATTTCTTAGTTTTTCTAAGTACCCTTGCAGCTACACTCTGTACTAGTTGGACGTTTTACAAAGAAAAACTACAGAAACCACATAGTAAAAACTTAACAGCTGTTATGTAGCAATTATAAAATCACAAAGCATTTCTGTGGCATCATGCAGGGGAAATATTTTCTATAATTTAGATTTATACCTAAGGTGAAATGCAAAATGACACGTTTGTGATATTAGTAATGCGGGCCTACACAAAGAGACACGCAAAAAAAAATGAACAAGCACTGTGACGGTGTCTCAGAGAACTTGGGCCTATACAACCAATATCTATGTTCTATTTCAGTTTAACAAAAGGACATTTTGTGTCACAGACCTTTATATCTAGCTAGCCATATGTAGCTAGCCACATGTTATATTTGCACGACTTTCCAGGAGTAGTGTATTGTCCTTCATTTTGCTATATGATGTAATTTGATTCTGTGAAGTAGCTGATGTTCCATGAGGGTAAATTATGGCATCTTGTGCATTTGAACTACTATACAGGTTTGACCTTTTCACTTATGATCTGATCTAGACTCTTCCTGTATTGTGAGATTCGAAAAAACCAAGAAAAAAGCCTCTAGTCTTATTAGCTTGTGGTATATTTGCTATATTATCCCCTCCCCAGAACTGCACAGTAATTTGTGAATGTAGGTTACATTGTGTACTCTAGAGTCTAGATACGGTAACTTGCCAAGACACAATGGTCAGAACACAAGACAATAACTACTGGTACTGGGTCCAGTTTTGGATCAGTTGCAGTAACAGTGGGACCTCTTCCCAAGCACAGTCAACATAATTTTCAAGAGAGATTTTTCGCTTAAAAATACTATTATTACAGCCATAATATTCTCTTCCTCAGCTAAGCTGCATGCTAATAAAGAAAATTAATATGAAAATAAGTTGGTATGGCATAGCCTACTATGCAGTAAAATATCCAGTGTTAATTCATCTCATAACGGATAATATTTTGTCCCACATACCATTAGTTTAATTAACACTGGACAATTTACAGTGTACAATAAAATTGTGTAGCCCTATATATATATATATATATAAATATATATATATATATATATTTATTTATTTACTTATTTATTACTATGGATCACTGCACTGGCCTGTGGGTAATCCATATAACCACAGGATTCAATCAATATCCATTTGAAAGGACTGTGCTAACAGGCTGAGCTACATGACATCATATGTGAAGTTGGCCTCTCCTCATATCGGTCAATGTGCTTCATCAAGTGCTCACGTCACACTGACTCCCCTACGGTGCGTCTCAACTCCAGCACATCCAGCATCTGTTCAATACGTTTTTAGTACGCGTCATTAATTACGAGCATATACACCAATGGAGACGTATAACCATCAGCATAAAAGACAGCTCAAGTTTTTGATTTTGAACGCTATTCCCAACTGATTCCCAATGACTGTTTCATGCGCCCACGTAGGCTACAGAACTGTCAATGAAATCTCAATTCGAAAAAATTGTTTGAACTGAAACTGAATTTAATTTTATGGAAGATAACATCATACTGTCGCAACAAGCTGGTAGGCCATGCCGTCTGGATTAAAACGACTGCTTTATTTGATCGTTACCCGTACAGTCCGGAATTATTTCAATGGTGAGTCGGTGAAAGGGGACAGTTTAGATAGTGATGGCAGTGGAGTTTGTCTGCCACATATTTTTTGTTACGTAATGAAAGGGCATCTGTGCTAGTTGGGCCACAAGTTAGAACTTTTGCAATAAATGAGAAGTTCCCAAACACCCAATGCTTATATGAGTAGCCTAATATTAGACATTCTGGTTGAAACTTAAAACAAATTTATTATTATTTGTGGTTATAATAACGACGACAACAACAAACAATAAAAATTGCAGCAATAGCATCGATTTGACATATTGAAAACACAAATGTATATAATTGCACGATAAAAAAAAAATACTGTTCTGCATATATAGAGGGTATTGATAGAGGGATAATTTTTAGTATTTAAATTCATCTTTATTTTTTGGACACCAAAGGAGTTTTGCTTTCATGTTCAACCTCACGTCTAGGACAAAGGCTACTTGTTCACTTGGGAATCAAGGCACGGGAATCTCTCATGAATATTCATCAACATTGACCCCGCCCAGTAGGCGTGAACAAAGACTTTCAGGTCTTTAAATTCGCGTGGCGCGTGCTTTTACTTCACTCAGCAGCACTTGCTTGAGGCGTTGCGTGGCGAGGGAGGAACAATTAGGATTAACCAAAATAATAACGTATTAGCGTAAGTACTTGTCCAGTGTTGTATATGTTATTTGTATTTATAGAAAATATCTACCTGTAAAAGTGGATTTCTTTTTTCTACCAAGGAAATGGAAATAATATTCACTTAATATACTTTTATGCAGTATGTGATATTTGTTCTGGAAATTCAGCTGTGTTATGTACGTCAAGGCGAAGAACCAGATAGTATTGGTAGCCGAATAAAAAGGAATCTGACTGCATGCAACAAAATCCACCTTTGCGATAGAATATCGGCAACTAACATATTCTTCTTTCCCCGATCCCTGCAGACGGAACTAAAAACATTCAAATTTTCCCAAATTGTCCAAATGGAGACCATTCACGAGATCATCCCGTTCGCCAAGGAGATGTTGAGCCAGAAGCTCAGCCGGCGCATGGTGAAGGTTTACCTGGCAGGAAGTGCGATGGCCTTCCTCGGGGTGGCGCTGGGCCTGGTGGAGACGGTCTGCCAGCCCTTCTCGGCTGAGGAGCCCCTGGACGAGGAGCTGGCCAGGCTGGAGGAGCGCGAGCAGCGTCTGCTGGAGGCTGAGAGGCAGAAAGAGCGGACAGAGGGGACCCCGCTGCAGAGTGAGGTGACCCAGCCCAAGAAGAAGATTCAGCAGGCAGCGATCAGGCGGAGGAGCTCTGCCAACAGACTGCATGCATCCTAAACATACCCCACCACCCCACCAAGCTGTTGGGCTGCTTTGTTTAGATGTGTTTGGAAGTCGAATTTGAAAGTCAACACGAATGTTTGAATGTGTGATGCCGGGATGGTAGAGGGTGGTAAACTACAGACTGTCTTTCAGCCCAAAGCAAGTACATTACTTGCTGCTGTGCAGCAGAAGTCCTGGGAGGTTCAAGACTGGCCTTAACTGTATGAATACATTTTTTTTATATACTGAAAGAGAATGTGTACCATGCATTTGAATTCTGTGTTTATACAATGTTTTTTTCAACTCAATAAAATTTCTATATTTATTTATAATGCCTCCAGGAGTGATGTTTAAAAATCTCTGTGACCTATTCCCAAACTAGGTCTCCATGGCTATATAAAACAAATTATTCAAGCGTTATGAACAAAATAATGAATTTGCAACCACAAAGTTGAACATTCCACCATACCCACTGTAACACATTCTATTTACAGTACCATGGTATTAAATCTTCCCAAAAATACTCAAAATCTGACTTTATTGGCCAAGTACACTATGTTTTTTTATACATACAAGGAATTTGACTTGGTTAATTGGTTGTTCCCTGTGTAACAGTCAAGACAATAATGAGTCCAAGATGGGGGCAAACTGAAAATAAGTACCTAATATCGTACTGCAATTTGTATCTCACGAAGGACTAGTCACTCACTAATGCATTGGTTAATTATATGTGTTACATCAGAAGTAAACAGAGGAAATGTGGTTTGAGGTGGAGTGGAAATCCTAATGTAAAACCTTTTCCAGCAATGAAGTGGATCAGTCCAACTCTATCATATGCTTTACAGTAGTAGCCACCTAAAACAGTGCGGGTTACTCTTCTGGCCACTGTGGATGCTCTGAAGCCTGACCTCTATTGGTAATCATCAAGGAATTAACTTTCCAATTTATATCCTGTTCTGCTCACTCTACGATTGAGGATTACACTTGATGACTACCATTATTCACACATTCAAGCAGGGTGGGAAATGAACACTGGCCTCAAGCAACCAGCCAGCCCCAATTTACCCATTATTTGGTGAGTTTGTCTACCGTACCAGCCACCTTGGCAGGTAGCCACCCATCACTTGGAGGTCCTGTTCTATCCTAAATATCTAGTTGTCTGGTAAAACTCTGAAATTCTGAAACTGCTGAATTCTGGGAGGCACCAGCCACTGTGATCAGTGGACAAAGTTAATTTCCTGACA
The DNA here is from genome assembly GCF_018555375.3 of Anguilla rostrata. Taxonomy (NCBI): domain Eukaryota; kingdom Metazoa; phylum Chordata; class Actinopteri; order Anguilliformes; family Anguillidae; genus Anguilla; species Anguilla rostrata. Next base: position 33,668,297 of record NC_057945.1, read on the forward strand.
CAACAAGTAACAAGTTTCTTAGCTGTGCAAACCAGTCTGTGAACCAATAAGGCATTTCACCTAATGAAGGGCTCTGCTATCTAAGTGATTAAAACTACAGTGCTGCACATGGGGGCTTGTAAACCTCTCCTCATGCCGGTCAATGTGTTACAGCAAGTGCTCACATCACACTCATTCTCATACCCACAATGCACCTCACCTCCAGCACTGCAGGGATTTCAGAAAAAATAACAACAACTCCTAAGAGCATAAAGTGCACTTGCCACAAGGTGAATATAGGCTGCTAAAACTAGGTCATCAGGGTAAGTATAATGCAAGCTATATGTATGAACATAAACAGCAAGGGGATTCCATAGTTTAAGATCAGTCGTGTTCCATGTAAATGGATAAACATTGGCACACAATATTAGAATATATACTCTTAGAAATACATATGACATCACTTCATGGAAAGAAATTGGCAATATGTGAAAGGATTTATATCATCTATAAAGTAAATGTGCCTGTGAATATATATTAGTAATACAAGAAAAGAAATACCTCATGCACCAACAGACTCAAAACAAGGATGAATAGAGTTTTTTATTGTTTGTTTTTATGCAGTCAACAAGAATGAATGTCACCAGCACTGTTCTCATCAGATGGCAGGCCTACACTGAGGAAATGACACAAACACAAATACATGATCTGATGTTATGTATGAGCCAAAGATATTTTCATTCAGTGATCCACTATAGTAAACACAGACGAAACACAGGTAGTTCTAAAAAAAAAGCTTGCAGTGTAAACCTGATATGTATCACAAAGTTGGCCTACTTGTCAGAGATAACCTGCAAAAAATCATCTCTGGGGTTATTGTATAGTAACACATGCAATTATTCATCATAGTGATATCTATAGGCACATAGTTCTCACAATATAATCATCATTCATTATTTTACTTCTGGCCATAAAACCAGCAGTTTATTGCCTTGATTTCAAAATTTAAGCGTACTTCTGTATTTTAATTGCAGCTACAAAACAGCCACAACAACACAGGACGCGCGCTGTTATTTCAGTCGCCAGGGTGAGAGGGTTCGCAGGCCTTTGGGCCAATTAAAAAATTTATTTTGTACAGCATTTATATTACGGTTTGTATGTTACGTTAATGACGCGCATTAGGCCTATATCTGTTATTAAAAACTTATTTTGCGATCTACGAGAATAACAGGGCGAGAACTCAAATTGATTTTTCGTACGGTCAGAAATAATTTAAATGTTTAACATTAATGCATTCATGTCGGAAATTCATAATGTGATTATTAAAACGAACGTAGACCCAAATGTATCGGTTTAATATTTTTCACTCCTTTGCCAACCTCCTTTACGCCTCGATGCTAACTAGGTGAAAGGGGAACTGACTGCGGCACAGTTGGAATGGATCTTGTTTGTGTAGGCTAAGAGGTTTGCATGGCGACCGAGTCTTGTGCTCACCTACGAAGACGGCGAGGTTAATAAAAAATTTTTTTTAAAAACTGTATCATGTAGGACGTGTTCACAACAGTGGAAAAGCTACCCATAAATCAATACGCAGGGTGCCAAAACAATGTTCATCAGCATAGCCCAAACTGATGACGACGACAATGGCGAGTTTTATTAATTTAAAAAATATATACTTATTAGATATCAGTTTGCTGTTCCAAAAATCAATCAAAAGTGATTTTTGATATTCGCGCTTTATTGTGTATTTGATATTTGTAATTAAATAATGAACTGAGATCAAGTGAGAGATTTGGATTATTTTATGGAGAGCTCACGTCCATGCCACCTATACGTACAAAACGGCAGTGTTTTGAGTTTAAAAAAGGAATTTGATACGTTTACACAGAAAGATACAACAAAGTATCTTGAATCCGTATACATGATGTGGTTGTGAAAACTGCTCCTAATTTAAAAAGAAACTTTGTGAAAATTGTTGCAATTATTTCAACACCTTTTCATGAATATTCATGATGTGATACAATTGGGCGTGCACAAGGAACTCGATGTCATTATATTTGTGAGCCGCTTTCTCTGCCCTCCACTCAGCAGCAATTGCTTGAGACGCCGGGCAGCGGGCAACAATTCGGGAACTGGAATTACACCAAAAGATTAAAACAAAGCACAAAACAACCCCATTAAGTAAGTATTATTTTGTGTGTGTGTGTGTGTTTTACAATGTCACATGATAATATCTCACTGTAGATGTAACGTTTATTTTAAGGCAGTAATGTGGACCTTGTAGAACTGAAATCGCAAGTATTCAATATTGAAATTCATATGTAAGATCAAGCAAAATTAAAAATCATATGGTCCCACTTTATTGTATGTTGTCACGTGGATATAGCAGGGTAGCATAAGCACATGGAGACTATTTGAACATGGGATATTGTTTGATAAATTATTTTTCTCAGTCTCCATTTGATTTGTTAAACAATATTCAGGCATGTTTGTTCTCTGTACCAAATCCTCAGAAATGGAGACCATTCACGAGATCATTCCGTTTGCCAAGGAGATGTTGAGCCAGAAGCCCAGCCGTCACATGGTGAAGGTTTACCTGGCAGGAAGTGCGATGGCGTTCCTCGGGGTGGCGCTGGGCCTGGTGGAGACGGTCTGCCAGCCCTTCTCGGCTGAGGAGCCCCTGGACGAGGAGCTGGCCAGGCTGGAGGAGCGCGAGCAGCGTCTGCTGGAGGCTGAGAGGCAGAGAGAGCGGACAGAGGGGACCCCGCTGCAGAGTGAGGTGACCCAGCCCAAGAAGGAGATTCAGCAGGCAGCGATCAGGCGGAGGAGCTCAGCCAACAGACTGCATGCATCCTAAACACGCTGCTACACACACACACACACAGATACATGCACACCCTGCCACACACACATATACACACACACACACGTACTGTACTTGCACATACACACATGCGCACACAGAGACCGGAGACGTGTGCCCGCACACACACACACACACACAAAGACAGAGACCACAGACATGTGCATGCACATACACACAGAGAGAGAGAGAGAGAGAGAGAGAGAGAGAGGAAGACAGAAAGAGAAAGGAGAGAGAGAGTTCCATGACCATGTGTTGAATGACTAAATACAGACTTGATGTATGAATGACTGACAAAAGACTTGAAACCACCATGCCATACATGGTGATTAGTATGTGTTGATACACTCAAAGTGTCACAAAGAAAAACAGCACCCATACCCTTGTTTCCGCTTTGAAGTCCACAGAAGACCAGACAGACAGCTTGATTAATTCTGTTAGGCTGCTTTGGTTTAGCAATGTAAGGGAGTCTTGCCTGACAAAGCAAAGGTTTTAGCCATTTAGCTGAAGTCCTTATCCAGAGCAACATGCACAGCTTACATTCTTTTACATACAGTCCATTCATGGAGCTGGGTATTTTACAAAAGCAGCTCAGGTTAGCCATCTTGCTCGACGGTACAAGAGCAGTGCTCCACCTGGGAATGAAACCTGTAAGCTGTGAAGCTGTAAACCCAGTCCTCTAACCACTTTGTTACACGGCCAACCAGTAGTAAAATCAGAGCGAGGTAAAAAAGACTCCCAAGATGAGGATATTTCTGGCTGCTGCGCGGCTGGGGGTCTTGCGTGAGATCCATGACTGTCCCGTACTGTGATGTTGATGATGTTACACTTGTTGATTGTATGAATATTTTTTATACAGAAACTCCCATGTACTGTATTTTTCAGTGCTGTATTTTCACTGTTTTTTGCAACTCAATAAATAGCTATATTTATTTACAGTGGTTCCAGATTTTTCTGTCAATTTATTATTTTGTCCATTTATGATAACCCCCCCCCCCCCCCCCCCCCCAAAGGACCAGTCACTGACAGGGGTTTTACATGAATGTATTATCACCAGCTGTGATACTTTAAATCAAATGGTATATGAACTGAGAGAGTGGAAATCTTCATCAGAATCCATTACCAAGTATTAAGGTTGTGTAGCGCCACCCCAGAAAACATATTCCAGTAGCCAGTGGTGGCTATACTTACAGCTAACTATGGATACGGTGTAAAGTCTGACCTCTATTGTTAATCATCAAGAAATGAAATGGGCTTTCCCATGTATGCACTGTCATGCTCACTCTGTGATGGACTACACTTTTGTTTTCACATGGACGTTTGCAATTGTAGTCCACTGACATTACAATACTACACAGCTGACACTTCAAAGTAGTTGCAGGTAACATAAAATGTATATTACTTCCCAACAGTTTTTTTTTTTTTTTTTTCGTTTTACATACTAATAACAATGGACACATGTCTGGTAGGATCATTTGTCTTGCTGGGAAATACATATTTACTCAGCCCTGGTAATTGCTATAAAATTGCTATATTTACCACTATTTACATCATCATACTACAATAGTGCGAGCTGGAATCACAGAGAATCGTGAATCTGAAACCTCATTGGTTTGGTTTAGATTTCTGTCACTCACAATACTTGTCACAGTGTCAACCATAAAGCCTCATGAAATTAAAACATTTAGTACATCCCTTGACTTACATATTTTATTACCTTATTCATCTATCACGTGCTTCGGATATGTTATTTGATGCTTTCAACTGGTCTTTAACTGTGTTGTTGCTGACCTCTTCCACATTAATCACGCTCCATGCCACACCATTTGTGCCAATATGATACTTGTAACAGGCAAGAGTTCACTGAGACTCATTGTCTGACTAACAGGGAAGATGGGGTGAGTAGGTTTTTCATCTTTGCGCTAAAAACATGCAATGTTCCAGTTAATCAGACAACAGGATGTTTCAAAATGTCCAAATTGTACACTTCGGTCCAGCAGGCTGTTTGCAAAAAAAATGTAGTTAACACACATTCAAATCATCAACTGATTTTGTTCATTTAAAAATTTTCATTCCTGACCAGTGACATAACAAAACACAACCAAGAACAAAAAAATAAACATTTCATTTGTTGATTATGCAAATGTCTATGAGTCCTAAACACTTAGCTCAGAAAAACTATTGGACCCCCAAACACACACATATCACAGCTTACATTACATTGATTCATTTAACAGAGGTTCATATCCAGAGCATAAGGGTATAACTAGGCTACATCCACCTGTGTTACAGGAGCAACAGTGCCATACCAGACTAACAACATTCCCAGGCAAGCCAGTAACATCACTGAAGCTCTTAATGTATTAACTGCCCCAACCTAGAACCATAACACAAATTACGATCAGTTGAACCATAATCAGCCGATACAAATATCAGCTGATGGTGTTTTGTTCTTTTTTTATATCTTTAAAGCTGAGCCTTGAAAAGTCATGGGAGTGGGCTTCCAACAACAGGACCGATTTAATCCATTTAATGACATGAAGTCAGAGGTCCTCTTGTGGCTGAAAGTGGCAACTGCGCGTTTTTAAGTGATTGCAATGACAGGTAAGCCGTCTGCCAAGTTAAAGGTTGATGAGGAGCACCATACCTGCGTAGCATAGGCCAGGGGTGCACAACAATGGCTGATCCGTTTCAAGATTTTGTGCCAGTTTTTTGCTCTTAATTATTTAATACATTTTACTGTGCTGAAGTGCAAGAGCGAAAAAGCATGGTTTATAGAGCGGTCAGAAAAGTAAAACTAAGGTAATCGGTAAGAAAAAAAAAACTGCAGTTGTGCACTCACAAGATATTTCAGCGGTTCACATGATATAACCACATCATCTATTCTGCTCAGACTTTTTTTTTTTTAAACAATAAAAAAAACAATATCTGTTCAAATATGACCCGTTTTAGGATACACAACCATAATAATAATAATAATCAGTTTATTTTTGTTGAAATGAACATTTTTCACATTGATGTTCACAAGTTACTGCTCGTTGTCTATACCGTTGCACTATACCTTGATAAAACGATATCTACTGTAAGAGGATAGCTAAAAATCCCTTCATTCTGCGGAAACTCAATGCTTTTAAATGAGAGAAAATGCGGAACATATCTTTTGGTTTTACATATTTTATTCTCTTGTGGAAATTAATATAATGCAGATCTTAGGAAGAGGTCTGACCATCACGGTTTCCCTTATTGCTACAACTTGCGGAACCCGTTCTCCACTGACTTGTGTTCTCCTCTTTTGTTTGTAGACTGGTTGCATATATTCAGGTTTATGTGAATGTTTAAAAAAAAGAGTTGTGTTCTGCGTTTGTTGTCTACAATGAATGAATCATATTTCATTCAACCATCTTAGGTAGGCTACTGGGGAAGATTGGACCCGGAAGCGGAAAACTGTACTGCACGTGGTGAAAAGGGCAGAAACGGGGCTTTGCCGGTGTTTCATTCATTTACGGCGTTGGCATCGAGACGAGAGATACCGAGTACCGGGACTGCAGGAATTTGGACTTGAGTGTGAGCGGGAGAGGGTGGGCCGTATAGGTGGGGGTGACGGAGTCGCATTTGGACATTTTTGCATGTTCGTTATCCGGTAGTGGGAATACAGGTGTTTATAGCTGGAGTATCTTCGCTGATTTCAGAAGATCCTCGCGGAGTTACTGCTACCTTGCATGCAGTGCCTAGAGGAAGATTTCAGAATCCCAAGTTTTTTGGATCAGACAAAAACGCCTGAATGAAAAGCACGGCTACCATGATCAAGGAAAACCGTTGGAACATTCCTCCAAATGCACCCGCGTGTATGGAAAAGCACTTGGACTCGGTACATTACAGGCCAGGTAAAGAGCGAAGTAACGGTAGCTAATGAAGCGTTAGTTCATCAATCGTAGTAATCGATAACTAGCTGCAATATTTATTTAGCTAGCTGGGTAACGAACTTCTGCAATTCGCTTGTAAAACCAAGTGCTCCTAGCTGGCCTAGCACCATGCGGTCTTTTCAAGAACAAACCAGTATAACTAGCAATATATGTTTTCCCCTGCTAGCTAGCTAACAACTTCATTTTAAAAAATTGCATGACAAACTTGTTGGGTATTTAGGTTGTTAAGATCATATGTTATCTATGCGCGACTTTCTTTTAGTTTTAGAATGCCTCGAGACCGAAGGAACCTAAATGTTGATGTAGGTACGCGTTGAGCCATCAAAACTAGCCAGCTATTTGTAGATTTAAAAAAAAAAAAAAATATATATATATTTTTTTGGCTTACTTCCCCACTTATTGGTTTCCTTTCCTTATTCAACCCAAATTCGTGTAATCCTTATGAATTATTCCCCACTATTGATTGGCTTTATGTTTATTTCTTCATATGTATACTCACTGTGCTTTTATTGTGCTACACCTTGGAATACACAACCGCTCAGTTATGTGTAGGATCACAATGTCGTTTTCCTGCCAGTCTAAAAGCTTTAAAAAAATAAATAAATAAAAAACCCTCCCAAAAAAAAAACATTTTGCATATAAAACATTCGCTTTATATTTTACCGTCATACTCAGATTGTGGAAAGAACATTCTGTAATGTCAAGTTTCATTTACGTTCAATTAAATGTTTTTATTTTTAATTTTTATATGGTGTTTGCATTCTTCTCCCCCTTCAAGATGGTACCCTCTTGTTGGGGGCCTCCAGCCTTACGGGCAGGTGCTGGTTGGGCTCTATCTGGGTGTACAAGGACCCGAGGAAGGCGCCCAACGAGGGGTACTGCAATGCCGGGGTGCAGACGGAGGCCGGGGTCAGCGAGGCGAAGTGGCTGTCCGGGAAGAGCATCCTGCTGGCGTCAGATTCGGGTGAGTTTCTGGATGCTGTGGGTTACACGGTCCCCCCCCCTCCTCGGTGCTGGATGTTTTTCTCTGGGGTAATGACTCGAGGGTGTGCCGACAATGTTGATCCCCGTTCTGTCTGCAGTGGGTGGACCCGTGAGGCTGGCACACCTCATGTATTCTGGACACATCTGTGGAATCGACTGTCATATTGTACAGTATTGCCTAGAGTTCAGTTTCTCGATCCACCTGACATCCTCTGTATTAAGAAGGAGACCAGAATGATTAATCTCTCATGTTTGTCATGTTCTATGCTGGAAATTTCATATGTCAGTTGATAATATTTTTTTTTTTTTACATATGACCTGTCACTAAACCTTTGTATTTTAATGTGGCACATTCCTTGATTAATTCACTTATTCAGTATGCCAAAGCCTTTAGATGGCCTTAAATTGTGTTTTGTTGTTCAGTGCCTGAGTTATAGGTGGCGTTCTCATGCTGAAATGGCTACATTTAATATTTAATGTGCTTGCCAGATGAAGGTTTAGAAATATCTGAACTGCTGCAGAGAGCTTCCCCTTTTTGAGTTTCGGATCAGTGTTATGTGCAGTGCCCTGAAAGAAGGCATAGTGATGGAATGGTGAAGCTTACACAGTATCACAGTGTATTTCTTTTGACCGCACCGTCTTTTGATTGGTTCATAACAGTCCGTGCTTGACAGTTGATTGGATAACCCATTTTAAGCCGCCTTCACCAATCGGTAAAAAGCCTGATGAGGTGTTTGTAATTGTCCGACTTGCTTCCCCAGGTGCTGTGGAGCTCTGGGAGCTGTCGGAGGACGAGAGCCTCTTGGTCAACAAGTTCAGTCGCCACGAGCACGATGACATCGTCACCAGCGTCAGCCCCGTGGCCGGGGGGGAGCAGGTGGCCAGCGGCAGCATGGACGCCTGGTCAGTTCGCTTTTGAGTCTCCCCCAGGTGTGCGTCTGTGCTGAGGGTGGCACGTCTGAGCTTGGCTCCCTCCTCATGCGCTGTAGCGGATGGGCAGTGCCAGTTCTGCACAGGCTGAGAGATGTATACCCCCTTAAAGCTTTGTGTTTAAAGTTTTTATTTCTTCAAGCAGGGTGCATGTCGAGCCCCATTAATTCAAATGGTGATTCAGAGACATTGAAGACTGTAATTTGCCTGTATTTCATAAAGAAAGGTTTCTGTCTCCATCGTGCTCTTTAGTGTCTTTCCCAGTCTTCCCTGTCCTAAAAGTGTGGAGACTGGAAAAAACATTTGGAAGGCAGAACTTTGGAACTGCCTGTGGTTTGCTAGGTTTTGATGAATAAGGACATGCACACACTGCTAATTGATTTGCTTATGCTGGCCAAGATGTTTCATGTTGGAACTTCATACAGACTTTTTTTCTGTTTTGGATATGTGGACGACAATCCTAACCTTTTAGAAACCCAACAAATTGGAATGCCCAATTGTACTAAAAGAAAGCCCTGTGAGTGATCACTGTCTCAGGACCTGTCTTCTCTTTCAGCATCAAAATGTGGGACCTTGCTCAGCAAACGGTTGTCAACACACACAAGGGTAAGATTAAGTAGTGCTTGCACCTGACCAGGCCAATTAAACAGTTAAGAGCATGTACTGAACATGTGACTCTCCGGGAATTAACTGTTATCATCCCCATTGCCTAGCAACATGTTCCCCCTCTCTTCCGCTGTGTGTCCAGGTCACGCCGGGTCTGTAATCTGTGTTTCCTGCAGTCCCACAGACGAATCACTGATGCTGTCCTGTGGGCAGGTAAAAAAAAAAAAATCTTTTTTTTTTGTTTTGTTTTTCTGCACAGTGTTTATCCCCAGTTTCAATCGGAGTGCTCGATAGATTTTAACTGGTTTTGGGGCTGTGGAGCCAGGCTTTAATGTGCCGCTCCTTGTCCTCAGTGTTCACTGTTCATTTCTGTTTTTTCACCCAGGATGGACGCTTGCTGCTCTGGGACAACAGGAAGCCAAAGCCTGCAGCTCGATTAGGTGAGCCGGGACAGTCTGAAAGATTAAAGAGAGAGCTTGTGCAAAGGAGAGTGAATATAAACCCCTTGAATTTGTTCTTGGATATATTTCAGCCTGTCGTACTTTAGCAGATGTTAACTGCTAAATTAACACAGGAACCACACCTGTATGGCAGAACCTGCTTTTCGTGTTTTGTGCCACTCTATTCATTTGTGTTTCCACCTTTTTGGCCACTGCCTTTATGTTCACATTCAACCTGCTTGAACAAAAAAAAAAAAAAAAGATTTTCTCTGTCCTGTGCAAATTCTGTTCTCAACAAATTAAAGGTCAAAAATGATATGAGGACTGTATCAATGCTCAGAATTGCAGCATCATCACCATTCCAACCAAAGCATGATCGCTCCACCCATCAACACCATCTGTCTATGCATTTTCCTTGTGTAGCCTCAGCTATGATGTCGGCCATCTTGGCATACTTGGCAGTGACCTTAGTCTCATTGCATTACATTACATTACAGGCATGTAGCAGGTGCTCTTATCCAGAGCGACTTACACAACTTTTACATAGCATTTACATTGCATCCATTTGTACAGCTTCATATATGCTGAAGCAATGCAGGTTAAGTACCTTGCTCAAGGGTACAACGGCAGTGCCCTACCTGGGACCTTACCCATTACACTACATTGAATTCTGGCTTGAAGAACACTTGCTGACTTATTTTCATTTTTTATTTTTTGTTACAGAGGTTGTGGCCCCCAGCTGCCGGCCCATTTGCATAGCCTGGCACCCACAGCAGAGCAACATATTTGCCTACGGTAAGCAGCCCCCCTGTGTAGCTCCTGCCATGATTGGCATGCTGCGGAAGCATTCACAGTGAGCTCACATGAATTTAGGAATCCCTTTCCAGCCCTGGCTAAAGCCAGTAGTCTGCACCCTATGTGGGGATCTCTTCGGTAACCAGGAATTCATTATAAATGACATCACAACATAATCAATGTTTTGGCCAATGCTGGGTCTTTGTAAAGAAATCTTGGGTAAACTGTTGGTTATTTGGGAGCTGTTAACATGGTATGCAGACTGGTCTGTTCTGTCCTGCACGCACATTAAAGGTTATGGGTTAGTATAGTTTTGTTTTTCCTGACCCTATTCATTAGACACTTGAAACAGTGTACATGACTAATTTATGTTCTAATGAAAGCATCTTGGGCGAGATCCAAAAATAATGGTAATAAAGTTTTGAAAAGCTCACCTATGTATAACATCGGCATGTGAGAGCTCTTTAAAGATTTGGAAATGTTGCTGTATAACTTCAAATGACTATCTTCATTTGTATGTATACTTATAAAAATACAGAATGCTATTAAATCTGGATTGATTTTCTATCACCACCTGGTCATTTACTTAAAGGTCACTTACTCAAGGATGTGCAGTACTTTTACTGAAAAGACCCTCTCTAGTAAAATGGTATTTAAAAATCAGTTGCCTCTCATTTTCCAAAAATGAACACATTTGATTTATTTTCAGACGATTCTGATGTATTACTCTGAGCCGCCCCACCCCTGCCTCAGTTTCCCCTCCCTGTTCACTTACTTTGCTGCACCTGATCCATGTTCCCTTGTTTGCATGTTTTACTCCTGGGCTTCCTGTCGATGTGTAGTCACTTGTTTGCTGTTTTCCCTGTGGGAGGGAGGGTGGAATGAAAGTGCGGCCGTAGCATTTGGTTCACAATCGGTTTAGCGCCGCAGACGTTGGTAAAAGACGCGATGCACATGGGATGTTGTATTGATTAAACACAGATAAGTGGTGCCGTGCGGTGTCAGAATCCCACGCAACCTGGCTGTGGCGGCCATGTTGTGACGCAGCGACGGTTTTGTGCTAACTGCTCGTTTTCGTGACGGTCAGGTGACGAGCTGGGGCGCGTGACCCTGAGGGAGCTCCAGGAGGGCGGGAGCACCCAGACTGTGAGCCCCCACAGCCGCAGGATCTCTGGCCTGGCCTACTCCACACACAGGTAAACGCTCCCCTGGCCTACTCCACACACAGGTAAACGCTCCCCTGGCCTACTCCACACACAGGTAAACGCTCCCCTGGCCTACTCCACACACAGGTAAACGCTCCCCTGGCCTACTCCACACACAGGTAAACGCTCCCCTGGCCTACTCCACACACAGGTAAATGCTCCCCTGGCCTACTCCACACACAGGTAAATGCTCCCCTGGCCTACTCCACACACAGGTAAAGCCCCCTGGCCTACTCCACACACAGGTAAATGTCCCTGGCCTACTCCACACACAGGTTAATGCTCCCCTGGCCTACTCCACACACAGTTAAACGCTCCCCTGGCCTAGTCCACACACAGGTAAACGCTCCCCTGGCCTAGTCCACACACAGGTAAACGCTCCCCTGGCCTACTCCACACACAGGTAAATGCTCTGCTGGCCTACTCCACACACAGGTAAACGCTCCCCTGGCCTACTCCACACACGGGTAACGCTCCCCTGGCCTAGTCCACACACAGGTAAATGCTCCCCTGGCCTACTCACACACAGGTAAACGCTCCCCTGGCTACTCCACACACAGGTAAATGCTTCCCTGGCCTACTCCACACACAGGTAAATGCTCCCCTGGCCTACTCCACACACAGGTAAACGTTCTCTTGGCCTACTCCACACACAGGTAAACGTTCTCTTGGCCTACTCCACACACAGGTAGACGCTCCCCTGGCCTACTCTACACACAGGTAAACGCTCCCCTGGCCTACTCCACACACAGGTAAATACTGATATGAGTTCATGACTCAAATGGGTAATGACTCCCTCTGTTTCCATGTGTTGTCAAAAACTTTGTGGAATACTTGAATTTTGCACTCTGAGATGTTCTCTGGTGGTTTACCCATTCTCCAAAATTGTTTGCTACTAACTGTATGAGTAGCATGCATGGAAAAAATCCTAATAGTTGTGAATGGTATTGTATCTCCTGTAAGCCACCAGTGACTTGAGAATCAGAGATGCACAAACTCTCTGAAATGTATTTTTGTTTGAGAGGAAAAAAAAGTATGATGGCTTGCAAATTTATTTCTGGGATTTTCCTCTGTTTAGGAGGCTGTGATAGGTGGCTGCCTTGTCTATACCGTTATCCTCCCAGACTTGTAATGTACTTACTGCAACCTTCTGTAGAAGGGGTGTTTACCTTCTGTAGAAGGGGTGTTTACCTATGTATGAAGTTGATTCATTGCAGTTCGCGATTTTGCCAGAAGATGGCGGAAGTGCCTGAATTAAGTAGTGGCTTCTCCAGTTTTTGTTCGTTGCGACACATATGAAGACAAAAATCAAGGTTCCCCATTCAAGCCCATTATTAATTATGAAGTTACATTGGCTTGATGATACTGTTTTTAGATGACATATTAAGGCTGTGTAATGTCCATTGTCATGAATATTTCTGGGCATGTAATTACTATGTAGATCAAATATAGGCTATGTGATGATATAAATACCTTGTCCAAGTCAAGTGTCACTGTGACATCAATAGCTCATCCAGGTCAAGTGTCAGAGAATTTCTTTCTGTCTCACAACATACAATTGGCTCTGTATAGCAAAAAGCCCCCTTGTCATAACAAAGTTTCTTGCTTTCATTCAGTTTTCTTTAATTCTGTGATAACTGTGTTCCTTCAGTTTTCTCCACACTGTTCTGTTTCAAATTCGGGCCTATAGTCACATCCCCTCTGGGGTATTGTGTCGTTTGGCATTTATTAAAATCCACTGATGGTGTAGGACATGCTGTATGCAGTTTTTCTTTCTACCTCTGTGAAGACCGTTGGTTCATACTGGTGCTTTTTTTAAAAATTTTATTTTATTTTATTTATTTATTTTTTCCTAAAGGGGGGAGAGAAGCTTCTGTTACTGTTTTAAAAATAAGTTGTTAAGATCAGTTGAGCAATTGTAAATTGAAATGCAGGATGGAAATGTTATACTTCTGCACTGTGACTGCTTGGCACATGCATGATACTGACTGGATACATGACTGGAATTTTAATGGCTTTACCAGAAAAGCCTTCATGAGTTCCAGTCTCCGGTTGGTGCATATGTTTAAAAGCTAGAGAGGTCTTTGCCATTCGGTTCTGTTTACATCTAGTGACAACTCATGACCGAGCCGTTTGCCCGTCCATCAGCATGTCTGATCTGTATCGCACAGCTAAAAGCTAACAAAGCAACGTTTGTCGTCCTCTCTCAAAGTGCCCCTCTTCTGGCCTCCGTGAGTGACGACTGTTCCGTCGCGGTGCTGGATTCGGAGCTGTCGGAAATGTGAGTATGGCCGCGTTTATATTTCAGCCGGCGCTGTGAAATTTCGTTGGCCCCGTGTCCTAAGGCGTAGGCTGTAATGCTGCGGGGTCCGCGTTAGTTAGCCCTGCTAACAGACGTCTGCGGTTAATCAGTGCGGGAAGAGGGAGCTCTGGCGCAACCCGCTTAGGCTAGCGCCGTCTGTTCACGGAGCGATAAAAGGGAAATCCAGCCTGCGGTTGTTTTTCCAAGTCGCCAAAGTTCAGGACTGAGCCGAGCTATCAGCAAAAATGATGTATCCGGCCTCGCTTTATCCCGGTCAGCCCACACCGCAAACATTCCACATTGTGAAAAGTGTGTTCGCGGTGCGCTATCGGGTAACACTCGGTTGCACATGGCATGTTTGTCCTTAACTACGAGTAACGTATTTAAGGAGGTGGTGTACCCTTCTCTTACATTTTCTGACAAAGCACATTCCTGTTGGTTGAGCAATGACTGGGATCCTGAGATTACATATTTTAAAAAGAAAGATCGGGATGAGGATTTGTTTTGTGGGACCTCATTACATTACATTACATTACAGGCATTTGGCAGACGCTCTTATCCAGAGCGACGTACAACAAAGTGTATAACCATAACCAGGAACAAGTATGACGAAAGCCCTAGAGAGAAGTACCGGTTCAAGTACAGGGAACAACCGCATAGTTCAACTTGGACCATCAGGGATTTGCTCATCAGGGATTTGCTTTGTCATAATGAAACTTTTCTTTTGAACTTAATTATCATATCAGTCTTGAATCAATTCCTACCTTATTAATATATTACAGGCTCAAATTTTTGGTAGTAAAAAACAAAAAACAAAAAAAAAACTGGTTTGATTTTCAAAGATTATATGCATGATACGGCAGAGCTTCTTTTGCTTGTCCTTTCTGTTTGAGCATACTTTCGTTTACATTCTAAGAAGAGAGCAGTGTTTCATTTTATAAATGTCAGATGACATTTATAAATGTCTTGGGAATACTTGAGACTTGAAACAGTTTATTTGCAACTGGCAAACGTGAGATTACCTGTTGAGGGCCTGTAACAGTGTAGCAGGGGGCTCTTGTCGAATCAGGTTCAGTGTTGAGACCCGTCACCGTGTCTGTCCCTTTACCTCAGCTTCAGAGACCGGAGGCACCAGGACTTTGTGAGAAGTGCATGCTGGGCTCCTGGAGGTTCGGACACCCTGACCACGGTGGGCTGGGATCACCAGGTCTTCCACCACAGCGCGGGACAGGCCCAGCCTGCCTCTGTAGCCTCCACCTCGCCCCCTTAACCCCAAAATGGGGGTGGGGGTGGGGGTGGGGGTCGGGGTTGGTGGGGGTGGGGGGCAGCGTGGGTGGAGGTCACCAGGCAACAGGCTTCAGGCACAGAGAACTGGCCATTGAAGAGGGCGAGGCTTCGCAGCTTCAGTCCAGTAGGTCCGTCACCCAGCACGGGGGCTTTCTTGTGTCATTGTTTTAGGGTACCTCTGTTTCTCCAGCTTCTGGGCAGGTGGAGAAAGCGAATGAGAACTCATCCAATCAGATTCTGTAGCAGTCGGGCGTGGCCAGTTTAAGGAAACGAGGCACTGCTGTTGAACCCTTTAGCAACGCACCGACTCTGCACTCCTTCAGTAAGTAGCCAGTTGTAGAAATATATAATGTATAAAAAAAAGCTTGCCTGGACAAAGGCATCTGCCAAGGAAATGATGATGATGATGATAATAATAATAATAATAATAATAATAATGAGGATGATGATAATGATGATAACAGTAATTGATGGATAACATTAATACCAGTAAGGGCTGAGGCAACATAGTGCAGGTATGGCCAGGCTGCTGTAATTTTGGTTTGGCGCTGTCCCTCAGCAGTGTGATTTTCCTCACACTGCAGCCCAAGCCTTTGCCCTCTGTGAAATGGCCTTGAGCTCCATGCAGAAAATCAAGTGTGAAATGGCAGCTATCGCGCCAAAAAAAAAGGATTACATCGTTGCGTCAGATTTATTCCGGCGACTGTTCAATTTGTAGCTTCCTCAAAAGTACTTGATGGGAGTGAGGGCGTGTTCATAGCCGCTGAACTGGAGGAGTCGTTGTGCTAGTGACCCCGAGGGTCGACGCTCGAGTGCCTCTTTCCTTCCTTCCCGTTTGCCTTAAGTCAAACCTGGCCGAGCTCCTCAAACCTATGCCTCCGTACTCTGTGTCTCAGACATCGACGCTCCACAGCAGAGAGTCTCTAACCTACGGCATCTGGCCAGTAAAACACCTCTCTCTCTCTCTCTCTCTACTCACCTGATCCAAACGGTTTTGTTCAGAAAAGCCATTCGCTGCCCTGTGTGTGTACATGTCTGGTGTCTCTACTCTAAGGCCTGGAGCCTAATGGCAGTATAGTCCATTGTGTTCATTTTTTCCCCCTGTCCTTTTAATAAAGTTTGTATCCGTAGTACTTGGTGTGGCGTGGCAAGTAATTTCTCAGCGGGTCTGTTAACCGCATGTGCACTTTCACACTTTCGTTTGTGAATTCTGCAGAGGAAGTAGTTTTAAAAACTTGATGCCTTTCTCCTCCCCCACAGATTTACTCCAGTTGAGGCGCAACACAAAAGATTTCCAACATTAATTTCAGCATCCTAGCACTGACTCAATCGCGCTGCTCAAATTTGAGGAATGTTGGTCCGGGAAATTAAAAGATTACTTCACCCCAAAACCAATGTGCACTGATGTAGAAATGCGAACTGCTGTCTTTGTTGTACCCTATTCAGAATGGTGCTGAAAAGGAGCGAATGTTGACAGCCCTGTTATTTTCTCATTAATGCACAGGAATGGGGCAGGGTTGGGAGAGGCTGTAAATTCCATGTTTGAATCACCCAAAAGCAGATCCAGGCTACATTATCTAAGTTGAACTGTAACCAAAAGCAACTGCTGTAATTCCGTTTTCACTGCAGCATTAAAAAAAAAAAACTAGAGCCTTGTAAATGAACCGTGTGTGTAACCTAACATGAAGAAGTGTGCCGTATTCATAAATGCGTTGTGTACATTTTCCCCACCCGTGCACCTGGACACAAAAGATGTATAACCATAACAATGCATCCCAGCCAGAAACAAATTCCTGTGCAATTGTTTGGTTTTCAAAATGTTTTCATCCAATGCCTCTCGCCTTGATGGACAAAAGAATGAGAGTCATGTTAAACACATTTAAAATGTAAACAAATGATTTGGGTAATGTGTTCATGAACTACACTATACCTTAGCAAATTGTGATAGAATATTTTATTTTCAAAGTATATACATGATTGTTTACATTGGCTATTACCATCAAAAACAATGTTTTCTTTTAGCAAATGAGTCTTTTTAAAAGGAAAGACTGGTAGTTATACACATGAATACAGCTTACTGCCAGTTTTTAATATGAGGACTATTTAACAAAAAAAAAAAAACAAAAGTGGCCAAACCCGTGCAAACCACTGGTTAAATGTTTGGCCATCTTTCACACTGTGAGTACACTGTGTCCCGGTTCGGAATTACTGTGCTCTTGTGTGTGCTCAAATGCATCCTAAGAGTTACAGTTACATTTCAAATCTAGATTCCCAAGGTCTATTTACGTCACGTTTTAGTCATTTTCAAACACTTCGCCCCCTTCATCGTAAACATTATGAGAACCCCCCCGAGTTTGTGGCGTACAGATTTGTAAAAACGTACCCAGTTACTTCAGTAATTCCAATTTTTTGTCTGGAGATACTGAAGAGTAAATTTAATCAGGACATCCCACTTAAAACTTTGCATTTCAACAATGCAGACATGGTTTAAAAAAAGGTATACATTTCCTTTTATAGCGCAGGCAGAACTTTCGCCCACAGGAACTGTATCTGACTCTTGTTATAACCGTGTGCCAATATTTACTCATCATACCCATTCAAAAAAAAAAACACTATAAAATGCAGAAGCAAAGCTTATCAGGTATATTGCTGAAAGCAAAGCTGACATCCAAAGACTTGGCACTTAACTTGAACGTAGGCACATGCAATTTGTCCAAATCCTCTCCCTTCAAGGTTACGCAATACTTTTAAGCGAAAGTTTTGAGTCCAGTTACTACAGCATAACATTTTGAGGGTAGCAAAATGGCTGTGCACATTCTCAGTCTCTCTTCTACTTCTTTGCAGCAATTCCTTTGTCATAAGTGCTTTCAGCTCTTCCGGTTGGTCATTACAGAACCCCCAAGCTCTGCAGTAGACCGACCCACCCCTCCTTTACTTAAGTCTGTTCTTGTGTTGGGAAGGCCATAGAGAAAGCGACACTTTAAAAAAAAGAAAGCCATTCATACACACAGAAAATGTCCGGAATGTTCTCTGGCCTTAAGGAGCATCTCCTTTGATCACTGGCATGATTGGCTGTTTGGTTCCTGGCCGCACCGTGAATGTCATGCCATAAGGCTGCTTTGACTGCGATCCATTGCTGGGAAAAAAAAAAAAAACAGGAAAGGCAAATAAATTACAGGGCATTTGAAAAATGCTGACATTTTCTGACACCTTAAATGGACAGAAATGCACAAAAGCTGTGCATTTGGTCCTAAAATGTTCATTTGGGCATTGTATCGCATGCATTTATGCAGTTAGGGTTTAAAACATTTTCTTCTTTGAAAATATTCTAATTTCAGAACATTTGCCATATGGCATTTTCATATAGCCGCAGAGCAGGTAAGGTAATGCATTTGAATAATGAACACTGAAATCCCCTCCAGCGAAGGGACTTTGCTGTACCTGGTGGCTGATTTTGTAGCAGCAGACAAGTCCTGAGCCTTTTTGGACACCTTTTGCTCCAGCTCACTCATGTCCAGGCCTGGGTTCTGGCGAGGCAGGGTAGAGGAGCTCTTGAATTTTGGAATGGGGCTGGGCTTTACTGGGACAGTGGGTTCCTCTGACGTACCCCAGTCGTCGTTGTTGGGTTGGACCTCCTCAAACGTGTGCTTCTTGTCCATCTCCAGCATCTTTTTCTGCAGGATACTGAGCAGAGTGGCCTGGCTGGGGGAGAGGGATTGGGCTGGTGGAACAGGGGGCTGTGGCTTCAGTTTGTCTTGGCTCGGCGGCTTGGGCTTGACCTCCGTCTTCTGAACAGGGAGTTGAGGAGGATTTGGAGGTTTTGCTCCCTTGGGCTTTGGAGGTGGGAGAGGAAGCGTGCTCCGGGGGGGCTGGACAGCAGGTGTCGGGGAAGGGCTAGGGACCTTCTGTGAGGGGGCGTTAGGTGTGGGAGGAACCATAATCGGGGGGTGCTGGACAGCAGGTGTTGGGAAAGGGCTAGGGACCTTCTGTGAGGGGGGGTTAGGTGTGGGAGGAACCATAATCGGGGGGTGCTGGACAGCAGGTGTTGGGAAACGGCTAGGGACCTTCTGCGAGGGGGGGTCAGGAGGAGGGAAGCTTGGGGGGAGCTCCAGTTGCTCCAGGCCGCTCTCTTCCTCTGCGTCCGAGTTGGCGAATTCTGGAGGCGGCGGGATGAAGGGAACGGAGACGTCCTCCTTGGCCTCTTCACGCTTCGTCTCCTTCGCGAGGGCGGCATCCGGCGCAGCGGGAGCCGCCTCGGCGTCGTGCTTCTCAAGGAGCTCCGCCACCAGACTGCTGGAGGAGAGGGGCCTGGAGGGGCTCGCGCAGGCCGAGTCGGTCTCCACCCTGGAGAACTGATACAGGTCAGGGCTATCTCGTCCACCCTGAGACAAGGACGAAGTGGGTCTGGGGACGACCGTGAAAGAGTTGGGCGTGGACTGATTCTGGTGGATGCTAACAGAGGTCGGCTGACTGTAGATGTTGCTGTTGGAGCTGTTCTCCCTTGACAAAGCGCCTCTTTGCTTTTCTCGCTCTTTAGCAGCCTGTAGGAGTGCCAGAGGTGAGGTGGCACCTGGCGTGCTACTCTCAGTGGGTCTGAGGTAGTATGGAGTGCGGCTGACATATGGAATGAGCTTACGACTCCTGCCTGGAGAGTTTGCATACGAGGTGGTAGGTGGTGTATTCTCAGGTATAGGGGAAGCGGTTGGGGTAGGTTGTGTGGGTTTTTTGAGCTCTTGAGGAGGTTGTAATGGCAGGGGAGTCACCGTTGCATCTTCCTGGACCTTGACTGCCTGGGCAGGTAGAGTAGATTGCAGGCTCTCCTTGAGGCCCTGTAGATCCTTCTCAAGTTGGAGGCCACCGCTGTTTTTCCTTGCAGGCTTGGTGGGAGGTACCACAATCTTATCTGAGCCAAGATCCTTGTTATCGGAAGGCATTTTTCCATCAAGTTGGGTAGGGATTGGGTCAGTGGAAGTGTCTTGTAGGAGCAGAATGGGCTTTGGTGTTTTTTCAAGGTCTACCCCCCCAGTGGCCAGTATTCCAGCCTTGGGCACAGTGTACAGCTTTGCTGTATGCTGGGGGTTGAATGTAGAAGCCGTAGGACCTGGAGCAGGACGTGCTGGAGCCGGGATATGTGGCAGGTTATCCTGACTATCCTGAAACATGGAGGAAAGCCTTGTCGGCTTGGGTGGGGGAACTTTAAAACCCTTAGGCGGGGGGGTTTCAGGTCTCTCTGCGGAAGCTGGGGGTTTTGGGGGGGCAAATTTGGGACACTCTGGACCATTATTTAGTGCGGTTGAAATAGGTGCGGAGACCTTCGCACTGGATGGATTAGAGGGAGGCTTTGGGGGTGCCATCGGTGGGGGTTTCAGAGAGGTATGGTCTGGTACCCAGCTGGAGTGCGGTGATGGGGTTTTGGATGGGGGTTTAGGTGGAGGCATAGGTGGTGGCTGTAGCGAAGCCGGGTCTTCATACACGGGGGAGGGGGGGGACTCAAAGGAAAAATCTGCTGGGGGCGGAATGAACAACTGTGATGGAGGAGGTGGCGGTGCCATAGAGGGAGGAGGTGGGGGTGGTGCCATAGAGGGAGGTGGTGGAATAAATATATCCCGTTCCGCTAAGTCAGGAACAGACACTCCATTGGAGAGTTTCCCACCTGTAAAGGCAAGAAGTATTGTCCTATGAGGAAGCGCAAAAACACTGAGATACATGGAGCATGGCCAGCAGAAACAAGAACAAGTACTTTTTACTATAAAACCTTTTTGTCTGATTGAGGAACTGACTGAACATGGTTTTTTTTTTTAACCTGTTACAAATATGGGGATGACATTAGCAACATGTTTGACAAAGAATATCTTGTTCAAGAAGAAATTTAGTCTTTAAATGAATACGTTTACATAATACATTACTCTTGTGCTTCCCCTATACAACCCCTGATTGCAGCTTCTTATTACTTAGTGTGGGCCTTTCGAGTGACTCATAAGATTCAGCTGAACATTTTGTTTAGCCTTCATTCTGTGCCATGAATAAAAACCAGAAGAGCTGGTTTGAGATGTTTAATCCCTGACAGTCCTGTATAAAAGAACATCAGAATGCATGTCGTCTCTAGTGAAACACTTGTGCAAGACTTGTCACATGAACGCAGAGAGTAGAACTATTCAAACCCTATCTATCTGTCTGTCACCTGCTAGCTCATGTAATATGAATGCAAATGATGCCTTCATAATATCTTGCCAACAGTTCTTTTTTTCTCTCCATACAGTTAAATGAATGGAAAAATAATATTGTTGAGGTCTAATCTCATTTGCTTTACGAGTGCCCATATAGGCCGGCATAATTTAACTCAAATTTAATACTTTATTGATGTTTTACATACACTTGCTGGTCTTGGGGATGTTTTTAGCCAAGTTTGACACTATTGTTCACATACTTCAGTACAGTGCAGTGTAATGTAATATTTGCCAGAGATGCCACCACTCTAGTCTACAGCTTTTCAACCATGTCAATAACCACTTGAGAATGTTGAGTTTTGAATGTCACAGTGATATGCTTTGACAGAGGCGAGCGAGGATGCCTTGGTTGGATTATTTTTGATTATGGCAAAAAACCATTGGTATAAGCAGGGGTTGTATAATATATTAAGTTTTAACATGTTTCCAAGTACCTACAAAGATTCAGTTGGTACCTAATAGAAACCTTGTCAGATTTGCCTCCTTCTTGGTAAACATCCATGGTGAGAATCAAAGGAAAGGCTATTTAATGTATTCAGACTTTGACCTCCCTGGTGTTTGGACTGTTGTGCCTGGCTGAATGTTGTTCTGCATTTGAATTTCTCACCCACTGCAATCCATCGGTGCCGTCTCCACAGAACCTTCATGAAGGTTCATGGCTACAGAGGAGCTTTCTCTGCCACGAGAGTTTTTGCTGCAGTGTTGACTCGCAACAGATGACAATAAACACGGCTGACTTTTTGCTGTCAGGTGTTTCTGCTGGGGTGCCTTTGGCTCTATTTTCTGTGCTCAATTGATCTTGCCTGGTGTAATTGAGGCTGCCAATATGAACAGAAGGCGAGGTTTGCACTTTTTTCTTTAGAGTATGTCTTTGGTTTCAATGCACCAGACAAGATCAGTAAAGCGTAGAAAAGTATTTGAATCTAAAACAAATACATATTTGACACAAGTCTGGAAGGGAACTTGATTTAATTTTTTTCCCCCTGGGAAGTGTAGTGTCTCATCTTTTCCTCATATTTGCTGCCTATCATTGACAGTGTCATTGACAGTGTGCACTCAACTCTAATGTTTGGCCTTGTTGAAAGATGATGGCAAACGGCACCCTTTTCAACAGGTTGAACCACCTCATCAAGTGCCAAATACCTTTCCAGACCAGTGAAGCACTGTAGTGCTCATGTAATAGTAATAGTTGCTTGGGTCAGTCATGAATAATTAATGTATTATCTTGGTCAAAATCCAAAAACCTGTATATTGTACTGCAAAGGTACACAAATGGCAGCATTTCACTTGAGATACATGTCTTGCATGATCTCAGCCTTTATTTTTTGAGTAAAACGTGTCATGCAGTTTATTACACTGTAACACCATGAACAGTCATAATGGTTTTGGAGAAAAATGTCTTTGGTTTCCACAACTCTAACCAGACACTCAGCCCTGAACCCTGTATCTGCACATGATCAGCTGAGCACTATAGTGTAATTTTGGAACTGAAATTTGAGTATTTTTGGCTCTGGAAAACAGGTTCGTGAAAGCTGATGAGAAACGGGGCATTACCTGTCCCGTTTGTGTTTGGTACACCGAAGGTGGAAAGCACAGGCACTTTTGGGGTCGGGACAGCAAACCCTTGCATGATGTCAGTTGAGGACTGTAGGAAATAAAAAGACAAAAAAAAAAACATTGTATCAACTATGACTATCCTTCAACGTCATAGCATTATGCATGTTTGGCAGATGACAAAGCAGTCCGTCAGGCAAGGTGTGTGGAGAGGGTGTGGATGGGAAAGCTGAGCGGAAGAATATATTTCTTGTTGAGCTGAGTGACAGCTTTGCTAGACAAAATGCCGGCTCACAGAAAACAAACCTGTTCTCTGAACCATTTTCTCTCCAGCAGGCATGTACAAGCTTGCCAACTTGTTTAATGCTGGATGGCACACTCGAGAAACTGTGAAAAATCAGCCAATCAGGATGTGACCCTAATAAATCAGCTTATTTTTATGAGGTCATTCTCCAAAAACATGGTCACACGTTCTCGAGGAGCCCAAAGAAGCCACTCCCCTGAGCCCCGCCTAGCAACCACAGGAACATAAAAATATCAGAATGAACCGGATTAGCTAACTTTGGCTCGAGTGAGCACACGCAGCTCGCACACCCTCCTCGATACACAAATGTGTAGGTTACTCAGGGAACAAAGGATTTGTCCCTTGCTTGTGACCGTGGCCTCGCATGTATATAATGAACAACCAGGGCAAACGTGTCACGTGTTCACGTACTCGGACAAGGAGGGCCAAGTACACCTGATAGGGTTCACCTGCGCTGAAATGTGGAGAATGTTTTTTTTTTGTTTTTTTTCCCCCCGGACCTTTCCGATCCTCCTCGCCTAATTCACTGGGGTTTTTATTGTTTTATGCGGCAGTACTTCCTGTTTCCTCCTCAAGGTCTTGCCTAGGGAACGCTTCAAAAACCCTGTTGTCTGTTCTGCACCAATAGATACAGTATCGTCCGAACTCAAAAACTGCACATTCTGTCCCAGACACATCCGCAGCTACCCACGATAAACCCGCGCTCCGTTTTCCGTTTATGCTAACAACACCGCATAAGACAGAACTGAGGAAAAAAGTAACAGTTTAGCAACAGTTTCTTATGTGTTGTATCTGTATGTCCGTTCCAGTGCTGGAGGCACTCTGTACATCGTGTGCTTTCTGTTCCCCTCCCGATCCATCTTGCCTTTAGGTGTGATAGTGTAATGGCGGAAAAAATGTCATCTTGCCAAAGGCAGCTCCTCCAGGGGCCTCACGCTGACAGCGGCTCTGTCACTCACGAGCAAATGGCGTTAAAGACTCAGACAGGGGTCCTGCGTCACATGACCTCCTGCTCAGCCAATCTCTCCACAGCCCTAGCGTGGCTAAAAATAAACACTGGCCGTGTTTACTCAATACTGTCCCCGGCCGTTGGACCATGTGTTTGGAGAGGGGCGGGGCAGGGTAGGGTAGGGCAGGGCATGGAAAGGCAGGGCAGTGGGCGGGCGGGGAATAAGAAACACGAATTACATTACCCGGTGTGTCAACTGCAAACAGGGACAGGAAGTCCCTACATGAGCAACAGCAGGTCACCCTGTCCTGGTGGCAGAAGCCACTGGTTAACAGTTGAGCGTTTCATAACGAGATGCAACACTGTCCAGCACTGTCTCAGCGTCATTTTGTTATTGAAAGGGGCGAACCTCAGACGGTGACTTTGAGCAGCCCAGCCCTTGTAACAGACAGACTCTAAACCCACATTGACAACCTCTGATCCAAAGTCCAGCCCCAAAAACACTTTACTCCACATTACTGTACCCAGTGACCCAATGTCCCGGTGCACACTGGTCTCATTTATATGAACAGTTCGCTGGTAATGTTTTCTGTAATTCAGTGATTATTGAGAGTGTAATGTAATGTTTAGCCGGTGGTGTTACATTGTCAATCACACTGTTCAGTGAGGATGGGAACGGAAATCCATTTTTTAATTCAATTTTTTTTTTTTTTTTTAAATTCAACACAACTTCTGTTATTACTACTACTACTGCTACTAGTAAAATACTTTGTGATTAGCTCTTAGAATTGTGCTACATAAAACATAGACTATTATTATATCACTACTTCTAATAATTATCCATTTATAACTTGTTTCAGGTTAATCATAGCAGTTTTAAATTCTACCCCCGATGGTAATGAAGTGGTCTGTTACATCACAAATCTGTTAAAAATCACTGTACTTGGTGGTACTGGGCTTAATCTATGAAACACTCAAATGAAATGTTCCCTGGTAAAGAAGACAAATGGTTTTGAATAAACCTCGTGTTACAGTCTGTGGATACTCACTGTGAAGTGTTTGACGGTTGGCCTGGCCCTCACTTTGGCTGTGCCCGATTCAGGAATAGCAGACGAGTCCAGAACCAACTCCACATTGTCTGAAAGGCAAGGGAGAGACTGTCACCCTGCTGTGCTTACGTATGTGTATCTTTGGCTAAGGGAAACGTAATGACTATGGGGCAGAATTAGTGTAGCCGAGAGGGAACGTGAGGTTTACTGTACGCAGGCCTGCACACAGTTCTGTTGGTATCAGTGCACAGAAAATTAGATCAATGTGCCCTCCTCAGTAATCTGCCTTTCAGTTTTGGAGTGCTGCCTGGAATTAAAGCGTCTTTGTGTTGTAAAGCGTCTTTGAGACTGTGGAAAGCGCAATATAAAATACATTTATTATTATTATTATTATTATTATTATTATTATGATTAGTAATAATAATAATAATAATTAAGCTTTGAGAGAACATGAATTTACTTTGTCACATACTTTTTCTTCTAATAGAACCTTTTGAGATATAAAGTGCTCCGTTACAGAAACAGGCAGCCTGGTCATTTCACCCAACAGCCAGGCCTAACTAGGGTAGGCATGCCTTCAGTCTGGCAGTGCTGGCAGCACACAAAGGAACTGTGAAAATCAACTAGTGGACTGCGGAGCAGAAAGCAACGGAGGCTGGCTACGTCTGTTTCAGAGGCAGGGGCTCTACAGTGCTCCCATTTTAGGAACGTTTGCTCCAGAAAATTAATGTGTGCCAACTTGAAAAGAATAATTCAGGAGCACATCTACTAATTGGGATTCATTAGTGTGCCCCCAAATTTTTCAACTTAGGAGCACCAGAGATGATACACACTGTACTCCACTGTATGGCGGCAGTGTAGTATAATGGGTATAAATGGATGCAATGTAAATGCTATGAAAAAAAAGTTGTGTAAGTTTCTGTGGATAAGTGCCTGCGTCTACTAAGTGCCTGTAATGTAATGTTAAAAGGATACTGAAGCAGTGAGACAGGCTCAAGGGTATGACTGGAATTCCAACTTTGGGAGAAAAAATTGATGGAAGGAAAAAAATTGATGGTCCTCTTACTGGTTGTATAGACTTTTTTCTGAATGACTAGTCAGAGCAATTGTTCTT
The DNA here is from genome assembly GCF_018555375.3 of Anguilla rostrata. Classification (NCBI taxonomy): domain Eukaryota; kingdom Metazoa; phylum Chordata; class Actinopteri; order Anguilliformes; family Anguillidae; genus Anguilla; species Anguilla rostrata. The sequence goes on from NC_057945.1 coordinate 33,694,808, forward strand.
TATCTCCCTCTCAATGTTTAAAAAAAGGTTTTTGCTGTTGCGTATGATAATGATGATAATGATGTGATGCTGCTTTGTAGATTTTTCACCTTGTGTTTGCCACCCGGAGGCCAATTATCTTAATCAGACAGGCCTTGTCTGTAAGAGGGCTGCTTTATTGCATCACTTACAGATGTATTTCACTAACGTGCGACGTGGTCTAAATTCATCTGAGGGCAAGGCAAGAAAGTTGAGAACTAAGGCAGATCCTGTGAATATTAGGCCACTTCAGGTTCTGGCATGGACAATCAACACTAAAAACATTTAAAATCTGCTAGAAAGTTATATTACAGAAAATACTGTAATAGGGAATAAAAATTGGCTTCTTTTTGCTGTATTTGAACAATTAGATTTCACTCACGTTTATGAACTGTATTTAGCTGTCACTTATATTAGCAAAATTTTACATATAACTACAGCTTAACTTTGCCAATTGAACTTATTTGTGATTAAACTGAACAAGGCCTTTATTTCTACAACTATTAGTAATACATGACTACCTATACTATAAGCAGCATTACTCCTACTTTTTCTGGTAGTTCTATTGATATTGATTCCCAGTACTGCTATTCTCACTTCTACTAATAATAAATACCATTACTAGTACAGGCTATTGTCAACTTATGGTTTTTTCTTCTGGTTGAAACTTCAACATCAGTAGAATTTTTTTACTTGTAACCCAAAAATGTCAAAACTTTTCTAGTAATCGTCCTATTACTAAGACCCTGAGAACCAAAATCATAACTTGTCAGGCAAGGAAAGCCCCCCCACCCCCCCCACCCCCCAAAAAAGAGCATGACACAGCTTTGGCCTAAGTACATTTACATTCTTTCACTAAAATGCATTCCCTAAACAGGTTAAAACTTAAAGGAATCCTGACGTCGATCAACACAATAGCAAGTGTATACTATAAAATTATTTCTAAAGCATGAAATTGATTTCAAGTTCTTTTGGACAGAATTACGACTTGTAAAACCAATTTAAAGCAATCTGTAGTGTAGCAGCACAGTACCCCAGTGGCCCGGCCACCTGCAGGAGTCTCAGCATCATGAATCTGAAGCTGCACGTGCATGGATGTCATCGGTCATTTACGATTTTACAAGAAATTTCCCAAAACTCTTCCAACTGAACAATATTATAAGACAGCGATCAACAATATACAACATATCTAATGTTGATATTATTACAGCTTTACTTGTGTTTCACTTAAAAGAAATGAGGTCCAGCAATAAAGGTTATCATGATGTTTTTGGCATAATTGGTAAAATCGGATTAATTTATTAAGTTGATTTGTTTGTGGCAGTGAATGCTCTCATCTGGCTATTTAGAGGCGCACAGTTGGCTCCTGATGTTTGCATATGCTTCAGATCATTGCAGTGTTATGCATTTACCATCATGTGTACATAGCAAATTAAGGTTATGACCCTGGGTTTTGAACGGGATAGGCTGTATACCCTGCCCTGAAATACTACAATAATGAAAATGTATTAGTGTGTGACTGTCTGTATATTATTTGCTTTTTAGGATTGATGCAGATTCCTTGTGTAAAAATAAAACTACGTGACTTGCCGGTCCAGAAACATAAACACTGGCATGTACCTTGGTATGGAAACTAGGCTTGGCTTACGCACCTCAAATTTTGCCTACTGCACTTGCTAAGAACGACTAAAGTCACGTACAGTAATTTCGTAACACTTTACAAAAAGGTCACATGAATTGGCATTAACTAATGTAGTTGTTAACTACTAACTACAGCAAAGTTAATCTGTACAGCTTTGTTAATATATTTGTACATTGTTAATTCATGTTAACAACTACATTAGTTAATGCCAGTTCATATTGCGATCAAAAAAACAGTTCGTGTATTTGTTAATGGTTAACTAATTATAAGTTTATCCTATGTTTTGATAATATAATCATGTAACAAATACATTATGTACTACTGCTTACTACTACTAACTACTAACTCGATTTCATGCTTAATTAATGTATTTGATATGAACATGCCATTAAGGTTGACTCCTCTCTTTTTTGAATGGGGAAAGGGGGTAATGGTTAGAAAGAATATATTTCCATATGTTTGCATATGTTTTAATTTTGATGCAAGAATGCTAGCAGAGCTAAGGTCAGCAGTTTGTTCGCTTAGCATTTACATTTGTTTGCAGACTTCTTTTTTTTAAAAGTGGCGTCACAAACCAATTATTCTTGACTTTGTGGTTGAAACCGATCCCCAGCACTATGCCAGAACAGCATGACTAATAGCCAGAATGGCATGACTATTAATTTTGTTGAACATTATTCCAGATTTTTTCAATCACAGATCTGACAAATCCTTTACACTCTATTCCTTCCATTAAAAAGGGGCTAACTAAAATTTCTACCAGGTGCTATGACACAAGCAAATCTTCAATTTATACTCGATTAAAGTGGGCTGTTAAATAGGTAACCACTCACATAGAAGATCATGGAAAGTTCTCTGAGATTATTTAAACAAAGAACTCTAGAAATGACAAAGCTCCTGAACCAAGGGCAAATGATAAATGTTTATTTGTTATCTTGCACACAGGTTAAATACTGGTGGAAGTAATTTAAACCTTTCATTTGTGTCTTCTGACTAGTACCATATAGAAATGTTATTAGTAAACATCTGATAATGAAAAATTCTGAACCTGTACTACTAGGTTACCGATGCAGTTATTTAGGGGCTCTGCTGATATTGTATAAACCACCATGACAACGAATAGAGTGCTGCCATGACACACTGTTTCTCACGAAGAGTAAAAATAATGTTATCTTACTTTACTGAACATTATCTTCACTGAACATTGTGGTGGATCCTGAGCTGTTAACAACTCTAAAGTACAGAAATAAAGCTACAGTGGAGGTACATTTTTGTTTTTTAGGGAACAAATTTCCGTAATTTGTACCCTGAAAATACAATAATGCTCCATTTGGTTACTAATAAGTACATTTTACAAGCAAAATTAAGTACAAAATTAATTATGTACTGCTGGCTAGGGGTACAGATTTATGTACCTATAGGGAACCAGCCAGTGACAAGATTTTGTACCTTTATAGGGACTTTTTTGGACCTTTTCTTCTGAAAGTGTTGGCACAGAATATACTGACATTCTTAGAAGTCAAGCAGGTTCCCTGTGTTAAACACTTTGGTAAAATCAATGACAAGGCCAAGCTCTCGAGAGAGAGTTCACTTATGGATTGCGTGTTATCAACAAAATGTAAATATGGCAAGGATTGGTTTAAATAAACAAATACAAAGTTTACACAAAAGACTAGTTCAAGTCAGTCATAATTGGAACATCACCAAAGGGCTTATTTGCCACTCCAGTATACACTCCCAGAAAAAAAGAATAATTCTCTGACTTGTCTCCATAGTGGAACCCTTTTTTTTTAGCTCTTTATGGAACCTTCTATGTAAGGTGTGAAGAGTGTGAAAGTTCCCAGATCCATTTTCCTGACAAAGAGCCCCTGAACTAGTAGGGTTCCTCTATGGAGACACAGAGGAGCCTTTTGGAACCTTTTCTTCTGTGAGAGTATACTACAGCAAGAAAAAAGACTCGAGTGTCCGATTTCCCCCCAACGTATTGATCAACGCAGTCACCTGACAGCACCAAATGACAAACTGAAACACGAATAAAATGCTTCGTGGAATTGTACGAGCCATAATGGAAAAAAAACGTTTCCGCGTTTCTAGCCTGTGATGATGTCTTATATTGTACATAAACTATCCATAAAGGTGTAATCATGGTATGGTTGTTTTGACTTCGATTTGACTTCCTAGCGCAAAGGCAGTGTATTTACAACTTGTAACTTCGTTCATTGTCCACATTTATAAAAAAAGAAAAAAAAATTATATTGAATTAGTTTTAAGCATGGAAATTTCTCCAGATCCGCCCCACTGATGGTACAGACGGCACAGAAAGCACCTAGTATTGGGCTAGGCTACGTCATCTGACAGACAACTTAGGTACAGGTGCAAAGTTCGGCACATACATATTTGCGCATTTCTCTAAATAAGTATTTTGTCTCAGGAGTTATACATGAACATTCAAACTGCGTCAATAGTAAAGTTCACTTTAATACTCACCCCTGTCCTTAATTTCAATGTTGGTGTCGAAAAGTGAGTGGTTCTTTCGACCCAAAAAATGACTAAAAGTTCCTTTTTTCATTTTTAAAAGTATATTTAAGTGAATATTATTCCGTAAAAAATCAGACGGTCCACTTCATTTTAAAGGAACATTTTCGAAGCAGGTTGCAGATAAGTAAGTTGTCAGACTCAATTTTTTCGGCAGGTGGATTCACGCACTTCACCGCTTCTGTGCCTTCGCAAACCAGATGGGTAAAATGGCCACCGCCTCATTCTCCTCCCCTTCGTATATCGACAGGTGAGGTAAACAATCCGAGAGGATACCGAACGCCCAGACCTTCCCCTTTCGCTTTTTGGCCCTGCAAGTTTCAGTCCTATGAGCTCCTACTTTCGCACCCTCACACCCTTCATTCGTCACCGATGTATCCATGACAGCAACAGCATTCCAGTCTAATAATTTTATTGTCTAGCAGCGTTCACCTCTTCAAACTGACGGGAGTAGTGCTTTGGGTGTTACGGCTTTGTGGTTACGACATTTCTGCCAATAATGCATTTCTGTCTCAAAGAATGTTGACGTCTTACGCAGTTTCAACCTTGAGTCGACTAGGCCTATTACACCCAGTATTTCCATTACTTCAGCATGACAGTGTTTCTGAGTTTAATTTGAATGACTTTCAAACCAGGGCTGTGCAGAGATCTTTTGAGGGGCACACCAAAGAATGAAAAGTGACAGCAAAAATAATAATACAACATTAAAAAAAAAAAAAATCTAATCACATGGGCACATTGGACACTTGGGGGAAAAAGTGCATACCTGGAGGTCCCCCTCATATACATGGCCTAAATACATGGATATGTTTTTATAATAATAATAATAATAATAATAATAATAATAATAATAATAATTAGTTAAATAATGTCATATAATGTCATCAATTATTGCAATGTCATGACTTTATCTCATTGCCATTTCACAAAAGTATCTCCCCAAAATGAGTCAGGTGGACAAATATGGGCTCATATTATTGTATCTGATTTGACAGGTGTGCACAGTTTAAACTGCGGCTCAGAAATATTGACAGAGATTCAAAGGTAAATTTGGTGCGTTTTAAAGGTATTGGGTTTGGTAGGGGTTGGGGGAGGGGAAGGGGGAGTGGGTGAATTTGAAAGGAAGTTTGTATAACACAGATAGCTCCATAGTGACCTGCTCTTGGTATCCTTGGTGGAACCTGTTCAGTCAGTCTGGAGGAATAGCCTTTGTCATGCTGTGATTTCCCATAAATGGTCCTTTGCCAGTAACTTCAGTCTTTATTTGGTTCAATTATTTGATAACTTTGAACCTCACCTGGAGCTATTATAGACAACATTCCTCATGGGGAAAATATCTGTAATGGTAAATAATTTAATATATAAATATTACAACATATGTCAGAGCGAATACTGATAACAAAAGCATCAGTTATGACTAATGTATTACGGGGAAAGAAGTTGTGATTAGTTCTTCTCACATAATTTCCCAAGATGGATTCTGCCGGTCAGCTGTAGTATTAATGACAGGACTGACAATTGGCGAAAAAATGTATGGCCCTCGTTATGATAAAACCTTATTGATACACTGGAAGTGTTAATGGTAGTTTAATGTGGATTGCACTCTGTATGCTTTTGCACTGATATTTATATCAACTGACCAATATGGATTTTCTTTGGTAAGCTTCAACAAAAAACCATAAAGCCAACATACTCATTCTTTAAAAACAGTGCTCAATCGCATGCATACATACATTAACTCCAAACTTAAGATTTGGAGATAAAATCGACTTTTTATCTTGACACAGTTCTTGTCTTACTATTGAATTTTTACTTGTCATTTTAAAATATGCGCGTTGGCCTTGTGCAAAAAAATCTTTTCATGATCTTATTGAGACTTCTCAGTCAGTACTGCATACCATTTTGGTGTGATTTAAATTGTGATGCTTGCCCCAAACAGTGAATTATATTTTTTAGGTGAACTAATCTTATTTATTGGTATTTCTGAACACAGGTGGGAATTTCTTTTAAAAAATTAGTGTTCTACACACAGCCGTCATTCTTGAAAGCAAAAATAATCTTCACCGTTTTAGATATTTGATGAATAAACCTACGTGGCTCAAATCAAGGGAAAAGCAGCAAGCCAAGCTCCAACTATAAGGCTGAAGTAATGGTTTAGGATTTCCTGTAAGGAGATCTAAAATCCTCTCATGGAGACCCACTCCCATCCTCTACAGTCCAGTCTGACGTTGAGGGATGCTTTGTGCAGGGAATCAGGGATTCCCAAGCCTGTCCCTAGATTACCTCAGCATTTCCTATAGTTTACCATTATTAGAAACTATCCACTGTATCTGGGCTCTACACAGAATTTAGCATAGACTGCTTGGACCCTGTTTTCCATAGCCCAGTATGATTGGCATGGACTGCTTGAACCCTGTTTTCAATGGCCCAGCACCATCCAGCCTCCAGCCTGGCTACGTTAGTGTATGTTTCATCTTAACTCAGGTACACTGCAGTCCACCTTGGCTGGAAGGCGTGCTGACAAAACCCATTTGACTCATTGTGACCAATGTTCAAATGCAAAATACGGTTATTTGTAATCATATTTTAAAATAAATATAATAATATTATACCCTGAAAAAAATGTTTTATTGAATAAAGCTAAAATTTTACTTAAATTAGTTACGCCTATATTGTTTATGGTTTCTCAATTAAAATTCTTTAATTCAAATCGACCTAAAAAGTTTCAATTGAGAAAACCGAAACAATATAGGCGTAACAAATTGAAGCAAACATTCGTGGTTTATGCTATTAATATTTTTCAGTGCATCTCATTAAATTGTAACAAAGCATTTAAACTAGCTAAGAACGCATTTTTGTTGTTGCTGGTTAAAGCAGTACAGGCATTGCAGACAAAGTATTTATTCCGTAGTCTGGTATGTTTTATGATTACACAAGTGTAAAATGTTACATTTGTTGAAGTCGTGTCTGTGTTATTATGCACATTTACACTTACTATGATGCACTTCTGTTGCACAATTTTTCGATATATTTTTAACTGCAGAAAATCTAAACTGAGCTGTTCAGGCATTTATGAGGCCAGCTAGTGTGGAGCATCCTGAATATTTCTGTAACGAGCAATGAAAACAAGGGGTATGTTGCTTGGTTATAAACCACCCTCCATTCCCCCAGCCCCCCACACAAGTAGCTAAGTGATAAGATGCAGGCCTCAATCTGTCATTAGGGCAAAGGTTTAGAAAGTGTCTCCCTCACTGTAGTAGCTTTCAGATAATAGCCTCACTGGAGATCACGCAACAGTGTGAGGGCTATGAAGCATGGTACTGTGGGTCTTCCACTTATCCGTAAGCAGGCTTAATATTGCCTGAACTCATGTGGCGGCTAATCCCCAAGACATTGCTTTTTTTTCTTGGCTCAGTACCATTTACACGCCAAAGAACATACCAGCATCCATTAAAAACCTGAAAAGGCTGAATTACCTCGTAACTTTTGATTTCAGAGTGGTACAGCAGTATAAGCTTAGGAAAAGGCAGACGGTTTGCAGGGCACTGGTTTACCTGTGCAAATATGGAGACACTGCTATAAAAACACACAGTAACCGTTTGCTTTGCCCTGCAGGTACTGTAGACTCAGACCAGTGCTAATATATGGAAATGGCATGGCCCTGCATCTTAAAGCCTTTACGCTGCAAGATTGTAAAAATGTGTGATTAGAATGTTCTTAACTGAACTGAACTTAACTGAACATTCTAATGCTGATGTGACAATCACTACTGGCAACCGAAAGCATTGGGAGTTCTAGAACACAGCCATCGACTTAGAATTTCAAAAAAAAAAAAAAAAAACATTCCAAAACCCTACTCTTCAAATGGTTAAGGAAGTAACAGTGGCTGCCTACTGTTCCTTCCTGTGGTTGGTCTGCTCTGCTCAGACACGGAATTTGGACTGGTCGGTCCAGTTCCACAGTCTTGCAGGTGATCACCACACATTTGCAAGATATTTCTAGAATGTGCTGTCGGATCACAGAATGAAGTCCCAGCCCTCATTGCTCAGGTTCCTGTGGTTTGTCCTGGTAAAACAGGAAGTGACATGGCCTTGATGTGTGACTATGGTGCAGGTAAAATTATAATAACAACAAAGGCAAAAATGTGCTTAAAGGTTAAAAGTAAAGGTGCTGGGTTATAATGCCCAATATATGTAGTTCCCATGATTAAATCTGACCAAGCTCTTACTTTATGTACATTTTAAACTTAATTTGTAGTTGTTCCCCTTACACACATACATTTTATCCTTGCTGTCCATAGATTTAATGATGAGCTTAACACAGAACTCATACTGATGAAAAAACTTAACCGAACTCAAAAGGAATGGAATGTGTGATAGCCTTTTTGAAAACTCAATCCTGAGATTGAGATATTGTTTGATTATTATGATACTTCTAATTTGGGTGTCTTCAGTCAATGTTAAGAATGCTCTTTGGGCAGTGATACTCATAAATGTGAATTTATCTCTGTAGACTCTTGCAAAAATACTTTTTTAAATATATTTTTTTAATATAGTGTATAAATAATGTGTATATTAATATGAACATTAAATCAAATTTGCTTTCCATTTTACAAATTTCTTTTTAAAACTATTCAAAAGGACACTTCAGAACATTTTTGTTCATTGATCACGGTATCAGGATTTAATTTCCTGAGTACATTTTTAATGGAATGAAAAACCAAAGGACTGCTTCAAAAAATGTTTTTGAAGTGATTTGGTTTGAAATGGAACCTTTTGATTTTTTATGCAAAGCATTGTTAGAGTACGCAGAGGTTCCAGGTGTAATGTGGTGCTGTCACTGCCCCCAGGTGTCCCTGCATGAGAAAGGCCAGGTGATGTTTCTGCATGGTTTACACTAGCTCTCACAAACGAGAAACAAAAGTTATTTTGGATTAACAAACAAACAAACAAATAAATAAATAAATAAATAAATAAATAAATAAATAAATAAATAAATAAATAAATAAAATTAAACCTGGCTAGATCCTGTTGTGCACATACAGTATCTGAAACGTTCCAATAAATGATTGTGGTTTTTTGTGACACTGGCCAGTACCTAAAATCTGAAGATTTTGATTCAAAGTCCAGATCAGGCATACTGCACATACTTCACTGATCACTACAAACTGGCTGCTCAGTGTGCACTCTCCTACAGCACACCTTTGGAATATTCTCATTTTGTGCACATCATGTTTTTATGTTTTTTTTTTTGTTTGTTTGTTTGTTTTTGCTGCACAGCAGTTTTTACTAAATTCCTGCTTGTTTTCTTTTGCTATGATCTATATTATTTTGTAGAATATACCATTAAGTATTTGTAGATGCCCGCCCTACTTTACTCATTTATTTTGGCGCTTAAACCTGGGACACACGGCCAGTACCATGGGTGTTTTACTTGCCATCTACCCGACATAGCACGACCACTTGGGTTTTTACCCATTCCGGGGTGTTCTGCATGTATTCAGGCGTGGCCCATTTACACGCCTGAATGTTCTGTGTCGTAAATTAACATTAATGTATCTATGGATGGATTCATAATAAGAATGGAGGAGTTGGCACCTATAAATATGTGTTTTTGGTGAACTCTTGGTCGCACTCCCTTTTACCTTCATTATAGAACTATTAATTATTATTTAAGTGTTTTAAAATCATTGCGGTTCTTCGCGTGCTTACAGTTTATACTCACTCAAGAATACAACGTGCCAACTGCCATTCGGGCCTGCCGTGCGGTGGGCGTCATATCTCGTTAGTGAGTTACCAACGTACGTGCAGGCCACCTGGTCTCTAAAGGATAATTTCTTAAGACCCGAGCTCGGAGTTTACAGGGCGTCCCGGTTTAGTAGTTTATCATCTAAACAACACTAGATACAGAAATTGTTTTCGTAAGAAACGTTAAAGAGTAGGCTAAAGAAAGGTAAATGTATCTACCACCTGAACATTGGAGCACGTGAAACAGTGTACTCAGTGTGTGACGCGTACGGATTTCATGCGCTGGGAATTATATTATAATGGCAATTGCGGGGTCGTTTAAAAATACAGTTGGCTACTGGGATTAATTTTAATTGGTCTAGTATTACAACTGTAGCGTTTATAACGGCCAAAAAGTGTGCTGTTGAACGGATTAGTGCCGTGATCTGTTGTGATGTCCCCAGGCTGCACACAGCTGGTATTGGGCGTGAGCAAACTAGCTAATACATCTTATCCCGCTCATAATACCTGAAGTCTTAGTTTATCCACTGGAAGCGACGACCTGATCCACTACAAGGGCCGAGAAGAAGAAACAAAAATAAGGAGTCTGGATCATTTGGGGTTTTTTGCAGGAAAGTTTCAATTTCAGTGTGTTTTTCATCCAGCACGTCCGTACGAACATCGTCGAGGTGGCTACGGTAAAAACATGGGAAACAACGTTGCCGTGGAGGAGCTCAACGCGTGCGAGAGCCACCAGTGGTATAGGAAGTTCATGACAGAGTGTCCGTCTGGACTTCTCACATTTTACGAATTCAAGCAATTCTTCGGGCTGAAAAATTTATCGGAATCTTCTGACGCGTACGTGTACACCATGTTCAAGACATTCGATATGAACGACGTAAGAATACATTTTTTGTTTGATGATTTTATTGTTGATTAATTATCTCCTCGTTTGATGTGTATAGCTGGGTGTTTACAATTTCGACTATACTTGCAGGTATCGACTGCAGATAGTGTATGGACTATGTTTGGGAAGTAATGATATGGTATTCCATGTCAGTGCTCAGCCTGCCATAACAATTAGGCTATGGCCTAATTTGACACCATTTAGGCTATCGATTATATCCCCCATGTTTACAAATAAGACATTACACTACATTTTGATTTTACAGATAGAAGGAGTTGGTTCGTTTTTCATTTTTAGCTTATATTAATCTGGGGTATCCCTGCACATCTAAAGTATCCCTTTGCGTTGTTCTCAAGAAATGTAAAATAGGCGAGTGTTCCCTATTTAATCTTTTATTTTTTAATTTTTTTTAAAAAAATTTTTTTACTGCTTATTGTGTTTAGGTACTATGCACGTTAAATATAAATAGCTTCACAGTACATTGTTCTGTGTTAATTGTACTCTATAACAGTTAATTTAACACCTACTATTTTACTGGGTAGCCTAAATCATTATGCCTAATGTTTAATGAAAAAAAGAGGTAATAATGAGCATTAATTTATTTCTCCATGATATGGGCCTGAATTAACAAATTACTTGGACACAAATTGCACCGTATAATTGGATAAAGGTTAAGATGTCAAACTAAGAAGACGCGTTGATCCGCCTTGGTCAATAGATTTCTACCCAACGACCTAATTTGTGTTAGGGTAATCCGCAGGGTAAATTCCGTCATAACTACCAGCAGCATATATGGCATATGTTGGTCAGGCATGTCCGGGGTGGGGGTGAGGGGGTGATCGGGGGTGGCGGCAAGGTCCGGGTAGGCCAACCGATGTACCCCATGTGCCCCTTTGATTTGATTACACAAAACAGTTTTCTCACTTTGAGCACCTTCCCCTCAAAAGGTCTCTGCGCAGCCCCGATGTTGGCTATTTCGCTGCGCGTTACTGCAGTAAGCTTATTTGAGATGTAAACCCGCAACTGTCAAGAGTCAAGGCTCTTCCCATTCCCCTTTGGTATATCTGTATATTTTGATTTTGAGTTATTTTTTACTTGATCGTGTTTAAAAATACCCATTGTTTCTGTTTCCTGCTGACCCCACTGTGCTGCGGCGACCCGTTGAGAGACTCTAGCTAATTACGAATGTCAGCAGTGCAGTAATCCTCGTCTAAAATAAACCCATCCTGACACACAGTCTTTCACTTTAGAAGGCCGGGCCGTGGTTTTGGTACCCCCATCCCCCCCATTCGCAAACGAAGCAGCGAGCAGTCTGTTAAGAACCAGAGGACAGGTGTTGGAGTAATTAGCATGTTGCTCATCCACATCTGTTGCGCGTCATCCCCTGTCATTGTGCGTCATTTGCGACGCAGCGCTTCCATCACTGGATGCGGCTGATGCTGTGTAAGTAGTAACAGCCCTTTAGCGTAATGACAGCTCAGCTGTTGAACTGGGGAGTGAAAAAGTGGAGGATGTCTGAATTGACAAAGGATCAATAAAGAGATAGGATGGGCCTACTTAAAAATACAAAAAATACTTAAATAAAATACTAATATAACTACCAGTAGCCTAAACCAACACCTTTCTTTGAATCTTTTAGGAGAGTGTAAGCGTAGATTAAATATAGTATGATGTGGCACAGAATTAGTCATTTTTGTCCTTTTCTGTGATTGCTTTTCTGTGATGGCTCCCTGCCATGGCGGTCTGTGCACTCCGTGATTGGCGGAGTGAGTAACGGCGCACTTTGACGAGCGTCCTATGTTGGAGGAAAGTTGCGGTTCAATTACTAACACTAATAGTAATTATAACACTAATTATCTCAAGTTTTTCAATCCGTGATCAGGCCGTGATTGAACCGCTTCAGCATTAGTGGTTGCATGGAAACAGCATCCCATTTTTTTAATAGGCCGTTTGTAATTTTAAAAATAGCTTGATTTATAAGTGGGAATGAAAAAAGCCACATAGGACTGTTAAGCAAGTGATTTACGGAAAGTTTAAATAAACTTTAAATAAACATCTTTTTCCCCATTTGTTTTGTACTGTCAGCGTTTGTCTTTTTTTTTCTTAGATGTGCACATTGCATTTGAATAGCATAGTTTCCATTGAGATTCTAACAGAATGCTCTGTCAATTTGATCTTTCTGCTGTTTCCAGTACCAAAAGATATTAAAGACTAAATTAACTTGCATGTTAATCAGCTAGGTCACAGACCTAAAACCCTGGTTATGTAGATCTATTACCTGCAGTATACTGATCGCCAGTGCAAACTGAGCCTTTAGCTTCTTAACTAACCTCTTATTTATGGTATATGAGTTAGCTGGCCTCTCTAATGAAGCAGTATGTATTATGTGGATACATTCAGTTATCACATACAAAGTCTTAAAATTTATGGACTGTTTTCCCACACAGAGTCCTACATTATTTTTGATAATTTTTAAGGTTAAATACCTGGGCTATATTTTGGATTAAATTGTCTGTGGAAGCATAATGGTGGGGAGCCGGTCAGGGTCTCCCCGCATAATGTTTGCTGGACAGACGGAGGCAGAGGAGGAAATGTGGTGTCCCCATTGTTCCGCGTGTCTTGATTGGCGCAGGACGGCTTCATTGACTTCATGGAGTACGTGGCCGCCCTGAGCTTGGTGCTGAAAGCGGGGGTGCAGAAGAAGCTACGCTGGTACTTCAAGCTGTACGACGTCGACGGGAACGGCTGCATCGACCGGGAGGAGCTGCTTGTCATCATCAAGGTGAGAACCAGAACAGAGGCCTGCTTTCCTCGCATAGCCGACGACCTGGTACAGAGCAGCTCGCATTTTTACAGAAGTATTTATGTGTCGCAACATTTTTCCATAAGCAATTCAGGTAAAGTGCCTTGGTCCATGATGCAGTGACAGGGATTTTAACGTTACAAGCGCGGTTCCTTAACCACCAGCCCAGTGTGTTTCACCGTTTTCAAAATGCTGAGTGCATGTCAACAAAGGACCTACCGTGGTGGTACCAAAGAGGATTTTACTTGTCAGGTAGAATCAGAATCAGAATCAGAATCAGAATCGGGTTTATTGCCAAGTAGGTTTACACATACAAGGAATTTGTTTTGGTCAGTGTGCGTAACGTGCAAAAAATAAGATAAATGAGAAGAATGTGCATAAAAAACATAACAGACATAAACATCATTACTAAAATAGTGCAACAATAACAATAGTGCAAGGGGATAAAGTGGATTGCAAGGGGATAAAGTGGATTGCACCAACACACCGAGGCAGCCATCCGCGGCGCCATCTTGATCTATGTTTAGAATCAGCTTAGAGATGCTGAAGTAAACCATGGCATGCTGTGCTTCCCATGCACACAATGCTCTGCTCCATCATTTGTGTTTCGTGTCAAAGGTGAAAAAACCTTAAGTGTTCATTGCAGACCTGGGTCAAATACGTATTTATTTTGGATATCAAATACTTTTCTGTGCTCTATTGATCTTGCCTGGTGTAATTGAGTCTGCCAATACGACCAGAAGGCGGGGTACACACTTTTTGAGAGTATTTCATTGGTTCCAATACACCAGACAAGATCAGTAAAGCGTAGAAAAGTATTTTAATCCAAAACAAATACGCATTTGACCCAGGTCTGGTTCATTGCAGTCCAGTGTTCGCTGTTAGAGAAACCAGTATGATCAGAAATATGATCCCCCTGAAATGAAAGCATTATTTTTAGTTTCAGCCAAAGCGACAGCCGATGTGTGGTCATATTTCATGGTAGTATTTGGTAGTGTCGGGCCAAAGTTTGCTTGAAACAAACAACCCCAAAGGACAGGAGGTCAAATATGCCTTCTTCATAGGCTGTTCAGAAATGACATAGTAATTTTTTAAGTACTTGTTTTGTAATAAAAACCATTCTACAACGTACTTAACCTGCTGATATCTGTATCCAGTCCATGTCCATATTTTACTTGAATTTTTTAATATGCAGAAACTTGATTTCCAATTTCCATTTCCAATCTTAGGCACTAGGTGGTGCTGAAACCTCTTTTATTCAAGTGTGTTCACATACAGTATGCAGTAGGATTCTTTGACTACTTCTTGGGGGCCACATTCTTGTCAAAAATGGAGTATTCGGGCCATTCAGTTTTCATATACTATTTATACATCAAGCCATTAATAAGATATGATCTACATGCATGGACACAAAGTCTCCTTAATATATGCAAAATTATTACTTATAATTCTATAGGAGAAGTATTCTGCCACTGTACATATGCTGCTGTGGACATAATCAGTTTGATGTAATTTTTTTTGTCTTTTTGCTAAAAGTTAAAAGTATACTTTGTATACGTTAATAGCAGTAAGTTTTTAGTAAGGAATATATTTCGTATATATATATATATATTGCCTATAGAAGCATATGCATTTCAGGTATTTTAGCTGGTATAGGACACAGAGTATCAAGGCACCAGTAGATGCATCAGGGGATTTATTTAGTGTCAAGATCCCATGTTTTCAGATAACTTTGTAGGTTTCAGATTAGACATGCTGCATAAAAGGCAAAGTCAAAAGCACCAAGTGTCATAGTTCTTGTTTTAAAGCAATGTGCTGAGTTATGGGTAGTTATGGGTCAATATGAAGGTTGTTCAATAGACGGATTACTTAGTAGATATGTACTTATGATATGAAAACACATAAAATATGTAAAAACCATGTACCTTGCCAATCATTTAACCTAATTAATGGTTGTACTTCTTTAGTACTTTGATGATTTACCTTTTGGGATACCTAAATTGCTGTTGGAAGTGGCACCTTCCCTTTGGACAAAATATAACTCAATACCTGAGTGAAATGACAGTCCTACAACATTTTGTTGTAGGCGTCTCTATCTTTCATGAGATAGCAGACCTGGGTCAAATACATATTTGTTTTGGATTCAAGTACTTTTCTGTGCTCTATTGATCTTGCATGGTGTAACTGAGCCTGCCAATATACGACCGGAAGGCGGGGTTTGCTGAGAGTATTCCATTGGTTTGTATACACCAAACAAGATCAGTAAAGCGTATTTGAATCCAAAACAAATACGTATTTGACCCAGGTGTGCGAGATAATTAACAGAGGTTCTGACTCACTGCGGCACATCTTTAGAGTAGGGGTTTCCCAGGTGTACTCTACCTGACTCACTTACCCCGGTAACCTCATCCTCCCCCACTTCACGTGTGGTGCGTGTTGTGAAGAACCACCCAAGAGGGTGCTGAACATTGGTGGCTGAGTTGAGTTTCCTCCCTGTGCCTTGCTTTGAGATCATGAAATGAAAAGTTCTTTACAGTTTCTATATGAATTGTTAACTATTCATTCTTGGATATGTAGATAAATGGAACTAGAGAAGAAATCTGACTGCTGCTTTAGCAGCCCCTGCTCATGAAGACTAGCAACAAAATAGAATAGTGTTTTCAGTGTTGTGTGAAATGTTCCTAGTTGTGAATGCAGGTCACACATGAAGTTTTTTTGTTTATGTCTCCGCCTGCCACAGTCCATCCGTGCCATCAATGGAACCAATCTGGAAATGACTGATGAAGAATTCACCAACATGGTGTTTGACAAAATTGACATCAATGGTGATGGTAAGGTTCTGCATTACAGTATACTCGGAAATCCTCACAGAGAACTCTGCTTCCCACACATCTTGTATGAAAATGTAGTGTAACTATCTAAAGTGGTGAACCTGTCCAGGTTCATCTGTGGCCCTGGCTAGATGTCAGGAACACCATACATCACTTTATCAAAAATGGGGGAAAGCAGAGAGGGTTACAGAAAAGAGACAATATCTCAGAAAGTATCATGGCAGATAAAAAAAAAACTCTTAGCTGTGTGGGGGATGCATATGGGTTATGATTAGGTCACCCTACAGACGGACAGCGCCACGCAGTCTCTCTGAACTAAGCTTCAGATTTCTTTATCAGATGATGATTTCACGGGTCTACTCCAGTTACAAATATGTCAATATCTGTGTGTGTGTGTCTGTGTATGTGTGTGTGTACGTATGCGTGTGTGTGTGCGCGTGTGTGTGTGTGTGTGTTGTAGGTGAGCTGTCGCTAGAGGAGTTCATGGAAGGTGTTCAGAAAGACGAGATGCTATTGGAAATGCTGACCAAGAGCCTGGACGTGTCCCATATCGTGAAAAAGATCCAAGGGGAGATGACTGTGAATTCCTGATACCACCACCAGCTTCACCTGTGTGCCTCACATAAGGGAGAGGGATGGAGGGAACAGTTCCTCTGGCCCGTCCCGGGACCCAAACTGAGTCGGCCCTAGATGATGTCATCACCTTGTGCCGAGACGGAGGAGCTATACGGGACTCAGCGGCTGCACTAGGACAAAAAAAAATGGCCACCAGTCTACCTCCTTTGGGGCCTCCCCAGCAGGGCTGCTTGCAGATCCATTTGTCAGTTAGGCAGGGGTTTGCAATCTGTGCTTGATCTGCACTGTTAACCTGATAGGAACATGCTGTGGCCAGATCCTTGCAGATGGATTTAGTTGGTTCATTACCTCAGGTGAAAATGTGCTTGTTTTATTCCAAATGTACACAGCATGATTTCTAGCCATGTATAAAGTGTAAAGTTTGAACAATGATGGATACCTAAATGAGTTTAAAAATATCAAACTATTGAGTCCTACTTATGTTTTTTAAATGCAACTGTGTTGTGCAAACCCTCCCCCTTCCCTTGAATGTAGAGTTCGTTTTTTAAATGCTCACTCAGTGTTTGCAGATTGCTGTGTTTTCAGTTGTTCCTAAACTAGCTGTGTTTTAGGGCTCCCAGACTAGCTCTTTGTGCTTGTTCATGGGATCTGAACTTTTTATTTTGACACTTTTGACTTTAAATTCATTGAATAAGTTTTGGAAATAAAGGATGTAGCAAATATTTTTTGCCCTCTGGATGCACTTTTGGTCAAGGTGATATCTTAGGCTATTGTATGTATGTGTGTGTGTGTGCAGTGGCGTGAAAAAGTATTTGCCCCTTACTGATTTCCTCTATTACTGTAGTAATATTAGGCAAAGGGAACCTGAGTAAGCAGCAAACACATTCTGAAATTATTATTTCATTTATTTAATGAAAAAAGTTGCAAAACACCCATATCACCCATTAGCCAAACTAGGTGATAAACTGTATGCTTGTGTTGAGACAGGGGGAGATGGTAGAAAAGAAATGGCTTCTGAGTATGCGACCAGCTGATTGTCTGTACTTTTGCCTCTTGCTCATCTTTTGATATCACATCCAAATGCCTTAAGTATACAACATAAATAACACATATCACTACTGTTACCATACTTTTGGACGGCACTGTTTGTTCTTATAGTTTTAGGCCTGGGGTTAACATAATGTATTTCTGTATTCTAAATTTTGAACGTGCCTGAAGAAAATTTAGGATAGCGCTTCCGATATTGCTCGTGTTGAAAGCGCTGCGACGGAAACAACGATAGATTTACCAAGGAGCCACATCTGTTCAAAATGTGAACAAGTAGCCTAAGGCATTCTTCACGGTGGGGAAAAATTGTATGAGATCGTTACGTAATAGGGGCTTTATGCCTTTCAGGGGTATTATGTTCCTTGTGCAGCTTGCGCGCAGAACCCCAGAGTCCGGACTCTTCATTGTAATCGCGTTCAAGAGCAAAGTTTTCATCACTTTTGCAATTCCGCGTTTCTTTGTACATTACCAGACCCTGAACCCAAAAAAGGAAGAAGAATATTCAATGAGTAATTACACATTCAGTCGGACCTACTTTTGACGCCACATTGTTTTCAGAACGAAGTTGGATAGTCTCCTGTCTGCAATAAGGTGAGATTCAACGATATATTTTGTTGCCAAACTTATTAGTAAAGATACGGAAGAGGATTAGGGCCACGTGAAATTTTTTTTTTGAGTTGTGACTTTAATCTCAGAATTCTGACTTTAAAGTTAGAATTCTGACTTTTATCTCAGAAAATTTTTTCACATCCTCTAATCCTAATCCTCTTTCGTATAAAGACGATGCGTGGTAGCCCACTTCTTTTAGAGGCGGACTGCAGCTAGAATCGTAATATGAATAATACATGTTTTAGATTTACTTGTTAGCGAGTAAAATTATAATAACATACGTTAAGGTCAGCTGCTTCACGTATATATGCCTCTTCGTTATGTTTCTCCAAAGTTTTCACAGTAAATAACAACACACGTTGCACGTGGATTTGTAAACACGTTTGTTAGTTCGACTCATGCCAAGAACATTTAGTTACAGCGGTCCACGATTTGATCCAGATACTGATGTTCTTACAACCTCGCCGTATTTTCACTCCTAAATGATTTCATTATTACACAGATGCGAATACACCGATGTATGTAACCTTTTATGTTTTCACCCCCAGTCGGGTCTTCTGCTCATGACTAGCGAGTAGAACTGTTATGTTCTGTTATGTTATATGAATCTGGTTATGCTACACTACTTTTTTGTCACTGTAAATACTAAAATCCGTAGTGCGTGAATGGAAAGTCGTTTGGAAGTTCGACTAAGACCATGAACATTTTGTGACAGGCGTCCACGATTAGCACTTGCCTGAGAGGTTCCAAATGTTCTTAATACTTCAGCACTCCACGGACCCCCCTCACTGAAAATAAGTTTATATAAGAATATACTTAAGGGATTTATGTTTTTTACATTGCTAAAATTTGAATTATTACAACTAAAAGCTATTATCTCTGTTTAAATTCAGCTGTTATTACATGGCAGTGCATGCTGGGGTTTACTGTGGTGTTACTGCATGTTATTGTTGGTTGTGACTACTTCCTTACATCTTTAGAATAACTTATTATTTCAAAGCAAATTTTGATAGTAGAACATTATTTTTTCTGTATTAATGTCTTGGATTGGAGGTTCAGAACATTAAATTTGTTCACTGAATCATTTTCATTTAGCCGTGTGGACGACCAAGGTGTGGAAACAAAACCTCCATTGAAAATTGATCTGAAGGAAGAGATGGCCAAGAGAGAGGACAGTGAAAAGATAGTCATCAATGTTGGTGGCGTGCGGCACGAAACCTATAAGAGCTGCCTTAAGACCTGGCCCGGCACCCGGTTGGCCCTCTTAGCCGAATCTCTCTCAGATGGCGATGACGTGGAACCTGGTTCAATCGGCGAGTTTTTCTACGACCGAGACCCAGGTATGTTTACCTACATACTAAACTACTACAGGACCGGAAGTCTCCATTGCCCGCCCATGGTTTGTGGCTGCCTGTTCGAGAAGGAGCTGGCCTTCTGGGGGATCAATGACGCGGGCATGGAGGCCTGCTGTTGGGTGTCTTACTGTTCCCACAGAGACAGAATTGAAACCCTCCGCAAACTGGGACTGTCCGATCCCGAGCAACAGGACGGACACAACCTCCTCCTGCTCGGCCCTGAATGCAGGGAGGCTTCATGGAGGTCAAAGATATGGGCCCTTTTTGATGATCCATACTCATCCAAGGCTGCAGAGGTGCTCTCTTTCTCCATTTTTTTTTCTCTACTGGAGAATTTTTGGGAAAATAAAAAGTGTTAGGTAACTGCATAATGTATAGCATATATGGGGATTTTAAAGGTTTCACTCACCTGTGCAGAATCTGAGCAGGATCTCTAGATTTTTCAGGATAACAGGTGGGCTAGTTTCAGGGTGTCAAGGATGTATGATGTAAGTGAGTAATACGTATTAGAACACCCCACAGTTGTAGATATCTGGAACTATACAAACAGCATTTAAGTAATGTGATAAATGTTATTGTGATGAGCACTGTACATTATATACATATAGCACAGGTTAGTGCAGCTGTAGGGAGCTCCTTGTTTTCACTGTGCACTGATGATGTTGTTTCCTTTAGGTCATTGCTGTCATATCCCTCATCTTCATCCTGGTCTCCATCATCAACACCTGTGTAGGTATGCATCAGTTTTTCCACGAATTCCAGGTGGTCCATGTGGCGGTGACAGCTGACTACATCATGAAGAACGACACAGTGGAACCCGCGCCTTCTAAAGTGTTTTTCGTGGTGGAAGCTGTTTGCGTGGCTTGGTTCACCTTTGAGTTCCTGGTTCGCGTCGTCTGCTGCCCGGTCAAGCTGCTTTTCGTCAGCAATCCGCTCAACATCGTCGACTTTGTGGCCGTCCTTCCTTTCTACCTTGAAGTGAGGCCCGAGTTCCTCCCCAGCAGCATCAGGTGCATTCTGGGAATGGTGCGAGCGGTGCGCTTCCTCCGCCTTCTGCGGCTGTTCAGAATGATGCCAGACGTCGTGTGTGTGCAGGTCCTGAGACACACTCTGCGGGCCAGCCTCGGCTACTTCTTCATCATCTCCGCTTTCCTGGCAGTGACCTCATTCATGTTTGGCTCCTTATTCTTCTATGCCGAGAGCCTTTTGGACATTAAAGAAAGCTATTACCGTAATATTCTTTATTGTGCCTGGTGGGCAGTGATATCCATGACCACCATTGGCTACGGCGACATGTATCCAGTAACTTGGCCTGGCATGGTAGTTGGAGGACTGTGTGCTGTGACGGGTGTACTGACCCTCGCCCTGCCTGTTCCTGCCTTGGTGAACAACTTCAGGATATACCACGAGTTGGTTACAGCTAAACGTAAACTGTCAATGAAGAGGAGGTACAACTCTGACCTAAATGTTCCAGTGGCCTCAACCTCCGGGAAATTGTATCACATCCAGGCTTCTGGCTGCCCACTGGTGACTGAATCGATCCACTAAGGTAGGACCCTGAATCTTTTTTCTGAAGCCCATGTCATAGTGCCATGTCAAAGACATCATAAAATCATAAAAAGCGTTCATAAACTCTAGTTAAGGAAAGATCTTTTCCTTGGTTGATAAGAAGACGGATTAATGGAGAACTTGGTTCAGAAAATAAAATTGCGCACATTGATTGTGCATGAAGTCGTTTGAAATACGTGACTCATATTAAGTGTGTTAAATACCTTATCCCTTCACGCTCTGTACAGAATCCATATCTTCTATGGTTTATTATACAAGCTGACCTTAACATTAGTCTGGGGCTTTTTATAGAGTAAATCATGAAGGGTGAGAAGGCACAGAACCCAGCTATTGAAAACCTCTGTCATACAGATCTCCCCCCCCCCCCAAAAAAAAAACCATGAAACATGAAAAAACATATTGATGAGTATACAAAAGTGGGGGGGTTTCTATGGGTTTGGTTCACGCTCCTGGAGGGCTGATTCTTCAGCCAATTAGTGACTTAAATGAAGGATTTCAACACTGAAACACCAGCAAGAAACATACTGTAGTGTTATGTGTTCATCTCTCTCTCTCTCTCTCTCTCTCTCCCCTTCTCTATCTCTCTCTCTCTCTTTATCTTTCTCTCTCTCTGCTAAAAATGACAGAGGTGCCATACTCATCATGACAGTGAAAAGTATGATGATTCCTCCTGGTAGGATTGCTCCTGGTGGGCTGCTCTAGGTGTGAAGGTAAAGTCTTCTGCGCTGTAAAACCCTGGAAGAGGCTGCCATTCGGAGTCCTGAATACCACCATGACTGCACCACTATATCACAAAAACCGGTGACGATGCAAGTGTTTTGCACTGTTACCTGATTCATGCTGAAAGTCACATGCTTCGAACAGTGTAACCCACTACACATTGTACAGTGCAAATTAACAGTACTCATTATTTTAATCGTAATCATTATTTTAATTTCATTATAATTAAATCAGCAATGGGGTACAGATATACTACTATAAGGAGTTATAATGTATTTACGTGTCATCTGTTTATATAATGTTTGATAATAACTAACCAAAATGAAGCTCTTTTGATTGCAAATGAACTCTTACAATGTAGCACTAACACATAATTACTGACGTTTAACCTCAATTATGCTATCATCTATGTAACTATCTCTGAATTTATCATTTTTAATAATTACCGTATTTTGACAATCATTGGAATTTCTCAAGTAAATAAAAACAACAAATGAAGATTGATTTGTTTGATGATATGCTTAGTAACATTAGAATCTTTATTTGTTAATGCATTGGTTATTGGGTCCATTTTGTCTGAAATTGTGAACCATGCTCTTCAGAGTTTTTATTACTTTAATGTAGGTACAACTGGCTCGTTTAACCTGAGTGCGAAGGTTGCTGAACTTTTAAAAACAGTCTTATAACTTATGATCAGTTTTTTCTATCATATTTTTCTATTTCTTTCTGTTTTATATCAAATGGGCAACCCAGGCATTGAGCAATTTCCATATTAATATTAAGTCCATGCTGATTTCCAATTTCCATATTAGGTTTTCAACAGGGGGTCCTTAAAGGTACTAGGTACCTTAAAGGTAAAGGTACTTGCTCAAATAGACTCTAGAATCTCCCCCATCCCCAGTCCACGATTGCAATCACCGGTTAAAAGCCCAACCCCCCGGTCTGCAATCTCAGCATTCAACAGCATTCATGCAATTTGTAGTTGTCCGTTGTCCATGACCATGAAATACACCTTTGTACGTCGCTTTGGATAAAAGCGTCTGCTAAATAAACAGAGGAGAGGAACTGCCAGGCATTGCTGTCTGGCACCAAAAATCAGCATAGAAAAACAACATAGAATTGTGCTAACTGATCCTGGATCATTGATCGGGAGGCATGAAGTTCCTGGACCTGTGAAACAATTGCAACAAGGTCTGACACTCTTAACAGTTCAAAAGGAGGTTTCTGTTACCACATCAGTTTCATTGTGGGGGTTAGCGTGCTGTTTTAGCACAGTGAGAACATATACGTGGATGGCAAGCATGGGCATTGTATTTGATAGTTAATAGGTCTCTCACCTGTTGACAAGTGGACATCAACAGTTAGCTTTACACAAACAAGGTTGTCGATCATTATAGTCCCTCAGGCAACTTGGACATTTTCTGCTGGCTAAACACGTTAATCTGCCAATGGGTTTGGATGTTCAGGATAATCTGTTATCTGAATGTTGATGCATTCTGTTTCTAACAATTTAAAGTGGTTTTGAAGTTTCTAGGTCCTTTTGTCTAGGAACTATTGAAATGGAAAGAATTTGTAACCTGTAATTTGTTGACGGCCCCTAACCACTTCCATTGACTAATCGGAAAATAGGGAAGAGTCGGGGAAATAAGACGATACGAGACTGGGTGTGTGAATATCTGTCTAAATGTCTGAATATCCAACGTTGTAAAGACCGTTGCATTGTGTCTCAAAACCCCGGGACAAAGGGGGAAAGGGTCGGCGAGACTGGGTGTCCGAATGTCAGTTGAATATTAAACTTAAAACCAACTTCACCTCGGTTTGTGCAGCTTGCACTCAGAACCCCAGAGTCCGGACTCTTCACTGTAATAGCGTTCAAGAGCTAAGTTTTCATCACGACGTCAGTTTGAAATTCCGCGTTTCGGTGTACATTACCAGACCCTGAACCCAAAAAGGAAGAAAAATAACATTGCCTATTCAATGAGTAATTGAAATCCAAACGTTCAGTCGGACCCACTTTTGACGCCACATTGTTTTCAGAACGAAGTTGGGTGGTCTCCTGTCTGCACTAAGGTGAGATTCAACGATTCATTTTGTTGCCAAACTGATTAGTAAATAGCCTACAGAAGAAGATGCGTGGCAGCCCACTTCTTTTAGAGGCGGACTGCAGCTAGAATCGTAATATGAATAATACATGTTTTAGATTTAAACATGAAATGGTACCAACCGGCTCATCTGTTTACTTGTTAGCGAGTAAAATTATAATAATCTACGTTAAGGCCAGCTGCTTCACGTATATATGCCTCTTCGTTATGTTTCTCCAAAGTTTTCACAGTAAATAACAACACACGTTGCACGTGGATTTGTAAACACGTTTGTTAGTTCGACGCATGCCAAGAACATTTCGTTACAGCGGTCCACGATTTGATCCAGATACTGATGTTCTTACAACCTCGCCGTATTTTCACTCCTAAATTATTTAATTATTACACACATGCGAATACACTGATGTATGTAACCTTTTATGTTTTCACCCCCGGTCGGGTCTTCTGCTCATGACTAGCGAGTAGAACTGTTGTCTGAATATGGTTATGCTACACTACTTTTTTGTCACTGTAAAAACTAAAATACGTAGTGCGTGAATGGAAAGTCGGTTGGAAGTTCGACTAAGGCCATGAACATTTTGTGACGGGCGTCCACGATTAGCACTTGGCTGAGACGTTCCAAATGTTCTTAATACTTAAGCATTCCACGGACCCCCCTCGCTGAAAATAAGTTTATATAAGAATATACTTAAGGGATTTATGTTTTTTACATTGCTAAAATTTGAATTATCACAACTAAAAGCTATTATCTCTGTTTAAATTCAGCTGTTATTCCATGGCAGTGCGTGCTGGGGTTTACTGTGGTGTTACTGCATGTTATTGTTGGTTGTGACTACTTCCTTACATCTTTAGAATAACTTATTTCAAAGCAAATTTTGATAGTAGATGCCAAAATTATTTTTCTGTATCAATGTCTTGGATTGGAGGTTCAGAACATTAAAATTGTTCACTGAATCATTTACTTTTAGCCGTGTGGACGACCAAGGTGTGGAAACAAAACCTCCATTGAAAATTGATCTGAAGGAAGAGATGGCCAAGAGAGAGGACAGTGAAAAGATAGTCATCAATGTTGGTGGTGTGCGGCACGAAACCTATAAGAGCTGCCTTAAGACCTGGCCCGGCACCCGGTTGGCCCGCTTAGCGGAATCTCTCTCAGATGGCGATGACGCGGAACCTGGTTCAATCGGCGAGTTTTTCTACGACCGAGACCCAGGTATGTTTACCTACATACTAAACTACTACAGGACCGGAAGTCTCCATTGCCCACCCATGGTTTGTGGCTGCCTGTTCGAGAAGGAGATGGCCTTCTGGGGGATCAATGACGCGGGCATGGAGGCCTGCTGTTGGGTGTCTTACTGTTCCCACAGAGACAGAATTGAAACCCTCCGCAAACTGGGACCGTCCGATCACGAGCAACAGGACGGACACAACCTCCTCCTGCTCGGCCCTGAATGCAGGGAGGCTTCACGGAGGTCAAAGATATGGGCCCTTTTTGATGATCCATACTCATCCAAGGCTGCAGAGGTGCTCTCTTTCTCCATTTTTTTCTCTATCTGGAGAATTTTTGGGGGAACTAAAAAGTTTTAGGTAACTGCATAATTGATAGCATATATGGGAATTTTAAAGGTTTCACTCACCTGTGCAGAATCTGAGCAGGACCTCTAGATTTTTCAGGATAACAGGTGGGCTAGTTTCAGGGTGTCAAGGATGTATGATGTAAGTGAGTAATATGTATTAGAACACCCCACAGTTGTAGATATTTGGAACTATACAAACAGCATTTAATTAATGTGATAAATGTTATTGTGATGAGCACTGTACATTATATACATATAGCACAGGTTAGTGCAGCTGTAGGGAGCTCCTTGTTTTCACTGTGCACTGATGGTGTTGTTTCCTTTAGGTCATTGCTGTCATATCCCTCATCTTCATCCTGGTCTCCATCATCAACACCTGTGTAGGTACGCATCCGTTTTTCCATGAATTCCAGGTGGTCCATGTGGCGGTGACAGCTAACTACATCATGGAGAACGACACAGTGGAACCCGTGCCTTCTAAAGTGTTTTTCGTGGTGGAAGCTGTTTGCGTGGCTTGGTTCACCTTTGAGTTCCTGGTTCGCGTCGTCTGCTGCCCGGTCAAGCTGCTCTTCGTCAGCAATCCGCTCAACATCGTCGACTTTGTGGCTGTCCTTCCTTTCTACCTTGAAGTGAGGCCCGAGTTCCTCCCCAACAGCATCAGGTGCATTCTGGGAATGGTGCGAGCGGTGCGCTTCCTCCGCCTTCTGCGGGTGTTCAGACTGATGCGAGACGTCGTGTGTGTGCAGGTCCTGAGACACACTCTGCGGGCCAGCCTTGGCTACTTCTTCATCATCTCCGCTTTCCTGGGGGTGGCCTCATTCATGTTTGGCTCCTTATTCTTCTATGCCGAGAGCCTTTTGGACACTGTAGACATGAATGTCCATGATATTTCCGGTAGTGCCTGGTGGGCAGTGATATCCATGACTACCCTTGGCTACGGCGACATCATTCCAATAACTTGGCCTGGCAAGGTAGTTGGAGGCCTGTGTGCTGTGACGGGTGTGCTGACCCTCGCCCTGCCTGTTCCTGCCTTGGTGAACAACTTCCGGATATACCACGAGTTGGTTACAGCTAAACGTAAACTGTCAACGAAGAGGAGGTACAACCCTGACCTAAATGTTCCAGTGGCCTCAACCTCCGGGGACTTGTATCACAACCAGGGTTCTGGCTGCCCTCTGGTGACTGAATCAATCCACTAAGGTAGGACCCTGAATCTTTTTTCTGAAGCCCATGTCATAGTGTCATGTTATAGTGGATGATAAGAAGACAGATTAATGGAGAACTTGGTTCAGAAAATAAAATGGCACATGTTTATTGTGCATGAAGTCCTTTCAAACATGTTACTCGTAGTAAGTGTGTTAAATACCTTATCCCTTCACGCTCTTTACAGAATCCATATCTTCTATGGTTTATTATACAAGCTGACCTTAACATTAGTCTGGGGCTTTTTATAGAGTAAATCGTGAAGGGTGAGAAGGCACAGAACCCAGCTATTGAAAACCTCTGTCATACAGATCTCCTTCCCCCCCCCCCCCCAAAAAAAACCATGAAACATGAAAAAACATATTGTGAGTATACAAAAGTTGGGGGGGGGGGGTTTCTATGGGTTTGGTTCACGCTCCTGGAGGGCTGATTCTTCAGCCAATTAGTGACTTAAATGAAGGATTTCAACACTGAAACACCAGCAAGAAACATACTGTAGTGTTATGTGTTCATCTCTCTCTCTCTCTCTCTCTCTCTCTCCCCTTCTCTATCTCTCTCTCTCTTTATCTTTCTCTCTTTGTGCTAAAAATGACAGAGGTGCCATACTCATCATGACAGTGAAAAGTGTGATGATTCCTCCTGGTAGGATTGCTCCTGGTGGGTTGCTCTAGGTGTGAAGGTAAAGTCTTCTGCGCTGTAAAACCCTGGAAGAGGCTGCCATTCGGAGTCCTGAATACCACCATGACTGCACCACTATATCACAAAAACCGGTGACGATGCAAGAGTTTTGCACTGTTACCTGATTCAGGCTGAAAGTCACATGCTTCGAACAGTGTAACCCACTACACATTGTACAGTGCAAATTAACAGTACTCATTATTTTAATCGTAATCATTATTTTAATTTCATTATAATTAAATCAGCAATGGGGTTCAGATATACTACTATAAGGAGTTATAATGTATTTACGTGTCATCTGTTTATATACTGTTTGATAATAACTAACCAAAATGAAACTCTTTTGATTGCAAATGAACTCTTACAATGTAGCACTAACACATAATTACTGTTGTTTAACCTCAATTATGCTATCATCTATGTAACTATCTCTGAATTTATCATTTTTATTAATTACCATATTGTGACAGTCATTGGAATTTCTCTCAAGTAAATAAACAACAAATGAAGATTGATTTGTTTGACGATACGCTTAGTAACATTAGAATCTTTATTTGCTAATGCATTGGTTATTGGGTCCATTTTGTCTGAAATTGTGAACCATGCTCTTCAGAGTTTTTTTTACTTTACAAATGTAGGTACAACTGGCTCATTTAACGTGAGTGTGAAGGTTGCTGGACAGTTTTATAACTTATGATCAGATTTTTCTATCATATTTTTCTATTTCTTTCTGTTTTATATCAAATGAGTAACCCAGGCATTGAGCAATTTCCATATTAATACTAAGTCCATACTGATTTCCAATTTCCATATTAGGTTTTCAACAGGGTGCCCTTAAGCGTACTAGGTACCTTAAAGGTAAAGGTACTTGCTCAGATAGACTCTAGAATCTCCCCCATCCCCAGTCCACGACTGCAATCCCCGGCTAAAACCCCACCCCCTGGTCTGCAATCTCAGCATTCAACAGCATTCATGCAATTTGTAGTTGTCCATGACCATGAAATGCACTTTAGTACGTCACTTTGGATAAAAGCGTCTGCTAAATGAATGGAGGAGAGGAACTGCCAGGCAGTGCTGTCTGGCACCAAAAACCAGCATAGAAAAACAACATAGAATTGCGCTAACTGATCCTGGATCATTGATCGGGAGGCATGAAGTTCCTGGACCTGTGAGACAATTGCAACAAGGTCTGACACTCTTAACAGTTCAAAAGGAGGTTTCTGTTACCACATCAGTTTCATTGTGGGGGTTAGCGTGCTGTTTTAGCACAGTGAGAACATATACGTGGATGGCAAGCATGGGCATTGTATTTGACAGTTAATAGGTCTCTCACCTGTTGACAAGTGGACATCAACAGTTAGCTTTACACAAACAAGATTGTCGATTATTACAGTCCCTCAGGCACCTTGGACGTTTTCTGCTGGCTAAACATGTTTATCTGCCAATGGGTTTGGGTGTTCGAGATAATCTGTTATCTGAATGTTAATGCTTTCTTTTTCTAACTTATTTTTTGCATCCTTAATAAAAACTGGATTGCACTAGCATTTCATTTTCTTTTATTACTTGGGTCTGTTTTCCTTTAGTCTGGTGTATTTCTAAAATATTTTGCCAGACAATTTTGGATTAAGTGGATAAAAACACAGAAAGTGTGGGTGGATGCGTCAACTGCTTTAGCTTGATTTTTCACGCTGAACAGCTGCAGATAGAAGAGGCTTTAAGGAGCAAAGATGCAACTCTGAAACGGGCCATTGTCCAGTTTTTGTTTTTAAGTTGTTAATTCTGTGCGTGAGACCCTGCAGCGATCTTTTCCCATTGACAGTGTGGGGAGGAGAGATGCTCCGTTGTAACAATGCAGCTGTTCATGGCTCTGTGTTTAGAACTGGAAATAACGAGAGTGTTTAACTCTTGGAACTCCTCTACAGTCCATAGCCTTGTTCCATTGTCCTCGGTTTCTATAGCAACAGTTCCAGGGTTTAACCCATGGAGGAATTTGAGAGGAGGCCAGGAAATGCCTCTGATTTGATACGCATTCTCTCTGAGAAACATGGGGTACATCCCGGAATTCCCACAAAAAAAGGAATTCCATGCTTTTTGTCATCAAATCAATAAAGTAAATTTGTGTTTGTACAATGCTGCCTTTTTTACAGTCACAAAGATCCTTAACAGAGTAACAGAAGGAAAACGGGGCAAGAACTAGGGGGCATGAACCCCCAAAAAACAAGCAAAAGAGAAACAGAAAAAAGAGAAAAAAACTCAAAAATGTGGCAGGAAATACCTCCCCAATGGAAATGTGTGAGTTAGCTCCTCGAATATAGGGTTTTACTTGGCACATGAAAAAAGGAAAGAAACACAAATATTTAACAGTAAGTAGAAATGTTTCATAAATATTTAACAGTAAGCAATAATGCTTCACTTCATTTCCACACTGCTGCCCTGTTTTGTAAATGTCAGATTGCCCTTGTGTGATTATACATGGTGTAAACGGTGTAAATCGGCTGCGTAATGGTTGGAACTTGTGTTGGCTATGTTAAGAAGCAAATCAAGGAATTCTGTGGCAGTCTGCTTTAATGTGTTATTCCTTTAGCCCTGGGAAGTTGTGTAACAACTGGAGCCTCAACTGAGGTCTTAAAATTCAGCATCTTGCAAAATTAATTGGGGCCATACATGTTCCCTCCAAAGATCAAGTCAAGCCAACAATCACTGATAATTGAAAGCACAGTGCATTGAGTTCGGTTTTCTTTCCCCCAAAAAGAACACCCCGTTCCCCTTGAAAGATGCATTTGTCAAGGGGTTCAATGGCCTGTCAACTTTGATTCCTCTTCTCATTCTCACTTCTCATTTTAATACTGAAATTAGAATGGAGCTTAGCTGGAGCATAACTTTTTTTTTTTTGATTCCTGTGCATTCATGGTGCACAGGAAATGAAGGACAGACCCCAACATCTGGTGGAGGAGTGAGGCGACTCACCCCTTGGGAAGGAATGGGGGTGGATGGAATCTTGGAATGTAAAAAAAAAAAGACGCATGGCAGCTGTTCTCTTGGGGTCTTGGATATGTATGTGCACTCGTTTACATTCTACTGTTACATTCTACGGTTACTGCGCGTGTGTGTGTGTGTGTGTGTGTGTGTGTGTGTGTGCGTGTGTGTGCGTGCGCATGTGTCTGTCTGTGTGTGTGTGTGTGTGTGTGCGTGCGTCTGAGTGCTGTGACTAACAAAATTGTCTGTTATTGTCAATCACCGCTGAAGAACGGAGTTGAGCCTGATTTTAAGTGGGAAAGGTTTTACCCTCCTGTTGGGTGTAGTAGTGTCCGGGTAAATTGATTGCACTCTGTTTTGGAGACAAGTCAAGTGAATTTATTCATGCAGCATGGAGAGGAAACGTACAAAGAAATTACCTTTGTCTGTTGCGTCCTCCTTTCTGAGCTTCAGGTGGTCTTACAAAGTCATGCTCAAAACTCAAAACCTGTTGCAGACATACCATTTTTGGGTATGACTAAGCCTTTAGTGCAGGGATCATCAACTCTGGCCCTCGAATCCAAATCCAGCCCTGGTTTTCTTTTCCGGGTAATTAGTTCTACTGATTGGCCAGACTGTCTTCACACCTGACTCCCAGGCAAAGGGAGGGTGGAAAACCAGCAGTTCTCTGTCCTCGAGGACTGTGAGTTGCTGATCCCTGCTTTAGTGTATACCTGTGCTTGATACGTGTACTTCCCGGCAGCAGAGAACAGTCTTGTATGCTGTCTGAAATAGAACGTGATTGGGAGTGAGTGTAAAGGGGAAGTAAGCAGCCATGTTCGTTTTTTAACATATTACGACGGAATGTCTGTCTTTGGTTTGACATGTAGAGCAGAAGCAAAGAAATTCTAGATTCTTCCACAATAGAAACTGCTGTATATTTGTGGCCATTCAATTTTATAAAATGAATTGTATATTTTTTTCAATTTAAAATTTATTTGCTGTGGTACGAGTAAATGCACTGTGTGTAGATACTGTATAATTTTGGGGAAGAGGTTGAATGAAAGTAATACAATTGCAGGGTAATAAGATGTTAGTGATCAGTTGTAAAAGTAAGCCATTGGGGGGAGAAAACAAAAACTACAGAAGAAGATTGAAATAAGAACAACAGTTTTTATTGTCTTTATTTATATTTTTTGGTGACAACCACAAGATCTTTTTCCACACATAATTAGAACACTGTACAGTCATCCAGACTCAAACACCGGAATACTCATCTTCATGACTGCTGAACGGGAGTGTGCTTTAATGTAGAATCGCTGTAGAAAGTCTTAAGACGTCATAAAACCTGTGCTTGGTGAGGCCTAGCGTTATTGATAATTGTCGGGAGAAAGGCATGCGCACACACACACACACACACACACATACACACACATATATACACACACACACACACGCACAAACACAAAACAGGTACCGCAGGAGTGTCTTAGGCACTCCTTTCAGCTTCTCTCCCAGAGAGATTGGCTTCACTTTCTCGCTACTGCTTGTTAAATGGAGATATTGCTTCTACACAGAAAGATACAATGCAAGTGTCTGACTTTTACAGTGTGTCAATCAAATGGCTGGCAGAGTACACAGAGCAGAAAGATTTAAAACACAAAAAATAAATAAAAGAAACCTTATGACATCGTCTTGGAGTTAAAAGAGACAAGAAGAAGTGCAACTACAATCAGATTGAATAGAAACTCACCTACAGTGACTTCACGTACAGTTTTTGCAGTGTGAAGGCATTTACAGTGCACACATTTAGACAAAAAAAGGGTAGATTGCTTTCTTGAATTGTGGTGCAGACAGCACTATTTCTCTATGATGGACAGCTACTTTCATATGTAAGCAGCCCCACTGTTACACAGTCTTATTCTTATTCATCAGGGAAATGCTGAAGGTCACGGGGACATTTAGGGCGTGTATATGCCCAGTGCTGTAGGAGGTAGGTCCACACTAAAAAATTGCATTGACATAAAACACAGGAGGAGAAAGTGTCAAGGTCCCTGAACACTATGCACACATGAAACCAAAGCATCTACTAAGTATAATAGTATATCTATATATATATATATATATATTTAAACTGCTGAATCAACGAATACCTTGATTTATACAGGAATATTCCCGTATGCAGTTGTTGAGGGAAATTGCAGGGACTGATTATAGAGGTGGTGCAAAGTCAACAACACACAATCACACAAACTACATTGAATAAAGGACACAGACCCTCCCCCATAAAACATAAAACACAAACCTGTCCACTCCCAAGATACCTCCCCAGCCACAAAAGGAGATACAGGTATGCCAACTACAAAATTGTAAATATGATGTATGTATATACAGCACAGGATGAAAATATTTGCATCATAACCATTATTTTGTCCTTATTGTTAATATAATGTACAATGACATATACAGTTTAAATATACAATAATACAAATATAGTACTTGATTTTATCATTAATACCATGGCTTCTAGCATCACAATAAAAAAATAAATAAGCAATCATTTAAAAAATTAACAAAAAAATTAAGTTAACTAAAAGAGAATTTTCCCATTTTAATAGCGATCCTTTTTTTTGAGCTAGCAAGAGAGAGGCTCTGGAGTTCCATTGTCATTCATTTTTGATTTCAGAACCGTAGAACATTGAGGATTGTGATTGGATGCTGTGAGAGAGTGTGAACATTGAGGATTGTGATTGGATGCTGTAAGTGATTGGAGAGGATGGTTTCTTGAACCCCATAATGGGTTCAACAAAAGCTGTCAGTCACTTTGTCAGACTTTTTTTTTTTTTTGATGCAATCAAAAATATTTGCTCTCCACATCAAAAAACTACAATGATTGGTTAATAGGTGAGCATGTTCAATTTTAGTGTAACTCTACTATTGCCGCTATATCACGGACCAAAAAAAAAAAAAGTTATGTTTCTTATTTTAAATTAAGGACCCGGAGGATCACATGGAGAGTCTACTGTGCTGTCTAACCATTGTCAGTATTTTCAGTACTGTCTAATCTGTAGCTACTTCATATTGATTCATTTGGTCCATATTTATATGAAAAATGCTGCCCATCGAAAATATATTTATCAGGAAGAAAATTGTGCCACATTCTTTCTTTTTTGATACGCCATGGTGCTGTGCACTTTGTCAGCAAGTGTGCCATTTCAATTTGTGTGCTATGTATTCCAGCTTCAAGCCATAACAGGGTCATATTTAATAGCAGCCAATTTATCAGTGTGATTATATTAGATCTTATATAATATTATTATATAATACCATTTAAATATTGTGAGCTAACAATTGAACTGCACTAGTAAGGTTAAGGTTAAGGATTGAAGTTGAAGGTGACATTGTGGTTGTGGTAAAGGCTTATACATTTTATACACAAACTCAAGTTAATTTCTAAATTAGTTGCATGGTAGATCGCTGTGCAGTTGCTACATTTAAGTTAAAAGTTTTACTCATTATTGTGCTGCAGCCATCGCTTATGACAGCTGTACTTTAGTCCAGTATATTGTGTGCTTGTGGACACGGGCGTTTCATATCGTTGTGCATCTAAATGAACTTCCAGAGGAGAAAAACACAAAATGTAAATAACTTGACACAATCATGAGAGCGATTCAGGATATGCAGGACTTGGACTTCATGAAGACAAGCCATGCAACTCCAGTGCCCCTGTCTATAGTAAAGTGCACAAACTGGTTATCTCCAACCATTAGATACTAAAACAATCGCAACACTACAGTAAGCTTTTACAGCATCTAATACTGTGCTGGGCATGAAAGAGCTGAGATTAATTTATGGTTTAGGCACCTACAGTATGAGACCATTTTGTGTACTGTGTCATTGCGAGGTCACAAGGAGGGTGTGTGTGTGTGTGTGTATGTGTGTGTACGTGTGCTTACGTGTGCGTGTGTGTTTGTGGGTGGGTGGGTGTGCGTGTGTGTCTGTATGTAGAAGGGACCACAGACCTCATTCAGGAAAAGCAGCGATTCTCAAAGCATTGATAAGGACCCAAGGGAAATCAAATCAGTAAGTGCAAATACAAGAACATCAGTGTTTCAATGCATCCCCTCATCAATATGGACCCACTTTTCAGCCATTTTAAAACATTGTGTTAATAAGTTTGGTCCTGTTTCAAACCAAAGTGGAATGTGACGTACAGGAATTATTTGGTGTCTTTGGTTAACTTTTCTTAACATTTGGATTTCCAGAACTTTTGAGTGACTGCTGTGCAGTGCAGAATCCTCTTTATGTGACAAACACTGACATCTAGTGGCCATCTCTTCTCCCCTAATAAGTACAGCTTCGCCTACAGACGACTGACTGTGAGTCTTCCTTTACCCACCTCACTCAGTTCTTGTTTCAGAGTTATACATGATTATGTTCAGGTTGTAGTTTGTAACTGTGATTACTTTTGCTATCTCCGTCATGCAGAGCTTCACAACTCTTGTCCTGGGCCGCCACAACCCAGTGTCTGTTTCCAGAATTGGTTTAAATCACTAACACTTGTTTTGGTCAAGCGGTTCCAGGTCTGGCTTGAAGAAAAGCTTTCAAACACTGATGCTCTTCATTCAGGTCAGGGTTGAGTAGCTCTGTCTTCAGTAGGTTTTCTGAAAACCCAGTGACAGGTTGAGTTACCCGTGAATGACAAACTCTACGCTGAACTCACTGTTTTCTGAGGCCCAGAAACTTGCTATCTCAGTTTTTGAAACTGGCAATACTGGGAAGAGCCCCTACTGTCACTTTTAAGCATTGAACTAATCCTGTATTATTTTTAAAACTTCAGGGAGGATTCTGGATTCTGTGAGTATAACACCTCCTCTCCTATCATTTAAGAATGGGAGCCTGTAAGTAAACACCCCCCTCCCCCCCCCAATTCCCTCTATAGTGCTTTGAATCACTGCTTTAAGAGCTTCATGAACAGTGGCCTGATGTGGGACCCCAGTTACTCCTCCTCCTCCTCATCCCCCTCTTCCTCATCCACCACTGAATATAATGACTATCTGAGTTAGCTGAGGCAGCTGTGGGTCAGTACCTGCTCTATACAGAGTATACACAAGGTTGACATCATACATAAAGCAGAGGTGCTACGCTACTGACAAACCTACGTGTTTCCTGATAGCAGAGATGCTGTTTTTTTTTTTTTTTTTTTTTTTGAGCCATGATGGCCCTTGCTGTATATGCATACCACACAGCTTTAATAGAAGGAATAAATAGGGGGGAGCAGCAACTTAATGTCACCTAGACACATGTCCATGTCACCCAGACACATATTTACACATAAAAATATAATATTATATAATATAACACTTACAAAACTACAATATTGGTCAAACAAATTATGTAGTAGGAGCTCAACAAATGAAATATGCAGTGAAAAAGAGTCCATTGCTTCAAGCAGTGGTTTTTCACAAATCTTAACTTGATCATTTGATCTGGCTGACTCCATTGGTTCTGTGTGTAGTGTTCGGTGTGTATTTCTAACACTGTTTTCCTGTAATGGTCCCATGTCTCTGAGTACAGTCTTAGCCTAAGAAAGAGGAGACCAGGAAACCACAGACCAAAAGGTGAGTGACTAAATGTATCTCTTTTGAAGTTCTGTTTGCATCTTTAAACAACGGAAGGCTGAAAGCTGGATTTTGTTTAATTGAAATTTTCTTTCCCTTTTCTTTCCTTGTGATGCCTTGTAATAACACGTACGTTGTATTAATACAGTATATTAAAGTGGCCTTGAGGGTTTCTAAGTAGAATTTTACCAATGTTTTGGAGACAGACTGGCTTTAACTGGTTTCAGTGGGGGCTCAATGTCCCCCAGATTTGAGCAACGGAGCGTGGAATACACAGCAGTTTGAAAGCTCTGGTGCTGTGTCATTAGTCAACAGTGACTTTTTAATAGAACATCAATGCTAGACTTATTGGTCAGTTGTAGCAGTGTACCATCATTCCATAACCTCAGGAGGGAGAGCAGAATGGCCAAGTAATTAGACACAGTGACACAGCAGACAGCTCCATATTTGAATTTCAGGTGGGGAAGTGCTGTAGTACCTTAGAGCTTCTGCCTGAATGGATGAAGTCAAGTTTAGTCAGTGATACTATTCAGTGGTATAAGTGTGTCCTGATAAGATGTTAGTTAAAAATAAAAAAATACTGTACTGTAATACATTCCTGTATTACTGATACTGGAATAGTTGTGTCTAGTGAATGAGGGTGGATAATTACATTGAATCTCCCACTATATAGGTTCTAACATTAGGTTACATATTTACCTATTTATGATATTTTACAGCTATGTTCAGGGAAAGAAAAAAGGATTTGAAGATTCTTTCTCCTTTCTTCCATCCTTCCCTTTCTTGTACCCTCTTCCTGCCAAAAGTCCCCCCTGGTAAAAATTTGTGCTGCCTTGAACACCTTCTGCCACGGTACAGAGTTGCAACATTTCATGCACCTTAATCTCCCCTAACTTTGCAGTGTGCTGCATCAGAGGTCTATGGGGAACATCTGACTCCTGTGGATATGGGTACCAGCCATCCTCCTTCCTCCTCTCCAGTCCTTCCCCAAAATGAGCCCCTCACTCCCCCACCCCCCGTGCCCTGGTCCCCCGTTCCACCTTGCAAATGGCATTCCCTTTCACTCATTGATTTGGATGGACTGTATGATTTGGAAGCTCACGGGCGATGTGCTCATACTTTGGCCAGGTACTTTGCCTTTGTGTTTGGGTGCGTGAGGGACGTCTGCTTTAATATCTGAGGGGGAAAGGAGAGCAGGGCGTCCCGTGGCAGCAGAAGGCCTTGAATTGTAGGGAGGTTAAGGTTTGAGGAGCACTGCCATGCCCCTGCTGTTCTCTGTAAGGGGAATGACATGCTGGTGTGTGTGTGTGTGTGTGTGCATGTGCATGTCTGTGTGTGTGTGTGTGTGTGTGTGCGTGTGCGTATGCATGTGCATGTCTGTGTGTGTGTGTGTGTGTGTGTATTCATTCATGCATGTCTGTGTGTGTGTGTATGTGCATGTATGTGTGTATGCGTGCGTCTGGGTGTGTGCGTGTGGGGGAGGCATGAGATCATAGCTCTGACTCAGGCGTGATGGGCATCAGGTAGCCGGTCCCGTAGCGGCTGTTGGGGGCGGTGTTGGTCATCTCCAGCGGGGACGTGCTGCCGGGGCCCAGGTAGGACCGGTGGTTGGGCATGGGGGAGGGCGTCTCGCTGGGGTTCTTGCTCAGGATGAAGCGGGTCTCGTCCTGCTCCTCCAGGTTGGACATGTCCTTCATCATGCAGGTCTTCTTGTAGGACACGGACAGCTTGTTGGAGCCGTCGGACATCAGGTTGAACTGGCGGGCGATGAAGACCAAGGGGAGGGGCAGCATGGCGACGATGATGAGGGCGAAGCACATGGCCAGAGCCCATGGAGGGTAGCTCTGGAAGCGCTCCATAGCCTGGAGGGGACAGAGGTGAGGGATGAGAAGCTGGATCTGATGAAGAGTATCACCATTTATTCATTGCTCTACAGCACAGTGTCTGAATGGGCTCACAGCAGGCACAAGCCAGGCTCAACAGAATCAGACGGGCTCTCCAGGTAACATAAACATCAGCGAATCTGCACTGTGGATCTTTGTCAACAAATCTCAACAAACATCTCTTGACAAGGGCAAGATTTGCAGTGTTTTAGCTATTTCCTGGATCACAGCTCTTAAGAGGGTGTGCAATTCAGGGGCAGGGGTTATAAGCAAAAGGTTTGGCTGGGATTGGCTGGAGCATGGTTTGACAGTACAGCTTCACATGCTAGCGATTAGTCAGAGCCAAGGTTTTTTTTGTTACTGAGTAGTACTGTTCGGCTGACGCATACACGACTAATACACATTTGGGCAACCACATTGATTTGTTGTGACACGTAGGCACTCACCAGGTCTTCCACCCAGGCGTTGTAGCCTGGTGGGCTGATGGCCATCTCAATGACGGTGGCGGCAATGAGCACAAGCAGACACAGGGGGGAGACATACTTCCACATGTAGAAGTAGAAGCTGTAGGGTCGAAAACCTAGCATGTCCTCCAGGTCCTGCATGAACCTGAGACAGAGAGCGGAAGGGAGAAAAATTAACATATTCCTTTGCAGGTTTGGCCTGTGGTGTTTGTCCAGGTTCACCCTGGGTCTCTGTGATGTCACATCCTGTGGCCAATGATATGTGGTCCTTGTGAGTTGATTGGAACCCAAATACCAGAGGCCTGAGTGACAAAAAAGGTATGCATGTATTTAATTACCTTGGGTAAGGAGCCTGTTTGATGTAAGGTATGTCTGCTAAATAAATGTAATGTAATGTATGACATTTTGGACCTGTGAAGACCTCCGTTGTGATACCATGCTGAACTACACCATGGAGCTCTGTGGTGTCACACTGTACCCTGTGATAGCAGGCTACATTACCCTCTATGGCTCTGTGATGTCACACTGAACTGATCCCCAGATCTATGTGATGTCACATTGATCCACACCCTGTGGCTCTATGCTCTATCACAGTGATTGCATCTTAGATTTCTCTGATGTCACACTCTACCTCTTAGTGCCATAAATCCAGGCCACTGAGATGTTCTCTAAAAAGACCACAATGGTGAGGGGCAGGCCAGCAGAGTAGTCATCAAACATGGTGACAAAATAGTTCCCAGACCGCTGCACAAACAGAAGCCCAATGAGGAAGGCCAGGATACAGCAGCATACTGTGACAAGGAAAAGGAGAAAAAAGAGCATTAATGCTGTGAAAGGATTTTTATTTTGGGATAGACACATCAAAACAAAATGGCTCCGGCTTTGCACTCAAATACACAATTATGTTTTTTTTTTAATTTCACATAATCATTTTTGAATTATTTTTGGCACCATTTCTACCACAGCAGAAAGCTCAGGGAGAGCTATGAAAATCTGCCCATCATTTACATTTAATGTGTATGAGCAACTGGAGCTTAGAGGCAATTTTCTCTGGAAAAGGAAAAGGTTTACGTATAAAAATACACCCAAAATTTTAATTGGGCACCTTGACCATTCAGCCATAAGGCAGGCTTATTAATGTGCAGTCTATCCAACCCCTTTTCATATGTATAATTATCGAAGGGACAGACTTTTTGAACACTTGACAGAGATGCTGCACAGCACTAGAAGTTTGCAGGGCCAATGTCCTTCCTTTTTCTGCTGAATCTTTGCCCAAAAAAGGGCAAACACAAACAGCACCATTTGAAATTGTGGGGTCCCCTCACCTGTGAAGATCTCCTTGCGCACCTTGAAGGTGTCGACGATGGGCGTGGTGATGCCCTCCATGGTGCCGATCATGCTGCCCAGGCCCAGGTTGATGAGCATGAAGAAGAACATGACCGACCAGAAGGGGGAGGCGGGGAAGTGGGTCATGGCCTCCGTGAATGCTATGAAGGCCAGACCCGTCCCCTGCACCGCCTATATGCAGAGGGGGAGAAAAGAGGGGTGAACATCCGGTGGGGGTGGTGGGTTACAACAGGGCTGCCCAACCCTTGTCCTGAAGATCCACCATCCTGTAGGTGTATAAATTCCAACCCTAATTTGCCACTCCTATTCTACTATTCTACTAATTAGCAGCTCAAGGAGATCTCTCGCTGTTGAATGAGGGGCGAGTTGCTAATCAGTAGAATTGGGTGTGCCGAATTAGGGTTTAAATGAAAACCTACAGGATGGTAGATTTCCAGGAGCCGGGCTGGGCAGCCCTGACTTAAAACATGGGTATTCAACCCTTTTCTAGCCCCCTTTCTCAGCTTTCTCAACTCTCAGAACTGGGCGGAATGAACTGAACTGACGGAATCAAGGTGATAAACAGACCTAGAGTGCCATGAGAAAGTATTTCCTGATTTCCTCTGTTATTACATGTTTGTCACAGAGAATGGTTTCAGATCTTTAGACAAAATGTTATGTATAACAGGAACCAAGCACTTCCTATAATTTGATATCAGTCTTTCATATCGCTGTGGAGGAATTTTAGCCACCTCTTCTTTGCAGAACAAAGTCTGCTTTAATTCAGACATATTGGTAGGTTTTTCCTGCCCGTTGATACGGGTGTTTGATAGCTTTGTTCGTTAAATAAATGCAATAATAATTTTCAAAATGTGTATAGTGTTTACTCGGTTTCCCTTTGCCTAATATTACATTTTGCCTAACGATCTGAAACCATTCAGTGTGACAAATGTGCAATAACAGAGCAGCTGATTGGGCTGTGCTGCTGGCAAGCGGTTAGTGTTCAACCAACACAGCATAACAGCTTGTCTGGAAATGGCAACTCAACGGTTGCCTGCCCTGGCAGGCTTCCCATCAGACTTTACAGCAAAGCATAAAACCTGATTCTTTTAATCGCCTCGGCAGCACAACCGCCGTAGCCTTTTGGGAGAGGTTCCCCCTGGATACCCGGTGAACAGGTTCCTCATCGAGCCGCTCGCGGGGCATGTTGAGGGCGGGGCGGGGCGGGCGCACCTTGTTGAGCTCGTCCTCCAGCAGGCAGGGCTCCAGGCCCAGTTTGGCGAAGCCGTCCTCCCGCACCGTCTTGATCACCCCGTACATCTCGGCGTAGTCGGCGGTCGACAGGTGGGAGAAGTTGACGTGCGGCGGGATGAGGTCGTGGCTCAGCTCGTTCGAATTCACGTAGCCCAGGATCCTCTCCGCGTTCCTGCAGCCCCTAGAGTGCGTTGAGAAAAAGAACCCCTCGCATAGGTCAGAAGTACACAGGTTGTCTTGAATTGGACATGTGAAATATACATAATGTAAAAAGTCTCGCATAACATTACTGTTTTCACCAGAAGGTGGCAGTCCTACCAAGTTCTTCACCTGAACAGTTTCAGTTAGAATATCGGTGTGAATTCCCCATTACGCAAGCACATCAAGTAATGAAATTTACATATCGGTATCTACTGAGGTCATTGAATGATAACGCATTTGGTTGAATGAGGCCTTAATGACCTTAGTTTCTACTGATAAATTTGGCCCGGATATGACGCAGGTTATCACAGCAGGGCCTTGAACACACAGCGGGGAGGAACCAATGTGTCATCAGCACTGATGGGCGCACACTCACTCGATGACACACTTCTCGTTCATGATGTTGGCCTTGAAGCCGAGCACGGCGAACACCACCAGCGTGGCCAGCACGGAGGTGACGAAGTTGATGATGGAGACCAGCGTGGCGTCGAAGTGGCAGTTGTTGTCCTGCTTGTTGTAGCTGGAGAAGGCGATGACCCCCCCGAAACCCAGGCCCAGGGCGAAGAACACCTGAGTGGCGGCCTCGCGCCACACCTGCGGCTCCAGCATTTTCTCCAGCTGGGGAGGGAAGGACAGTGTAGCGTAGTGGGTAAGGAGTTGGTCTTGCAATCTAAAGGTCACAGGTTCAATTCCCCGGTAGGACACTGCTGTTGTACCCTTGAGCAAGGTGCTTAACCTGCATCGTTTCAGTATATACCAGTTGTATAACTGGATGCAATGTAAATGCTATGTAAAAAGTTGTGTAAGTCGCTCTGAATAAGAGCATCTGCTAAATGCCCGTAATGTAATGTAATGTAATGACAGGGGGAGATGGGGATCATCATGTCATCAGAAACCGTTACCCTTGTAGCATGTATTTAGGTATGTCTCCATTAGATGGCACAGACAGTTTATCCCTGAAGAACTACAGTACCTTCACTTGGACAGGAGTTTCTAAATTGTATTTGTCTGATGTAGCACTTGATCTGACCAGGCACCACATGCTGCAGTCATGTACAGAAGGCTGTTTTCATTGTAATTTAAACATTTCAAAAACTCCTAGCGGTTTAGTTACATCACAGCTGGCAAATCCCATAAACAAGTACTGGCCACCCCTGTATCCAGGA
The DNA here is from genome assembly GCF_018555375.3 of Anguilla rostrata. Taxonomy (NCBI): domain Eukaryota; kingdom Metazoa; phylum Chordata; class Actinopteri; order Anguilliformes; family Anguillidae; genus Anguilla; species Anguilla rostrata. The sequence continues at coordinate 33,737,576 of NC_057945.1, forward strand.
CTTTTTGATTCTGCTGGTAGATTAACCTTGGTCAGCAAGTCTGTTTGATGTTAGGACATAGGCAAAAGTAACCTCGGGTATTAGTCCACCAAATACCGTTTTGGAAATTGCAGAACATTATCTAATTTACTTTAATTGGATTTACTGGATTGGTTGCATGTTTTGAGATGTAAATATTGGACTGCATTGTTTAAGTCAAGGACAGCGGTTTCCTATAAGCAGGTTGAATTACAGTTACATTTTTGGGAGTGATTTCCCACAGTGAGCCTCTAGAGGGGGACAGCCGCCATACTTTCAAGCAGGACATGCATTGTAATCGCTTTTTAACTTGCAAAAGGAAATTATGACGATTGAGACACTATCAATAAAATCTCGCAGCAAGGTCTAGAACAGGGCTGCCCAACCCTTTTGCTGGAGATCTACCGTCTTGTAGGTTTTCACTCCGTCCCTAACAGAGCACACCTCATTCAACAGCTAGAGATCTCATTGAGCTGCTAGTTAGTATATTCAGTTGTGCCAATTCAAAAGAAAACCGACAGGACTGGAGATCAGCAGGTACAGGGTCTGGCAGCCCTGGTGTAGAACATGCGATGACTATGACCAGCAGGATTCACCTTGGGGGTGAACATGTGCGCGATGCCGTCCACGGCCCCCTTCAGCATCAGGCCACGCACCAGGAAGCAGAAGAGCACGACGTAGGGGAAGAGAGAGCTGAAGTACATCACCTGGGGTGGACGGAGTCAGGGAGACACACACAACAGCGTTACCATGGATATGCTATCTTAGCATTCCTTCTCATGAAAACGCATCCCAGGGGCATAGTCATGTTGGGTGTAGAAATAATTTTCTAAATTATACATTTATTAGGGATAAAAGAGAGAAGCCATTAGCTTGGTGGAGTAACCAACCAAATACTTTCCCTGAGGGTGGTTCTCTTTTCTTTTCAGTTTTATTTTGAAAGACATAATAGTATGGGGAAAAAGGGGGTTTAAGTGTTGAAAGAAATATCTTACTTCCATTTGTTTTGAATATTGTGAAGAGACTTTTAAAGTGTAGTAATTGGGTGTAAGAAGGAATACATATGTTCTTTTTCAAACTGATTTCTGTATACTGTATGTATCTGTATCTGTAAGAGTTTCTCCACTGGAAGAGGCTCATTCTCAGAATAGTTTAAAGCTCTGATAAAATCATAATTGTGAGGTAGTGCACCATAATGCACTGTTCTCTTTGAAGCCATTCCATAAGATTTGGCCCTTCGAAGTAACCAAACTCGGTCCCTATTTAAATATTTTCTATCTGGCTCAAACAGGTTCTAGTAGTTTCTACAAACCTCTAAGGACTGCATTGTTTTCCCACATTTGCTCACAGGATGGATGTGGTACCCTCTCTGGAATTTTTTATTTATATATCAGAGGCACAGAAGGGGACGTGTCACGCTGCTTGGCTCCCTGCTTGGGGTGCAATGCACAGGTTTATTTACACTTGAGGGATATTGAATCATTCAGCAGCCGCACAGCGCCTGACCTTGAAGGCTCAAATATTTACTGAATATATGCCTCACTTTCCTTTACAGGAGAATGCACCGGAGATCAGATAAACATGGGTACGATGCCCTGACTTCTCCTGAGTGTAATTTAAAATGCATGTGTGGACATAGGATGACGCGAGCATTGGGATTTAATGAAGACAATAGTTGTGTTTTACTGCATGTAGAATGAACCTTTTTCTCCAGACAATGGCAATGTAACTCACAATCATATATTTAAAATTTTCCCTGAGCAGAGATAACTAACCTGACTGAGATTGGTGCTCGGTTACCCTCAAGCCCTGAATGAGTACATGGAAAAGGTATGTGGGACTTTACACTGAGACCTGTCTACATTCAACTTCAGACAGCAGAAGAGGGTCCAGAAGTCCACAGTGAGACACGTTTACTGACCAGTAGCAGACCACTTTCACAGTATTTCACAGCCATCTCAGTGACCAGTGTCACACAGTGTAAGATGGCTGACTTGTGATTAAACCATTGTGCAACAGAGACTGTTTTCCAGACGGTCAGCAAACTAACCCTTGTGCCGTCTTGCATCTTTGCACAGCCGTCAGTGGGGGTCCTTACCTTTCCGGAGGACTGGATGCCCTTGATGACGGCCAGGCAGACGATGAACCAGGCGGCCAGCAGGGACAGCGTCATCCGCAGGTTGAGGCCGCCGCTGTCGGCGATGGTGCTGGTGATGTTGAGCGTCTGGCGGTACCAGAAGTACGTGGTGGCCGAGCTCTTGTCGCACTCCGGCTCCACGACTGGGGTTGGGAAGAGGAGGAGGAGGGAGGAGGGAAGGAAAGAGTAAGGAGAGTGGAAAGAGAGGAAGGAGAAATCCCAAATCTCTTGTCCCTTGATGGACACATTCGTAGAGATGAATCGATTTAAAATATCCACATATATGGATCCATGAGGTCATAGCTGCCACTGAACTATCTCTCAATTTTAATAATCAGAGGGGAAATAGTGGGTAAGAAAATATATTTTGTAATATATTCCATATATTCTGACATAAGTTATATTCATCACATTTTGGATATCGTATTTCTCCATATATTGACCCATAGGAAGTGAGCCATGTATCATGTTCCAGCATAACTCTGCCCGGCTCGGCCTGGCAGCCTGACTTACTGGCTTGTGTCCCGTTCCTCCTGATTGGGCACTCGCTCCAGGGCAGGGGATACTGAAAGGACTGGAAGAAGTAGAAGATGCTCCAGCCAATGATGACGTTGTAGTAGAGGCCCACGAAGCCGCACACCTGCAAGGGAAAGAGGCCCGTCAGGGAATATCTCTCGCCATCGGAAAAGTCCACCGCTTCCCACAAAAAAGACAGCCGTGTGACCGGAAGGTAATCCAGAGTTCCGGTAGGATGTTTATTTTATTTTTATTTTTTTTTACAGAGAATCCAACATCCTTTTTTAATTCGTCGCTGTCTGAAGCACAGACTCGGCTGACAAATTTTCAGAAAGCTGCTCTTCTAAATGCTGCATTTTAAAATCGAGTCATATGTCTGTGCCATAGGAAAAAAACGTTGGCCGACAAATAATTCCTCAATTGTGACTGCATGAGAATACTGCTTTCATATTCTCAGCTTTCCAAAGTTACCCCTTAATCCCTCTGTTTAGGATCTGGAGGTACTTTGCCCCACGTGCTAAGTACCATTAAAAAACAAAGTAATCAAGTAGTGAGGTTGCTGAAGTCAGCCCCCAGAATCACTGATGGTCAGAGGTTACACCAGAAACCACTACAGTCATCCCACAAACCACCATTGTCCATCAATGACCAGCCTCCCAAACAGCTGGCAGCAATATAATGGCTTGTTGATGTGCTGGTCTATGGACGTCCACATAAATCTTTCAAATACAAAATATGAAAAGCGTTTGTGAGTAGTGTGAATTAAAATATTTAGTGTAAGCTTGAATGGTTTTAATTTAATGTCATTCCGGGATATCGTGTAGCAGTCATTGAGCAATAAAATATAATTAGCTAGTTTTAATGCATATTAGTTCAGCTAATACATTACACCTTTATTGGACTAAAGAGTCATGGATGCACTACACCATAATCAAATGCACCTAGGTTGAATTTCTGAAAGTACATTTCCCAGACTCCCTGAGCTATATTTGTAACATTCACCGATGGGTAGGCGGTAGGGGGTGGGGGGGTGTAATCACCTTCCACCTCACCCAAATTTGATCTTCTTCTTGTGGAGCTTTCTTATGTGAGGTGGGGCGACCGTCAAATAATCAGTTAAACTGGAAATAAGCAATATATGTTGATATGCAGGGAGTACATTTTGGCATACAATGAAGATACATTCTTTGTTCATAATTGAATTTTTAAAATACACAGTCATATATTCCTATTGAGACCAGATAGATCGCACATACTGCACACTGTTCTGTGCATGCATCACAGAGCTTTGATGTTAAGCTGACCTTCTCAGAAGAAACAGATTGTGACAAAGGCATTACTCACAAACCTATGCATGTCTGGGAATGCGTGGACATTTTTATGCTTGTTCTGTTAAGGAGAGACAGAGTGATAGAGGATTGGATGCCTTTCTTTTTGAAAAAGTAGCGGACCATCAATAAAAAAAATTGTTTGTGCTCAGACACAGTCCTTTTTTAAATCTGTGGCTATTTAGGGCCTCGGTGTTCATAAGGGTCTAGTCGAAGCTGCACGCAGTCGGGATTTCAATGAATTATTGAGCTCCATTCTCTCCACGGCAATCTTTTAAGAGGTATTTATAGCCCTTCGCCTTCCCGGTGCCACGTTCAGTCAGGTTCCGCTCCAGCGAGGCGCTGACTCCGTCCGGGAGAAGGCCTCATGTTCCACTTAGAGAACCTGCAAGGGCCTGTGCAGGGCTGGCTTGGAATGCCCCCGCGTCCCACTCTCCGGTTAATATGCAGCTGTGTATCCATGGAGACAAAGCTCCGCCTTTGGGATGGGATGGGATGGGATGGGGGGTGGGGGGGGCACAGTGTGCAGCAGATCACCTGACGCGACCACACTCAGAACCCGTAGCATCTTTTCTGAAATAAAGATTTTCATTAAATGTTTTTTCCCCTTTGCCCATGCAGAAAGGGTGTGTATTGGTAGGGGGCTGCATCTCTGTATGTCAAAGCCAGGGTATTGCTCAGACTTGGCACCAGGAAGTCATGTTATGCTAATGCTAGGCTTATTTTTAGACAAGCCGTGCAGATGGACGCATCCCCACCGCTCAGCTTGCCAGCAGCCCTTGGCGTAGCCCAGCATCCGCATTCAATATGACCTGACCTGACCTGGTCACCTGAAAGCACCTGGGGGGGGTCGGAGTGCATAGCGCCTGCCACCCCCTCAGCCCCGCCGATCGATTCGTCTAATTGCAGCCGGCCAACTGTCAACAACGGAAGGCTTGTTTATCTGATGCAGCAGTCATGTGATCCGCTGCAGCGCTGCTCAAGGTGTTTCTGATGTAGTCGTGGTTGCTGCCTATTTTCCTGTTACCTTTTCCAATGAAATACAGTATATCTGTGAGTGACCTTTATTTACTTTATTTGACCCATTCATTCTGAAGTACATGAACAGAATTTGATTTTCTTGGGGAAATGAGGCCCATTTATTGCATGAAGAGTTCAACACTGTATTACCCTTCTTATACTGCAAATGAACTACGTGTACCAAAGTGTATTTTTCAAGTGGGGATGGATGGGAGGGGGATAGTTTCGGTGATACCTCCATAAATCAACCTGAGATACTCAGGAATTGAGATTTTGCTCTCCACCAGAGGTGTCGCTTGGCTCAGGTTCAAATTCTAGCTGATAAAACTGTGGATTCAAGAGTTATCAATTTATAGTCTGATCACTATCAGGCTTCTGCTCCGTGTTTTCTTTTTCAACCCAGCAAGTTCTGTGTGGCTTGCTCTGCCAGAGCTGTCAGTTTCTGGCTGCACCACCGCACAGCCTGAAATGAACAGACAGCCCTCAGAGGCACTGGTGCATGCCAGGAGAAAGACAATGAGCATAGCTTTATGCTGTCCCCTTGGCAAAGCAATGCAATAAAGGAAGAACTTGTCCGATTTATTGTAGTAATACACTATACTTGTACTACTCGCAGTAGTAATATTTAACAATGTAGCTTGGTTGATTTTCCCATAAATGTATGTTTTTTTTCTGTTGTGCTCTGAAAAACAGATTTTCCAAACGTGGCGTTTAAATGCAATTCCCATCAAGTGTATTGCCATAATATAATAGCATCTTAAGCACAGACAAAGGCCACAATGAACAATGCGAGTTGCAGACACGGGAAGGAATGAAATGGCTTTGTACACCGTCTAGACAGAGCACAAGTGACAAGAACATCATTAGCCGGCCAACTTGCTTGAGTGATAAAGATGAGTACCCGTCCTGGACATGTACTCTATGTATTATTGATTTTAAAATTGATAAGAATTTGATAAGTCACTTGGACCGTGCAGGCTGATGTGCATACACTTTTAAACAGGAAACTCTTCCCAACAGTGTGACCAGGAGAGATATGTCTAACGGGCACCATTTTAAAAAGGCAGGGCATTACCCTTTTCTGTTACTGTTTTTCTTATTACCTGCGGAAAGTGAAAAGGGCTAATTTTGTTTTTGGTGAAATTTTCCCTTACGCTTAAAAGCAAATTGGTCCGAAGACAAATAATGCTTTTTTTTTTCTTTTGTTTTTTTTGAGATCACAGACAGGGGGCCTGGGTTTCTTCACTCACCATCAAACTGGACACTCCGATCCCCCCCAGCCGCGGGCACACGTAGTTCCACACCCCGATGCTGCCCCGTCGGATCTTCTGCCCCACCGCCAGCTCCAGGAAGAAGAGCGGGATGCCGATGATCAGGAGCAGAATGAAGTACGGCACCAGGTAGGCCCCTGCAGAGGACGGGACAGGGCCCTCGTTTATGCACCGAAAAAGCCAAATCAGGGTTTTCAATCTATTTCCAATAGAATGGGCAACAATGCTGTGATATTTTAAAAATGAAAGGCACCTATTCTCTGTTGTAGTTTTAACATTGCCTGAATTTTCTGTCTGAAGGCTTTAAAATGCCTTAACATTTTTATGTTAGCATCTCCAGTTAACTGAAGTAATAATGGCTGTTTATAACAGTGTTGTGCAGAAGGGCATCTCTATATGCAAAACACACCAGACAGATAAGCAGGTGAGCTGCAGCAGCAGAAGACCATGCTGTCAACTTAAAAACAGGAGGATGAGGCTACAGTGGGCATTGGATCACTAAACCTGGACGATCGTAGATTGGAAAAAACGTTTCCTGGTCTGAAAAATCTCGATTTCTGCTGTGACGAGCATATGGTAGGGTGGTCTGAATTTGGCATAAGCAGCATGGATCCATCCTGCCTGCTCTTCTAGTAGAATTCCAGTAGAATAATGTGCCATCATCGCAAAGCACACATCATCTCAAACTGGTTCCATGAACATGACTCCAATGGCCTGCACAGTCCCCAGATCTCAGTCCAGGAGAACACCTTTGGGATGAAGTGGAATGGGATGCTTTCAGCATGAATGTGTGGCTGAAAAATCTGCAGGAATTTTGTGATGCATGGACCGAAATCCCCAAGGAATGTTTCCAGTGCCTTGTTGAATCCATGCCATAAAACATTCAGGCGGTTTTGCTGTCAAACGTGGGTCCTACCTGGTACTTGAGAGGCGTATGTAATAAAGTGGCCACTGAGTGTAAAACTAGCATCCATATAGCTAGTGCATAGCATCACCTCCTCAGAAGCAACAGATCTTTTTGCTGTTCCATGGTTTGGGTATCATCTGGTTGCCTATGAAATGTACTCCTCCAATATGGCTTTATAGAAGACGTTACAACTGTGAGACGGGCCTATGAACAACGGGGTATTCCAGATAAAAATAAGATGTAAGAAATCTAGCATCTCCCCCAACCAGGGGCCTAGCCTCTACTTCACTCCACTCTGCTGGGCTCTGTATAGATTTCACTGCATAATCACATAGCCTGTTCCTGTTGCTGAACGGTTCTATTGATCAGAAGAGCACACTGAGTCATAGTCAACCCAGAGTCGGTGCCATGGTGGCAGACCACTTCAGCCAGAACAAACCACCTCAAAGTGTTCCTGTCCCCCACCTTCCAACTTCCATCACGTCAGTTAACGGATGCTCTTATCCAGAGTATCGAATCTGCAGCCTTGAAGATCACATCCCAGATCATTATACTACGCCACTACCACCATGAAGTTGCTATTCTTTGGCATGAGTGGAATGACACCAGGTGTCACGACACTGACAGAAACATAAATAGAACAAGGTTTTCTTTTGTTACAACATGAGATAAGATAGGGTGCGGAGAAGTGATTTGGAAAAGTGGCCATGTCCTGCTATTTTTTTGTTGTTGCTGATCATTACAAGTGCAAGAAACCACCTCTCTGAGGAATTGTACAATCTGGCTTTCCTCTGCTTTTAATTAAAACTAATCGCAGGTTGCTGAAAGTTTGTGGAGAGGGGTTGGTGAGATGGAGGGAGAAAGGGGACGGAAATGCATGCTGTTAAATTGTCAGGGAAAATCGTCAGCAGCTGAAGTCAGTGTTGAAACCGGGAAGTAAAGCACTTAGAGGTAGTTGTGGCAATTTGCACCAGTGATTCAGTCACACATGTAGACACGCACGTACACGTACGCCTACAATACACACCAATAATAGGACCAGGAGTTTACAGGCACCAAAATAGAGGCATTATAAAGATATTTCCGATGTGGGATTTGAGAAATCCCTGATTAAGATTCTAATCTGGGCATCATGTAAATTCTAAATGTTGAATTGCTTCCACTCTCTCTCTGGGGACAAAGGCCAGCATCATGGGACTGAGGTATCAGCCAAAAAAAATGTAATTATGTTTGTTCTGCAAGAACGTTTTTTTTTTTTTTTGGAATATATCTGCAATGGATTTGATTTCCTGCCACAAACAGATTTCTGAATGAAGTCTCTTCTACTGTTCTAGAGAGCAAGCACAATTTGGGATGGCCACGTACTGCAATAGTTAGGGAACGGGGTTTACAATGCAAATGGTTTTGGGTTCCATTTCTTGCTGGGGTGCGGCAGTTATCTTGCATTGTGTGCATTATCTCAAGTTCAGGTTAAGGCTATACATGAACAGAGCAATAGTGAAAGGAATTTCTGCCAGATGCTTGCATTTTCTCTTAATCATCAAAATAATCCCTGAATAACATCGGGATTTTTTTTTTTTACATTAAAAGCTAAATATTAAAACTCATCATTTATACAATTCTGTGGTTCCAGTTTCATATAGCAGATTGGATACTGTAAAATTTATTTTGGAATTTATTTTGCATTCAGCTACATGTGTGAAAATCCTCTTCATACTGAAGGCGTTCAAGGAGACTTAGGGGGGAATACGGAGGCAAGGTCTGTATGTCTTGTGGACAGCATGTCATCCGATCGGTTGACAAATGCCGGGTTCCTCCGGGCAAATGCAATCAATCTGTACTTAGGGCAAAGTGCAGTCTGGGCACGTGCGTGTGTGTGTGTGATATGTTGCCGGCGAATTGAGGACAAATGGAAAGGGCTGAGTAAAGATCGCCGCTCAAACTGCCACCAGCCCCATTAATTTCATTGTCAGCGATCAGCTGATATGTTCCGAACCGGTGTGTGAAAGATAGTTGTTCTCCTGATCACACAAATTGCAGGTTGATAGGTTTAATTCTCAAACCTGGGGAAAATAAACCAATGTGATGCGATTACCATCCGGGGGGGTGGGGGGAGGGTGCGGGGTCGGACACTGGGTGGTGCAGAAAAACACCTCTGGATTCATGTGTGATTAATGACAGTCATAACTTAAACAGTTTTACTGTGTAATCATGGTCGGCTTGATCACAAATGCAATTAAATGTGGCCGTAAGACAATTGACAAAATAATGAAAGCTAAACGTGGTAACATCCTGCGCAGCTGTTACGCAACATTACATACAGGAAGTACTGATATGATTTACATTTTTTAAAAAAAGATTAGGTAACTTTTTAACAATTTTAGATTAGTAACTGTGGAAAGAACTGCAGAATATTAAAATCATAAGGCTCCCCAGGAGTGGTATGTAGAAATACTGGTGTATTGCCTAGCTAGATTAGAAGAACGTTGTTTATTTGCTTATTTACATGGTCAGCTTGTTTTGGCATGTAAATGTACAACTTTTAAAGAAGTGAGAAGAATTTAGCATGATAAATGTACATCAACAGCCAAGAATCAAGTATTTACAAAGTGTCCAGGCATGGTAGGAGTTCAAATATAAAAACAAAAGTAGGTGGAACAAACCCTACATTCTGTATATATGTTTAAATAATGTAACTGCATTATAATTCTATTACCAATTGGTCGAAATAAGATTCCCCAATCAGCCTGGTTAGCCACAATGAATAGCAGTGCTGTATTTGTAACCCGCGTATTGACCAAAGGCCCTGTTTTTTCTTTTGGCAGGTGTAGCTGTCCTGCATTGACAGTCGTCTGAGTCGCAATTGTAGTTGTCTGAGGCCGTGCTCAGCACTCTAAAGCATGTTGTGTGAGTACAAACAGTGACGAAAGGAGGAAGCACTAAAAAACAAACACCCCAGGTCAGCATCCTATTGGCCACTCACCCCTGATCCTACTCATCATGTGAGTGCAACATGCATGGTTCTGTAGGATTATTCCATACAGGGAACACCAAGGAGGCTAGATTTATTATTTTTTATTTATAATTCTAGGCCCCCTGAAAGAATATTTCTCTGGGTCCCCCTTTTATAATAAAACATTTTTTTAAAAACTCAGCATTGCCAAATATCCACATTTCAATTTCTGCACAACACTGGAACTTCCCATTTCTAATTAAACTGGAAAAGAATTACTCTTCTGACGTAAGAAAATGTGTGCAGTCAGCCACTTCTAAAACCTACAGACTTGATGTATTGGAGAGAACAGCCAGCAGAGGGCACTCCAGCTCACCTCCGCCGTTCTTCTGGCACAGGTAGGGGAAGCGCCACACGTTGCCCAGCCCCACGGAGAAGCCCACCTGGGCCAGGATGTACTGCAGCTTGCTGTTCCAGGCCGGGCGGCCGTCATTCTCCAGCGCGGTGTCCGTGTCCTTGGCTTTGCCCTTGCCTTTCTGGGCGGGGCCTCCGCCGGCTCCGCCCACATTCATCACGCTGCTCTTGTAGTCCAGCGCCGCCTCGTGGGCCAGCAGGTCGGCCACGGACTCGGTGACGGGCTCATTGCTGTGCTCCCGCTGGGTCACCTTGCTGTTCTTGGGCATCTGGGACTCCTTGTGTTGGTGGAACCCGCAAGCGGAAAAAGGAAAAAAAGCCTCAACGGGGCAAGGGTAGAAGAGGGTCTGACCCGGTGAAGGGGGGAGAGGGACACACCTAGCTTGAGGGTCAAATGACAGGTGCTAAACTTGGGAGGAGATGGCCGTCTAGTCCTGTTTCTTTTTAGTCCTGTTAGAGAGAGAGAAAGACAAATAAAACAGCCAATTAAGAAATCATTCAGAATGTTCACTCGTTCTCTGGATGAATACGGCACAGGACATCATAGCATTTGCCTATATCTGAAAACGTCTAAAAATGCAATTGTGCAATATAAATAACATACAATTGAATTATGTAGAATATCATTTTTAAAATTAGTTTATCACCGATCGAGAGAGAGATAATTTAATTTTATTTCTGATTTTTTTAGATTTTCTCTGCAGCTTCTATACACTTGCTTTAGTGCTGATACATTAGAGCCTTCACTGAATGAGCCTTATAAAGTGACCAGGTAATAAAAGTGGGCGTCGTCATCACCCCCAGCAGTGAACTGCATCATGTCTACAGCTTTCACTCAGCTTTTGTAGACACATCTTTTAAAAACTTTAAATTAGACTTTTTTTTTTTAAACATTTTATTTGTTACCTTTTCCTTTTCTGTACTTGTTATGATGTAAGCTTATGATAAACATGTGATACACTGAATGTAATGTAATAATAATAAATAATAATACATTTATTTTATATAGCAGAGGACACATTATATATTATTTTATGTAATGTGCCCTGTATATAGCTGGTTCAGGTAAATTAACAGCCATGTTAAATAGATTGATTATGTCAGACACCTGAAAATGTTTTGGTCAAAATCTGTCACGGTTTTTAGAAGGTTGTCTATTTCCATTCGCTAAAATATTATCAGCAGTTTGCTTTTAAAAAAAAGTACCCTTCAGTACATGATTCTGGTTAGAACTTACTTTTCATTATTCTGAAATGAAGTGAAATTTGTGTGAAACCCAAAGGAAAGTGCATGTGAATGGGCATGCCAAGCACACATCAGGGCAATTTGTCAGTTCAGTCTTGAAATCATCCCTCAGTTCCTCACAAAAACACCCTCATAAAACAAAGAAGCACCAAAAAATGACTGTCTGACTTTTTATTTCTCTCTGTGAGGGATTTTGACTTTTCAATGTCAGCAAGTTCATCTTCCTGAAAGGTTTTCTCAGCTTAACTTTCTGCCAGCTTTCCACAAACCCCCTAATCCTGTGAGCTGATTGGTAGCCCCTGCCCCCCCTTATCCAGAAACCCGTTGGTTTGGTCCAGGGTGAAAAGGAGGAAATGCGTGCGAGATACAGAAGAAGCTGTCCTGGCTTGTCAAGCAATCCCACGATGCATGCTAAAGGACTCTGTTTGTTCATTCATTACAAACTGAAATGAAAGATTCCCTACTGTTATGAAGAAATAGATTAAAATAACAGACAGCATGCAGATTAAACCCTTAGGATTATTTTGGCCAGCTTCTCCTTCAATACGGGGAAGAACACACAGGGGCTCCCAGCTTGAATAGATACTGTTTTACCGGTGCTTTACCATCGCTGAATGAGGAGGAGATGCATATTTGCATGCTTGTGTGTCAGTGCACAGCCGGTGTGCACAAATTAAAGAACCGAATGACACACCAGAGGTCACACGGAGGACGAAGCGCCGCAGTCTTCCCTGTGGTGACTTCTCAAGATGGCGTCTGGCCCACCTAGACAACAGCGGGTCTCAGCTGTGCAGGCCTTCAGCTTCCGCAGAGGCACACGCAGCCTCCTGTGACCCGTGCACCGAGCGGAGCCTAGTCTCGCACAGGCTAACCTATCGCCACACTTCGTTTCAGCGCTGAGCCAGCGCTGGAGAAAGGTCTGGCTCAACCCATAATCATTCCGGTATAGGGGGGGAAAAAAACGCTCTGGCTTGTTTGTATTTCTCTAAAACAATCACAATCGTCTTGGGCGGCGCTAAGCCCAGGATGCAGCGATGGCGCCCTTGCAAAAACGGTAACACACATATAGCGGAAGGGGAGGAGAATTCCGACTGAAATAGTCGGCCAATGGCAGGCTTATACCCACGGTCTGTATCCTGTGAGTCAGACTGAGCAGAGCCTGATGTCACTTCTCTGTGTGCTTAAGCAACCAGCACCAGTGGCTCACTTGCAAGTGGCATCCAAAATGTCACCTCAGCCACCATGACAGGGGTAGACAGCCCTGGTTTAGAAGTGCCAGAGATCCTTCTGATTCTTGCTCCACGCAAACCTGGAGCTGTACAACTGGGTTAATTATTAGGGGTTATTAGAGGTGCTCAGTGATTGACCATTCAGGCTGAATATTGAGGATCTTCATTTTCAATCAGACGCCTGTGATCGACCTCGGATGGAGCGAAAAACCAGAAACACGACTGGTTCTCCAGAACCAGTGTTGCTACCCCTGCTCTATAACTTCAACATCATGCACCAGATTCAGGGCAACTTTAGGGCCTAATCTAAAAGACTTTCTCTCAAAACACGATCATTTCTGTCAGGTACAGTCTTTCGCATGATACACGAAAGCCATAACGTTTCTGCATCATGCAAAATCCATAATCATCCACTACACTCAAGACACACATTCTGTGTTCACTGCATTCTAAACATAGTGCCCCATTGAACCCCCATTGAATAATACAAGCCACTATTGTTGAACTGAATTACTGCATAATCAAAATAATGACAGCATCTTACATAAACAATGACCAAGCCTATGTGTTTTTCCTATACCTGTCGTTCCGAGCTCAAACACCAAGGGTCAATTGCAGCATGCTTAACTGGAGTTAAAACCTCACTTTTAAACCCCTAGACCACTGAACTACATTACAACTGGATTGGCTATCCAAAATAAGAATGAACAGATCCAATTTTAATGCTTTTCTGTGTTCTAGGGCACAGGCGTCAAACTCCAGTCACGAAGGGCTACAGTGCCTGCTGGATTTTGTGGTGTTCTCTGCACCAGTGTTTCATTTAAAGCAGGGGTGCACAACAAAGGCCGATCTGAGGACGGAGTGTAGCACAGTGGGTAAGGAACTAGACTTGTAACCGAAAGGTTACAGGTTCGATTCCCGGGTAAGGACACTGCCGTTGTACCCTTGAGCAAGGTACTTAACCTGCATTGCTTCAGCATATATCCAGCTGTATAAATGGATACAATGTAAAAATGCTTTGTAAAAGTTGTGTAAGTCGCTCTGGATAAGAGCGTCTGCTAAATGCCTATAATGTAATGTAATGTTTGAGTATTTTATGTTTTAATTACTGTGGTTCAGCCATATCTTGATCTCATGGTTATATAAGCTCCAGCTACAGCCACAGACTGCAAGTGTATCCTAAAGAGTTTACTGTGCCCAAATACAGGAGTGTACCAGTGAAGTCTATGAATTAATCTGAGAGCTAAATCTGAGATAATTGCTTGAAGTTGTGCACCCCTGTCTTGCTATCAAGCAAGAACACCTTGTATATGCTTAGCATACGGGGTCAATTTAGTTCCAAAAAATAACTTCAAACAGTAGATAACTACTTGAAGGTTGAAAAAGATGTGTTACTGAAACACACAGAATAATATTTTAAATGTGCATTACAATGAATAAGTGCAAACTGTCTATTTCTAAGGGTCCCTTACTAAAAATCTGTTTGGAAAACAGGATTGGTAACTTTGAAACAAAAAAATATTCATCGCACACGCAGCAGTACCTTGGCCTTTAAATGGGCAGATTTACTGTTTTATTGTCACACAATTCATGGGCTGGTTTGCACCTCATATACTGCCATGAAGTCCACTCTGATGGGTCCTCCATGCCTGAAAATGTAGTTGGTTTAAATCATGGGTGAGCAAATTCTACTCTTAATTATATAATTACTTCAATCATATCTTGATCTGAAATTTTTATCAACACCAGGTACAGCCACAGGCTGCAAGTCCCAAAGATTTTACTGTGCTTAAGTACAGCAGTGAACCAGCGTAAGTTATAGAGCTGTCGGAAAACAAAAACTAAGGTAATTGGTTGGAACAAAAACCAGCAGATATGCCCTCCAGGACCGGAGTTGCGCACCTCTGGTTTCAACATTTCCTTCCTCCATCACACGCAGGCAATAATAATGAAGTAGGCCTAACGCGCATTTTCGAAAGCGCCCAAACCATTTCCACATGGATTAAAGCGACTAGGGCGAAATCTGCTAAACGCAATTTTGTAAGCATAAACGAATCTATCACCGACTATAAGGTATGCAATCACATTTTATTCAATTACAGTTGTTGCTGGCTAGTTAATTACTTTTACCGTATGCAGAGTACAATTTAAAGTACGTTGTCTTGTATTTGCTTTACTGTGTTACCGGTAACATTACCTGATTAACCTTAGATTATAAAAACGGAGGCCTGACTGAGACAGATGATTTGTTTTATTTGTATTAAGCATCGTGGTTGTATTCTGGAATGTTTGTGTCGTATTTCGCTTATGAGCTCGTTGCATGTTTGGCGAGGGTAAGCAGAGATGTTTGGCGAATGTTTTAAGTTTGTGTAACAGATGGCTGGCTTCCTAGTTGGTAGCAAAGGTAGAATACCTTGTTGATTCTCTAGTAAACCATTCTGGTGTCAGTTGTTAGGTTACTGTGCACATGTTTTATGGTCAAATAATGCGGTCTGTTAAAAAATAAAATGATTTGTTGTTCCAAAATGTTTTGGTGGCAACATCCAATGGGGATATGCGGGTTATAAACTAGATTGACGAATGTACGGACATCGCCGATCGGTGCAGCCACAGAAGGCCTACATAGACCTACAGTATGTAGGTATAATAACTGCGGGAAGGCAATACTCAGGTGAGCACTTGTAAAAGTTTTTTATTCTTCTTGGCAGAACGTCACATCGAAATCAGTATCGAGCAGGTTCTAATAAGTGTCATTCATGAAAGATGGATTTCAGTTATATCTTGTCTGGTTGCTAGGCAACTCCAGTTACAATAGCCTTGCTTCCCTGTCTGGTCTCCCTCCTTCTTTCTCTTGGCCATTCACCCCGTTTCCGACAGAGTGACACCTCCTGGTTTTCTGTGGCTAAGAACATGGAATTAATTGTAATGAGACCCAATTAGAGGCCTGATATGTCTACAACAGCTGAAGGAGGCACATTCATTTCACATAATTTAGAAAGACAAAAAAACTGCTTAATATGCATACTTTTAAAAGCTTGTGGATGGCACTGCAATGATGATGGAAAGATTCCTTTGTTTCTGAGGTCAGAAAATGTCCTTAGAACTCAGAAAAATAGGACACATCTTCACAAGGATACCTTTCCAGTAATGATCCCTTTGCCACCCATGCAAATGTAATCATCTTTGGCTTCCATAATGAACAGATTCTTCATGATGCTTTGATGCGATAGTGATGACTTTAAATTATTGAATTAATTACTTGGCTGTTTTGTAAAATGCATGGCCATTTTTCTGTATGCGTGATCATTATTCAGTGCCCATCACTGGTTCAATGGAAGCCCAATTCACACCCAAAAGTCCAATAAAATACAGCAATGCTGTGCAAGCATTTTTTTATTATTATAATGTCAACTTCAGTATGGAATGGGAAGCAATCTGTTATTTGAATGAATCAAATAAATCATTCAATAAATTACTAGACAGTGTACCATCAGTCTAAGTGTCATATAACACTGATTAGTTACACTAGACTTATGTGCATTTAAGGCAGAATTAACTGTTAACAGCTGGTAAACTTAATAAATCAGTTAAAACTCATTTGCCATATGTGCCACTGTTATTAAGACGACATTTTGCCATGTAGAATATCATGGCCACTTGGAAAAAAACTATTTTCCTCCGAGCACCGGCTGTCCATGACACCAGTGAAATCAGGATGCGTGAGTGGGAGGTGTCTGAACGGAGCGAACTCTTCCGCTCTCCACAGAAATATTTTACAGCTCCGAGTATACGACTGTTCGCGTGTTTGAATGTAGCTCATGTGTGTACGATGCTGACGAGGAAACTTTTGCTTCGTAACTAAATTGTCGGTGACATCACACCGTGAACATATAGCCTAATTTTGATTAAATCGACGCTTTGATTAAATTGAGCTTCTTTGACAAGCCTACGGATGACTACACTAGAAGGACTGACAAAATAGTTACCTGTCATTTTGTCCATCAAATGGACTTCGTATTGCAAATTTGTCGGAATATTCGACTTCAAATAGCCCCTGCGCGGATAGCATTGATTAAAAAACATGACCAATAACTGATTTAAAGAAACATTGAAGTATTACACGAAATGAATTGCCTTCAAGGTCAAACTACCCTGCCACTCAATAACACATTAATTATTTAAGCAATATATTTCATCCAGAGCAAACCCATAGCAATGCGCTCTTGACTCAATATGAACTTAAATACGCAGACTTTAGTTAAAATGCAATTTCCTTTAATGTGTTACGCACACATCGGAACAGTATCCCAGTACAAGTAGCTACAAGCATCTTTTCCAAGGAGAGTCACAATTACCTAGCAAGACACAGCCAAAGGTATCATGCATTTAGCAAATTAGGTAGTATTTTAGTATCCATATTTATCTTTAGACAAGGTGAGTCTTAGCCCTGTTACCTAGCAACTTAGATTCGATGATGTACAACAAAATCGCAACCGATAGATTGGCATTGTAAGCATGCATGCTATTTCAAAACAAAATGCATAAGAAAAGCGCTTCTGTCACAATGGTGAAAACCATAGAATAGAGAAACATGACAGACGCGTACCTTAATTGCCCTTCCTTACCTTGACTGATGCAAACAGCGTAGAACCTCCTGTGCCGTTATAAAGAAATAATGTCGGGAATTAATACCATCGCATGCAGAGCGAATATAATCGGCGAGTAACCTGTCTCCCTACAGTCACGAGTTTGGTACCCAGCTTCTGTGCGCGCGAGGATGCAAGAGGATCACATGCTGCTTTGGCTCAAAATTGACATGCACTGTGCAGAGCGTATAGGCTGACGCAGGAGCCCGGCATATCACATTGCAAAGTTATTAACATCTAATAATAGCAACTTGCTGCCAACTATTTTTTTAAAAATATGCAAACACGATTCCCTTGGGGAATTTTAGAGAAAGTTAAATGAGCTTCCTCTCCGTCCTATTACTACTGAGGAGTAAAACACAGATGCGTCAGGAACGTTTTTTATTTATCAAATATTGGCAGGATAATACATTTTCCTCGATTCGATGGAGAGGGATGGCTACAAAAGTAAATACTGACTCTGACTCATGTTTGCGTCACAGTACCCTGCAAACGTCATTGGATGTTATCTATTTTAAGGACAATACAGACAATAAATAAAAAATGAAGGCTAATAGAATACATTATAAACATTCGCTGGAGAATTAAGCTTATTCTTATGATCGTCACAACATAACTTTTTTTTTGTTGTTGTTGTTAATTGAGATGATGGTTCTGAGAGATCCCGCGTCTTCATCGTTTGAAAAGAACGACGATAAAACGAGATTCTGTCCTGCGGTGTAGATGCACGCATATCCGTTCCATTCATCATTCATTAATCGTGTGTTAACAGGTGCCAGATTATGAAAGTAATTATACTCCAATTTTAGACAACATGAATCTAATTTCATAAACTATACGCGATGCAGTTATGGCGTATCATACACGCTTGTCGGACTTATTGGATACATTTTTCTAATCCTTGTACTGACAAACACATCAGTGTTTTAGGGATGCAGTGTCGAGAATGTGTGATATAGCTTCATTTTGCCATATTGAGACATTGTGCCGATGTGCGTGTGGGCGCGTGTGTGTGAGGGGATGGGGGTGGCACGGGCCAAGGACTTGTGCGCACGGTCCATAAATCAGTCCCTATCTTACACCTCACACTATTTTTTATACCACTAAAGATGACAGGAGTGGTGCTGAGACCACATTGTATTTCTTTTGGACGCCCAAGGATTTATTTTGTCCTTGACCATATTCTTTCTTGTTCAGCAAATTGTCTGCCCACATATAAAGTTAAAGTCAAGAAAATGCTTCCAATAGAGGCTGAACGTTGTATTTTATTAATGTTATGTATGTACTAACCTTTTTCATAATCACACATGCCTATTTCATAGACACCTGTTATCTGAACCCTTCTGTGGTTTCCAGTAGAGTATACATGTATAAGGGATGAATACTGAAATATGCTGCTCAATTAAGTGCCATAAAAGCCAAGTGTATATAATGGGGGGGGGGGGTGGAACTGACTACCCAGGACCCTGAGCTGGAGGCTCAAATTTTCAAGAGATGAGAAGGAGCCCCACAGAGACTGCATTTGCTCAGGGCCCAGAAATTTGGGGAACACCCCTGCCTATATGGGTTAGTCAACTGTTTATGAAATTCCACTTTCTGGCAAGTTTTTACTCATTGGTAAAGAAACCATGCTAATGAGCTTTCTAACTTTTCAGTAAGTTTTGCCGCATGTAGCAGACATTTACTGTATAGAAGTGTCCTCTTTTAGTGTTTCAAGCATTTGAAAACCCCCTTTCCCTGCCTACCTATATGTAGGCGGGTAAACGGGGTGTTACTGTCATCATTGCAGAGCAGTATGCAGTTTCCATGCCATTTATGGGATTAGAGTTTGTCAGCAGGTTGTCCTTCTGCCACAGCTTTCAGGAGGTAGCTTGGATTCCTTGTGGGAGGTGACATATATGCAGTATAGATTAAAAGAACATTCTGGAATTCTGGCCTGCATTTCATTTCTACAGTGGTCGGGGCTGTGCAGGCTTACTACATTCTGTTGGTGCCAGAAATATTGACAAAAAAATATGCATTACACATAATTTCCCTGCTGTGCCACTTTATCACCAAGCAGTTGCTGTGGCCATTAATACCAGTGCTTTCCTCTAAACAAACATGCTTGACCATTTTTATATTTCATATCTTAAGGGTAAAGCTGTTGTTGCTCTATGTTGTGAATTTAAACACCACTCTTGTGATGGTGATGTTTATATTTCATATCTTGAATTTTAGAGAAAGAAACATTTTGTTGATACGTGCTGTATCTTTATTGACTGAGAAAAGCATATTTTTCTGTTACTACTCAGGTATTCTTTTCTATTTAACAAAAATGAATTGTATTAATTCTGGATTAAAGCCTACTTAGATGACTTTTTCTGGGCAAAACAAATTGGCCAATTTCAGCTTCTAGAGTGTCAGAACTAATGTTTCAATATGGAAGAGGCAAAAGACTTCCCTTTGGAAAGGTCTTCAGAATTGTGACCAAAAGCTGCACATTGAGTGACTTTTATGTCTAATCTTAGCTAGGATAAAAGTCAGATTTGACTCAGCTCTTCCTTCAAGTGTGGTAAAATTACATATCCCTTAATACAGGTTTGCTCCTGGAGTAGACATCTGAAAGAGGTGGTAAATTGCCCCCTTGTGCATATTGCACAAATAACGGGGAGGAATGCATTGCGAGCTAATGAGCGATCCCTCCGGCCAGCACTGAGATGCCATTCTTCCTGTTCCCGGCTTCGGAGTGGCCACACCCCAGCGTCTTATATGACACGTCTCAGACGAGCTGGGTGCTGGGACTGGTCACCATGGCAACCCAGAAAGAATCACGTGATAGTAGTCCTTTTTATTCTTTGCACCTTCTGGGTACTAGCCCCAGCCACCCCCCCCCCCATATAGCTGTATGGTTTAGGTGAAAATGATATGGCTTCTAAAAAAAAAAAAAAGAAGCCATATCATGAGTCCGGTCGCATCTCTAAAAGACCCTGCTTTAGAATGAATAGTTGCAGCACCTCTTAGCCTTATCTTATTGATTAACTGGCAGGTGTATTGTTTCTAAATACATGTTCTTGTGGTAAATGTTCTTGGGAGCATGAAAAGAATCCTCTACTGAAAAAAATAAATAATTATTATTTTTCTGTGTGATGTAATATTATCCAACCTGCACAATTCAACAGGCCATATTCTATTAGAAATCAGAGTTTATAGCCTAAGCCTGCTCCAGATGGGAATGTCCATTTACATGCTGTCACATGCAAAGTCTGTAGTACAGCAAGGTGTTTGTTCCTGCTACAGTTTTCATAGTGGGAGCTGGCTCGAGGGGTACATCTTGCACAATCTAATTTCTCATATTTATGGGAAAATGAATAAGAAATGTAGTTTTTATTTATTTAATGGACCACTTGCATGTACACACAGCCATACACATACCAAGCGCACACACACAAACGCACACAAAGACATGCTTACCATGTGTAAAACAAATAAATAAATATATTTTTGCTGCTGAAGAATAATCTGTTACTTTGGTTAGTGCTGCAGGCTGCCGCAGATGGCTGTTGAAGTTTCTTCCTCTTCTGACATCCATCTGCAAATTCTGTGTGCAGAGACTGATCTGACCTCCTGCCAGAAACAGAAAGCTAAGAGATTCCGCTGTCAGTGGCGCAAAGCTTCTAGAATCTCAGCTCAGTTGTTATTCCTAGTTCTCATGTTTCCACTTCCTTTTATTTTTCTGCCTTTTATACACTGGACCTCATTCTGTATCATAGAAAATGTTCTGGTCCTGTAGTGCTGTTGTGTATGCAGGTTCCCCCCAACCAATTACTCTGACTAAAATGTATAAAGCTAATTGGCTGTATACACCAGCACTTGTAGATTAGATTAGAGTAAAATGTTTCATATAGGGACGCAAGAACAGTCTTCGGCTGTCATTGTTACCCTTATCAAAGAAATGTAGCTAAAAGCTATGGCTAATTAAGTAATGAATGGCCCTTGTTTCCCACCACTGATAGTCCAACTAGCTCTGTGGCAGTGCAGGTGGCAATGCAATGTGGTTGCATGCATTGTGACTCCCATGAGTAGAGGACAGTGCATTGGCTGATGCAGGTGTATAAATGGGTTGCTGAATTAGCAATCTAAATGCACCCTGGAGGAGGATTTCTGCAGTGAAAGTAAATAAGGTTGCTACTGTGGTGTTCAAAAATGGAAATGAGGCCTGGAACTGTGAACAGGGACCGTCTAGCTCTTGTTTGCAGCGTGTAGATGTGCTGCGCTTTGTAAATAAATGCTCCGCTTGCCAAGTTATACTGTGAAGAGGAAAGGATGCTCCTTAGGCTGGGGAGTAACAGAATGTGCCTGCATGCATATTTCATGGAAAGTGCAATCAATAATTTGTTTCTACTGTATGGATTGTTTCCAAGCAGAATGCAAGGGTATTATTGCTAGGTTTGGTTCAATTTCATGTCCGATTAACAGATATTAAGGAGTCTTCAAAGACCTGAAGCTGGTATTTAGAAAGAGGACATCTACAAAGAGGAAGGCCTCCTGTCTCTCAGATGGCTTATTGTTTGTGTAAACATCATGTAAACTCTGTTTGTACCACAGGGGATATTCGGTCATTCTCTAATACATTGCTTTGGTGAATAATTTTTGGTTGCTATATGGCTAGATAATAAATGTTATTTATTTGCTAAATAAACAGCCTTAATTTGTATCAAGTGTACAATTGCATGTAATGCACCCTTCCACCTGCTGTCAACAAAATAGAATCTTGCCTCGCTGATTTTGGGAAAGGGGTGTTGGTGGCCCTACAGACCACCAACACCCCTTTCGGGACAGCAATGCAAGCGTTCTCCACACGCGATGTGGCACCGGGGCGTGTGACATTCTCCTGTGTCCGTCGTGCCCTGTGCTCGGATTAATCTCAGCATTGATCGTCCTGACTGGTTACCATCCCGGTGATGTCACGGAGAGCCTCAGGAGACACTAGCCGACAGGATCGATTCTCGGTCACATGGGGAGGGCGTCGGTGGGCTGGTGGTACGCCGTGCCGAATGCAGTGGCGGGAACGCCCCTCCCTGTGCCATACTCATCACACCTCCCCTTTCCTAATCTGGCCTCCGTCCTTTGGTCCTTCGAGGAGACATGTTACCATGGAAACGTCTCCAGTCCCCCCCCCCCCCCCAGAAAAGAACTAACAGATCCAAGGTCACATATGCCTGGTTACTGTCTGTGTTTTTGTTGGCTGTGCTTTGCTTTCACCGAGCATCTGGTCACTGAAACCCCCAAGCCCCCCATCACCTCCCCCCCCCCCCCCCTCACGCTGGCTTCTGTGTGCAGCCATCTGGGTCTGCAGGTCCTGCTCTTGAGGGAGGAGTGGGCCAGAAGACTGGGCCCTTCACACAAGGCCTTATTAACAGGACTGAACACATACAGATTTTTTCCTGTCCTGGAAAATATTTAGATAAAACACCCTTCAATTGCAGTGAAGTATTAATAAATCTGATGTGTTTATATTGAATCTAATGTTAATGAATTGGAATGTTTTTCAGGGTGTAGCAATATGCCAGCAAGCATTTTCCTTTTCCCCCCATGAGGCAGTGGTTTTGGTCTGTGCCACTTCCAACAGCTCACTTATTTATTAAGGTCACCCAGGGAAGACGCACAACTAAGAATAGCCGGTTTTCTGGTCAAGTTTTTTCTCCTTTTTATAGCAGTCCTCCTCCACATCCTTTCAGCTTCCTTCTGGCTGTGGTCTGCTGTGGTCTGCTGCCACAGTGCTACAGAATCTAGATGCTAAGTATGCTGCGCGTGCTGTGCGCGTGCCGCGTCGCGGTGGACGTGTGATTGATTTCGGATGACGTGCACAGTGAGCTGAACGTCAGCCGCACAGCCTGATATCGGAGAGCTTCGACTGCGAGCTCATCCCTGTAGCCACTCGACGCTGGAGGAGACCAGCCGTTTGTTGGGTCCTGTCTTGTGTGGCAGGGCAGGGCATGAAATAAGTGGACTTTGTTAGATTTGGGGACGTTCCTGTGTAAGTACCCTGCGGCAGTGAGGTCGTTCCCCCCCCCGCCGCGCTGCGCCATTGTCTTGTTAGCGGCTGACCCTCTGGGCCCGTGTGGTTTTGGGATGCTGCTGGCCCCGCCCCTTCTCACTCTCCTTCCCCCCTTGCTATCTCTCACCTTTCTTTCACCTTCCGCCCTGCGTTGCCACCGCTCTCTCTCTCTCTTTTTCTCTTCACCTCCCTCTTCCTCCCTGTCCTCCTTCCTCACGTTACCCCTCTGGCCTCCCCGCTCGTCCGCCCGGCTCCTGTTACACGGCGGTTTGTGGCGGCTTGTGAGGCGGCTCCGGCTCTTCCTTCGTCCCGGGCTGCTCTTTATTTAAAACCCCTCGGCCTGACGTCAGCGCCCTCCTCCTGGGACCCAGCCGTGCCTGTTCCCTCCTCCCCCCCCACACACGTGATCACCTTCACCTGTTCAGGCCTGCTGCGGCTGGAGGTTTTATGTATTATTATTATTCTCTCTCTTTCTCTCACACTCCCTCCCTCCCCACTGTCCTTCTCTTTCTTCTTACTGGAAGCGCATTTTTATTTTTTCATCCCGTCCTCACACAGTCCTCCTCACGTGCTCCACATCTGCAGTGCCCGCACCCAGTATTTTTCCTACGCTGTCGTCTCATTTATATTCCTCCCCTCTTCTCCGTTTCTCTCCCCTGTCTCCCTCTCTCTCTCTCTGTACTAGTGTTTCTCTTTTCCCCTGTCTGTCTGTCTCTCGCTCTCTCTCTCTCTATCTCCTCCTCTCCTTTCTCACTTCCTTCCTATGTGTCACACTCTTAATGCCTATACTAGGGCATTCTAGTCCAGTGCTTTCTCCAGTAAATCCTCTGGGATGGTTGGTGTCCTGCAGGGCACCATGGAGAGACTGCTTTTCACAGCTTTATTGACCCTTTCCCTTTCGAGTGCCTGGACCATTTAGGTGAAGGTGTGACATTCACAGGTGTGTCGGCTGGACAGCACATCATGCACTTAGACTCACACGTGATAAAAGTTTCTGAGCCAGCCTGCCGGTTTTCATGATGTTGGAACCCATACCTGTGGGGCGAGGCCGTGTGTCACAGCCCGCAGGGACGCCAACTCTCAACCTACAAGATTTTATGAGCAGAGCAGAGAAAAGGATGAGCATGGAATCTGTGGAGTTTTTAAGCACCTGCTTTTGCGATGCCTCTGCTGGCATCTGCAGCTGATTGTGGAATCGCTCGCGGACGATGAGAAGGGCGCGCAAACGTTGGCGTCGTCGGCGTCACATCAGCGTCGTCGTCACATGGAGATGACGGGCTAATGGCCGCCACTTGTGCATCGCGATGATGATTCACGAGCAAACCTCCGGGAGTCACAGTGTGATTCAGCGTGGGGGCGGTCACGCTGATGGCTTCTCCACAGTTCATTAGCTTGTGGATTTTATTTACTGTACCCCTTTCCACAAGAACAAGATGGGCCTGCTTTTTTTTTGTCAAATCCTTTTAGCGTGGACTTGAGGGCATGGAATGCATGTACCGTTCACCCTTTATGTTATGCATTTTCTCCCCCACTGAATTCAAACAATGGCACTGGCATCTGAATAGCTCATTTCATTTTCAGTTGAGATGTGAATCATCTATAGTTGATATTGTCCTTATGATGCTCAGTTTTGTATACATTGTGTGTTACTGATATAATATCATGACGTTATACTCGGTCATTAGTAAATATAGGCACAGATCCAGCTTCATGCTTGACCTAGGGAGGTGCCAGTCTGCTGGTTCTGATTGCATCTTGGAGGTAGCAAACACGGAAATCTGAACTCTGCAAAATGTCGAGGGGGTGCTAGCCCGGAGAAGGCAAATTGTCATTCAGATTTAAGCCCTCCCCGCCCCCCTACTCCCCCGTTCTGACAGGGTGGTACAGCTCAACCTCCGTCAGACGCACTCTGTGTCTTTCTCTCTCTCTCTCTCTCCCCCCCTCCCTCCCTCTCTCTCTCTCTCTCTCCCTCCCTCTCATCTCCGCAGTTCCAGCACACCGCTCAGACCGGTGCTGCAGGTACCGACTGAGGAAAGTAGGTCGCAGGCCGGCCAAGAAGCTTCACTAAATCGACTGCCTGGCGTCTTTCGACAATAGCGCTGTCAGCGTGGGAAAGGCAAGGCCAGGCGTCGTCTTCGAAATTCCCCTACATCTGTCGACAGATGAGCGAGACGACAGACAGACAGACAGACGGACGGCTGCTCCACCCTGTCTCTGTTCCTGCTTTCAGCGGTGCTGTCATTCTCCGTTCTTCTGACTGACGCCCGGCTCTGACGGGACCGTAAATGACAAACAAATCATATTTTACACCATTAAAGACCAGATAAGTGATGAGTGTCACTCCCCCCTCCTCCCACCACCAGCACTATTGTTTTGACGGAAGCGAGCGTGATTCAGAGACCCTGTTGTATGCTGGCGGTGCACGCAGAGTCCTCGCAGCTGTCAGTGTGCGGTGATGTACTGCAGTGTGGGATTTATAAGGTGCGGAGGCATGTATTTAACGCCGCCCGTTTCCCATAAAGCACCGAGGGTGGAATTCGGATTGCTTGTACGAGGACGGGCCTCATTAACTCCCTGATTCATGTCCCCCCCCCCCCCCCCCGCCCCGCCCCCGCCCCCGCCCCCCCCCCGTGGCGGTCGATCGCGCCCTGGGGGTACTGACCTTGACTTACCTCCTGCCGCGCCGGAGAGAGAGAGCGGGTCGACGCAGTCCACCAGAACGTCTACGCCTCCTCTTTCCTCGCTTACGACGGCCGTGGCGCGGCCTGGCTCGATTGGATTAACCGCGCCGCTTACATAACGTTGATTACTTCATAATAAATGTTCATCTGTGTACGCTTATGCCACGCGTTCTCACTGTGCAGTGCGCTTGCACTGAAAAATGTTCTGTGTTAATTCACCTCTTAACAGAGTACATGTGAGTCCATTAGGGACCGTATGTACTGTGTAAGAGCCGATTTAACACAGGACATTTTATTGTGAGGAGCCCACACCTTTGGGAATGCTGTCACATTTATAATATCATATAATATCATATAATATCATATCTCTCAAATCTCCCTCGGGGAGGATGATACAGTACAGATGCAATGAGATGGACGGTTGTACACAGGGCTCGTTGGTCCAGAAGGTCCGTCGCTGTGCGGTGGGAAGCGCGTGCGACGGCTCTCACAGCTAACGCAGCTACAGACCGTTAGCCGTAAGCGCTAAGGGGGCCGCCAGATCCTTGACACCTCGGGGCCGGAAATATAAACTAATTAAGGCCCGCCAGAAGCAATCTCACCTGTGCTGTCCTTCAGAAACGGGGACCTGTGACACTCTTCAGTTTTGTCTCTGCAGCCATAACCAGAAAAATGACACGCAAATATATCAAAACCAAAGTTTATTTATTTATTTATTTTTAACAAATGTGAAGGGTACACAGCAAAGAATTATGTGCTAATTCAACTCTAACGGAGGGGACACGTATATGATGTATCGGAGATAATTTAACACTGTACGTTGTACTGTGGAACAGCAAGCTAAACATGTTTTGGCGAAGTGGATCTGGGCATAAGTGTTTTTTAGTCACAAATACAGTTGG
This sequence comes from Anguilla rostrata, assembly GCF_018555375.3. NCBI lineage: Eukaryota > Metazoa > Chordata > Actinopteri > Anguilliformes > Anguillidae > Anguilla > Anguilla rostrata. The sequence continues at coordinate 33,764,883 of NC_057945.1, forward strand.
GGAATGTTGATTGAATCCTGGCCATTATATTGCAGCATACCTTTTTTTCTCATTTTCCCACCACACACATTCAATCGAATCACAGTTCTCTTACTGATTATGTAATCACAGCGTTATTTCCATATTTGTGGGGGATGATGTCTCAGTGTTATTTTAACCGTTCTGCTGCGTTCATTCACTAAGTGTATCCTCCGTTTCCATTAACAGATCAAACGGAGCACAACATGGATTATGCAACTCGGATTATCAGGCACAGTACTATGGCCTGGGCACACCATCCTGCAGATTAAAGATGCAGTGAAGGTGCAGAACTCAAAGTAATGATACAAAAAATATAAACCTGCTTGTTTCTGTGTCACACTCGACGGAGTACCGAGACATCCTTACGGCTAGTAAGGACTTGGTGCAGGTGGAGGATGGAGGTTGGGCGGGTGCCCATAGGAAAAGGTAGCGGAAGTATTACTGCTTATAGTCTCTTCCAATAATGAGGCTTAAAATATTTATGCAAATAGTTCCCGTAAAGTCAATGCAGGACAACACGTATTTAGCTAGCAGGATTTTTAAAGATGCTGCTTTTGCTATGCTGGTAAAAAAGAAGCTAGCGGAAACGGTCTTAATACATCCTGCCCTTTGAGAACCAGGTTTACTGTGTGATGGGACTGGAGCAGTATGACCTTGAGATTGCGGTGACCTTGGGGCAGGGGCAGGGGCAGGGGGCAGGGGCAGGCCCGACATCACCGGAGCTCCAGAGCCTCTCCTCCAAAGCAGGGGTGGTCACTTCCAGTCCTGGGGGGGGGGTGGTAATGCATGCCATGCAGGCTTTATTGTTTCCACCAATTATCCTGGCGAATTGGGCTAACTGCCCGTGCAGCCCAACACCGGTTCACTGGTAGGTTAGATCACTGTGAAGTGCTTCATTTGGTGGGACACAAGAACGGTCTTTGTCTGTCGTTCATGCCCTTACCAAGAAATGTAGCCGAAGTGTCAGGTGGCATAAATGTTGGGGCTAATTAAGTCATTAAGACCAGCGGTTGGCATGAGATCTAGAAACGGATACGGTCCTCCTTGGCCACCTCTGCTCCAAGGGCACCTGCACCTCCCACTCCTCGTCCATTATCGAGCTAAAAGATACTGGGTGCGCAGTGAGTAATGACGGGTGATTTATGGTGGCTTCACAATCCATCATTACTGTCGGCAGGCGTCTCACCTGCCTCGCAATTTGCTGTGTATCTTCAGCTCCGCGACATCTTGCCGCGACGTGGATTATACTCTCCTAAGCGACTGGGTGTGAGAACGAGCGCCTTTTGACGGTTCGGTTTTGAGTCTTTATTTAGAAACTTAAGCTGATATTAATCTCAGAGCGTCGCTGAGGCAGACCTGTGTCTGTGACATGTGACGGGCGTGTGCCAGCCTGTGAGTTTGCAGGGCTGGGAACAGATGGCCGCCCCGAGGCCGCGCAGAGAGGGCAGGAGCTCTTTGTGGTTTTGGATTTGACATAATCTCCTTTGAACGTGGCAAGTGGTGGAGGCCTTCTCACGGCAGTGTGCGCATTCCTTAATGAAAATGGATTCCAAACAAATAGAAGTCCTGCGGTCACTGAATTGTGCACAGTCATATTCTTTCGCTGTATGTTAAAGAACAGATAATGTGCACATATTTAGCCTGTATTTTAAAGTCTATTTGAAATGAGAGCCAAAATGTAATGCATATATTTTAAAATGTATGATCTGTTGCCAATGTCAAAATATGTATATATAAACACACTTTAACACGCCATTTTAAAATACAGCCATACATACTTCACCTGTTGATAGTTGTATGTATTAAATTCTGTTTCCTGTAGAATACTGTTGGTATATTATTCATTGTGCATATATCATTCATTGATTTTGATTAAACCAGTGTGTGGATTGATTAATATATAATTTTTTTATAATTACTGGCTCTTAGTCTGAATACTACAGTGGGCCTCTGCTTGATAAATACTTTTTTATTTTTATTTCTCTTCATGTAGAGAGTGAGTGCTGGGATTGAGCATCTTCATTTGCTCTCCCAGGTGGCGTCCACAGGTCAGTAATATAACCCAGCGCGTTGGAGCGTCCCACACTGAGTGTGTCACAGGCCTTGCTCTTGCAGCTATTAATAATGGCATTAATAGACGCTTAAAAGCAGCGCTTGGCCCTGGATTGCTTCATAAATCCTGTCTATTTCAATCACGGCCTTTCCCTAGGAAACATAATCTCTGAAGTGTATGAAAATGTGTGTGGGCGGCAGGGGGGAGGTCTGTGTGTTTAATGTGGTACCTGGAGCAGAACTGTGTTAGCATAATTTCTATGGCTAAAAGGAGCCAGTGCTATTTTGGTGCTGCGTGTGCTCTCAGTGGAGAATGCTACTGATCTTTCTGTTTGCTTGTTCAACAGAAGCAGAGTTTGACCTTTTGCAGCTGTGCTGTGGGTCGGCGGGGATGCTTGTTCGGTGTGTTTGTCACGTCCTCTGGGAATTGAGCCACCAATTTCTCTTGGAGCCTGTCTCCATTGAGCCCTCAGTCTCAACTTGCTGCTCCATTGTATCTTCTGAAAACATCTTAGATGGCAAATGAGCTAAAAGCATGAAATTATAATATTTTTCAAACCTACAATTATTTGGTATGTCCCTAGTTTCAAATTACAAGTCATCTCTGGAAGAAGAGATAAACAGTAATGGATGAGCTTACTGAAATATCAGCCTGAAAAGTGAATAGCTTTGCAAAAAACAGCATTTCCGCACTGACACTAAAGATGTGACTGAAACATATGACGCAATGCAAGCTAACACTGTCCATAGTAGCAGCTTTCTAATGGTGCTTAACCCTTACACCCTAAAGGTGTAAGACCACAGATATGCCGTTAGAATGTAATAACTGAACATTCTAATGCTGATGTAACAATTGCTACTGGTAACTGAATGCAGTGGAGTTCTAGAACACTGACTTAGAATTTTGATAAAAAGATAAACAGACTTGCACTCTGCCCCACTGTCTCAAAATCAGAGGGACACAGCCAACAGAATAACTAAAATCATGACATTAAGATAATGACTGTGCTGCTATTCTTCATGATATTAGGCAGTTATGTAAATGCAGTGATTCATGTATGTCCATATTTGACTGTACCATACACATTTATCCATTTGAAAGCAGGGGGAAGTATTTGGCTGCTTAAAATTCACTTCTAAGGTTGGCAGTTGGATTCTTTGTCTCTCTCTCTTTCTTTCATTTGCTGCAGGAGCAAAATGTATGGCAACAAATGGGACATTTTAATGGTTTCATTCATTTTAATGCACATTAAGGTGTTGAAGCATCATTGAGCTTTTTGAAGTGCTGTAATAAAATGGGTTATAACCTGGGCTCCTATAAATTTTTGAACATGGGCATGTGACTGATGTTTCAACTCGTTTCCTCTAGGGACCTTAATCTTGGCATCATAATCTCAGAAATTATAAACAGCACAATTATATGACCAATTACACCACCAAGGATTCATTATGAAAAGCTTGTCAACACAAGTCAATATTCTGACATGGTTAAAGGGAAGAACCAAAAAAACATTTAAAAATAAAAACGGTAAATGAGATGGATGCACCAGTGTCATTCAGTAAAATCTAATCAAATAGGTTTCATTTGGGTAGAAAATTTTTACAGAGAAATGTCACAAAGATGCTTTATAGGGTAGCAGAAATGACAAGCACAGCAGCGTTTACCTGATTTACTGGCTCTCTTCGGTATATATGTAGGTATTGTGCGTTTTCACAACAACAAAATTCTGGGTCATTAAAATTGAATGTTCACAATTTGATATCTCCAGTGTGATCATCCTTTACAAGTCTCTTTCAATAACACTGAGTTCAGCACATTACCTGCCATAACTCACTACTTATAAAACATACACACGTGTTCCTAAATAATACATTTAAATCTACAGTTTACCTCAGTGCCCCAGTTGACCCCAACTAATGTTACATCCTTTGTGCTTAACATACATGAAGCTGTAACAAAGTGAAATATTGTCTCCGCCTCCAAAGATGGTACACTTTGTGCCAGCTCTCTACTGTCATAAAATCATTGCAATTTCCTAATAGTCCAAGTGTAACTTTGGGTAACTGCAAAGCTTGAAACGGAGGGTTCATTTGGCAAATGTTGACAAGCGATTGTTATGATTGTACAGTTAATCGTTCCCCTCATTTGCTTGAACTCCTTGAAGTTTTTGAATTCCCTTTTAGTATAATGAAAGCAGGCAAATTGTACAATTCAGAAAAAAACTGAACCCTATCTAACAGTAAATTCTGAGACAGTTTTAACACAATTTAGTTTTAATTTTTGTTTTATTTACTGAGCTTTTTTGTTTTAAATAATGTCTGAAAATCTAGTTTTACATTTCCTAGGTATTAGTACTGCTTTCTGTCCCAAGGTATTCTTGGAATATTCACAAGTTATTAGGTGTTTCATGCGTACCTGCCAATTTACTCCTTGTAAATTGTCTTGCTAAATAATTCTGACATCCAACATCTTTTTTTTTTTAATGATACATAGATGTCTCAATGCAGCTGGAGACAGTCTGACAGCGGCCTCTACTGGTCACTTGAGTCCCTGCAACTGGCTGGCTCCTGGCACCAACATGGATGAGGTAAGTTTGAAGCTGCTGCCTACGGTGCCGTGGCCTAAACCAGGGGTCCTCATTCTTATCCAGAAAGCGCCGGTGTGAGTTCTGGCTTTTGTTCCAACCAAGCAGTAATACCACCTGATACTACTGCTCAAGGTCCTTAGCAAAGACTTTAGTTTATTTTATAGAATCAGGTGTGCGACTGTTTGGTTGGAACGAAACCCTGCATCCACACCGGCCCTTTCTGGATAAGACCGAGGACTCCTGGCCTGAAGCCATACGGCTGACTTTGAATTCTTCAAAAACACTTTTATTTCTTGTTTCTCTGTTTCCTGGTCTCCATGTAACCCAGAAGGTGCTAAATGGCTGTCACGAAAGAGAACATTTGCCTGCCCCTGGTCTAGAGTCTACATGTTCTTGTAGAACGCAGAAATTACTGTTCATGTCAGTCCCGTTTTATGGATTTTTTAAAAACCCATATTTAATTACATCTTTGTAAGTGATATCTTTTATCTGCAAGTATTGTTTTTAAGAAATCAAATACTGTAGAGTATAGAGCAGAAATCCGTTCATTTAAAATCTATTTTAGTTATCATTTTTATGGTATTTTTGTTTTAGAGAGGTCAGCCTGCAAAAGGCCATTTGAATGAGTAGGTTTGTAAAGCATACTTTAGCTATCTTTATTTTCTAGCCCTTGTAATATTCAGCTGTGCATATACACTGAGCTAATTCTGCACATATAATTTTGACTTTGTATGTGGCACAATGCCTATTTCTCTTGCCAGATCATCTTTAAAGCATCTCATTGTAAAGTCCTGACTGTTTAAATCAGGTTTCTCTTGTGAAATCCTGGCTTTTTAAACCAGGTTTCTCTGGTACATAGCTCCACCCGTTGCCCTCTATTAACCAGTAGCACCTCGAGTGGTCGGAGAGTTGAATTATCAGGAGGCTATAGTACGTTTAAGGAACTAGCCTACCATTTCCCATTGAGAAATTATTCCAGACCCCGTTCAGTGCTGTGCTGTGCTGTGCATTAAGAAATTGTGGGTCACTGTTGTGCCCGGTCGTTTCTATTGGTCAGTGACTCACTAAGAAATGGAGTGCGATGTTTTTGTCCTCATTAATGGTAGAAACTATTTTCGCGACACGCAACAATGGTCCGAGCTCAGAATTGGATTCTGGTTGTCCCGTCTTGCCTGCGGTTAATGACAAGAGCTCCAGATTGAGCCATTTGTCTATTACTAATGGGGCTCGGTGACACTAAAAAATGGCTGCTTCATCACCGCCTCGTGATAATATATCGAATCCATCTGGCCGGCCGCCAGAGTTTGCCGGTTTCGCTGGCGCAGAAGTCTGTAATAAATGTGTCGGACACTGCCGAAGCAGCACAGACCTCGTTAATCTCCATCGCCGCCTCTCGTTCCTTGAGTCGGGTCGGCAGCTCGCGCTTTGTCTCCGCGTGCCATTTGAATGATCGATCGCTTATGAGTGCTTTAATAGAGACACGGTGTCTCTACATGTCGTTGAGCGACCAGAAAGAAAGTGTTCTGCCTTCGTAATTGTACCGTAGGCCTACTTGATGGAAGACAATTACCAAGTGACAGGCATGAATTCTCCACCAGTAGCCTACTAATAATACACTTTTTATGTAATGAAAGTATTCCATACCTGAGGCTGAGAATTCAAAGAGTGCAGGTGACTTTCTTTCTGGAAAATGTGAAATGCAAATCCAAAATGGGCTACATGTCTTAAGGACATTCAAAATGGATTGGTTTCACCACACAAAGCATTATTCAAGTGTTGCTTGTAAATTCCTCCCCCCAAAATGTCTGTACTGAGGGCTTCTGTGGCCTTCCTCTGGAAAGCCATTTGCTGAAGGTCTCGAGGAGAACAGCTGTCAAGGCTTCATATTTGCAAAGGCTGTAAGATGGGTGTCAAGGCAGGGTTCGGTCCAATTCCGTTTCAGCTCACTCAATTTTCTGCATAGATTGAAATTAGATCTGTGTATTGTAATTTTAATTCAGCAAACAGGAAAAATATTTTTGATAGCTATTTAAATGAATGAATGTATCCCAAATAGGATTTACCCCAACCCTGATTCATAGCGATTCATTAATTAATTTTACAACTGCTGGTGTCGGTACATTTTGGAGGTCCTTGTTCTAAAATAAGGAAATACCCTTCTAGTAACTCCAAAAGAGTCTGTACATCAGTGTTATGTTTCCAGAGAGCATTTTCTTGCTTTAGACCACACACTCCCAACCTGAGACTGCCTCTGTACCGGGAGGAGATGACTGTGGCCAGAAGGGACGAGGAGCCCCCTCTGCTCCCCATTCACCCCCCCCCCCCCACCCATCTGCATCAAATAAACAGGTTATTTTCATCATTTCTTATTTAAAATTGCCTTAACTTACATTTGGTTTGCACTAGAACCTGCTGACATATTAGTTTAAAAAAAATTTTAAATGCTAAAAAAAAACAACTATAGGTTTTTGTGAGAGGGTTTTAAAAGTGCAGTTGGCGTCAAATTTTCCCGCTGCATTCAATGTCCAGAGAGAGTATATAGATACCAGCACGGGGAGGTACAGTATGCTCTCTTTCTGACGGCGGTCGAAATTTTATTCTCATGTCCGAGCCCCCCCCCACTCCCAAACTCACAGGTGTATCAAACGGTTGGCATTGTGATAAACATCAGTCTGTGGCCCGATAGCCGTGCCCATAAGAGGTCTGCCGGTGGAGAACTAGAGTAGCAGGAGGGAAGGGCGGAAGGAAGGGAATCTAATTGGCTAATACAGAGCTTAGCGACTAATGGAAACCTTCCTGGGTTCCTTTCCTTTGGATTTCCAGCCAAGCAAAAATAAACTGGACTTCATTACCAGACCAAAAAATGAGAAACAAATGGCACGTCCCAACCGAGCCTTTCAAGTGAAAGGGGAGGCTGGCGAAACGGCACGCTGCACCGCGTTACCTTCGCTTCGCCCCTGCTCTTATCCAGAGCCACTTTAAGAGAACACGAGCGCATCGATCTGCATGAGCAACAGCTCCAGCCCTGGCCTGTTTGGGATGAGAATGGGACAGAGGGGTTGGGGTTGGGGTTGGGGTTGGGAGGGGGGAGGGGGGGGTACTTCGCCTAACCCTGATCCGATCAAACAGTATAGACTACAGCAGTGAGTGGTGGTGATGAGTGGCATGAGACGATATATCATAGAGCCGTAGCTTAGCGAGCTAGTCTGGTTCAGATGCCACCCCCTCCCCCCTTTTCATGAAAAGTACAACTACCTTGGTATATTTAGGGCATATGGTCTGCTCATTGTGTGTGATGTCCCATGTAATAACGATAACCTACGGTTATGGTTTTCCCCTATGCAGTGCCATTTATATCAAACAATTACATCTGTGGACTTTGGTTTAATGCGCCACGGATCTCAGGTTTCGTTTGAACGGCGGTGTTTTTTTCAGCCGAGGAATTTGCGCTGCGTTGCGGACATTTGCCCGGATATTGGATACAGGCGGAAAAAGGGCGATTCATCACGCGGCTGCAACATCGAAACATCGTGTGTTGGAGTGAAGGGCCTGTTTTATGACCCACAATGCCAATTTTCAGTAGATGACTCATTCAGGTCTGTTCAGTATGGCCCATTTAGTAGTAAGTGGCGTTTACGGGCTGTGCACGGATTGGTCTTGCCTTCCCTGTGATACATTATTGATCCAGCACTATTTTACCATACAATATGACATGGTGGGCTTCTCTCTATACGTACTGCCATTGGGTAAATGGCAGACTAGACCAGACCATTTCTGCTTACGGCAACACAGACGCGCATTGCCTCAGCTTGCAACTGTAAATATAAAAATTGGCTGATATAAAACCACACCCCTCTGGCTCCAGGAGTGAAGAGCTTGCAATGCTTTTGAACTTAGGAAGAAAACAGTGCTGGCGCAATATTTGTTTTTGAATAGATGCTAAAGAAACTAGCCTACTCTGATCACGTGTATAGCCTCTGGAATCATAATGTTGCTGCTTTGACTCCAATGCTCAATTTTGATTTTCCCAATTTAGGAAAATTTGGAAAAGGCCAGAATAACTTTCACATCCTAATGGCACTGCAGCCGTCCACTGCTTAATTTCTATCCTAGTCCTCCAGCAGTCAGTGCCCCAGCTGGTTATTGTGCCAGTTAGTACTCACATAGTCCAGTTGGCAGAATATATATTCTATAAGAGTTGATTCATCGCTGAACATTTACTCTGGAGCACAGGAGTCTTTGTCGAGTGATATCCTCCACCCAGGTGATGCCATGCCCAAATATGGGCGACCCAGTTGATGTGATGGCTCTTGCCAAGCGAGATTTTCTTTGCAGACCCACATCACAGCTTACAGTTTCCATGTTGTCAACATACAGCTGGATAGTTACTGATGCAATTCAACTGTAGACCTCACCAAATGGTCAATTATAAGCACACCGCTAAGATTTGTCTCCATAGACTTCAGTCAAAAACTTGGTTCATTTAGCGTGGCCAAACACTATTTTATGATACTTTATGGATTTATATTCAGAATCCAGGATCAGGAAACCAGGACAGTCTGTTACGGACTCATCAGAAGAAAACCCTCGTCCTATATTAAAAACCGTCAAGTGCGTGCGTCACTGAACCGAGTTTACCACTAGAGGGCAGCCTTTATCGCTTATTTTTAACCCAATCAAATCACGTTTTCTGTCTTGTATGCAGATATATTCCTTGGTTTTAACGGTATCTGTTCACAGCCTCTGTATCCGTCCTGTGTAGACAGGAAAACAGCAGTCAGGCACAAATTATCTCATGAGCTTTCCTACATCCATTGGAAATGCAGCTAGGTTAACCTGAGAAGGATAAACAGTTTAAAGCTGCACAATATAGTGTAGAGATTATTTACGAGAGTTTAAATTATTTTTTATAAATAAGTGTTTGATGTTCAATTTTTACTATCTACCTGTGATTGAATTGCAGTTCAAAAGATTTATGTCATATTTACTTTTAAATGTTTTTGATTTTTATGGATTTTAGATATGTGTTGAATAACATTTTCCATTTCACAATTTATTTTCCATTTTCCCAAGTATTGACGTGAAGACATTACATATTCCCCTCAAGGGTACCAGCAACCCAGTTCTGGAACAAAGGCCACTGAGGCCTTTTAAATTAGTCAAAAACAAAGAGCCATAATTCAGAAGTTTACTGGACACATTTAATGTCCCTTGTGTCTTGTTCGGGCTCCCAGGTGCAGATCTTAAGCCAAATATGTACAATAGCCCGTCCCCAAACAAGCTTCCATTCAGTTCAGCTCTCCTCTGCAGGCCCCAGAGTACCCTGACCGAGCTGTTTTTTCCTGGCTAGCTCCACATGTTAAACAATCTGCCCTCTAGCCTCCCAGGAAGAACAGGGGGGACACCTTCTCAAATCCCTCAGCCTTCATCCTCTAAGCCCTACACGCTCGCCCTACACACAGACACACACACACACACATGCACGGACACACACACACACACCCACACACACATGCACGGACACACTCTCTCACACACACACACACACACACATGCACGGACACTCTCTCAATATCTCACACACACACCCACACACACACATGCACGGACACACTCTCTCTCAATATCTCACACACACACACACACATACACACATGCACAGACACACTCTCTCTCAATATCTCACACACACACACACACATACACACATGCACAGACACACTCTCTCTCAATCTCTCACACACGCAAACACATACACAGACGTACACATACACGCACACACAAACACACTCTCTTTCAATCTCACACACGCATACACACACACTTTCAATCTCTCGCTCACACAGATACACACACGCACACACACGGTCAATCTAAGTCTCACTCACACAAACACACATGCTCACACACAGGTCCACAAACAGAATTTTAAATATTTGCTCACTGCATCACCTGTGCCCAAAATAGAAATGCAGATGTTTTGCATGAGTGCTAAAAGCAACTTACATTCAATCTCTTTTTTTTGGGGGGGGGGGCCCCAGACTTGAGATCCCAGAGTGTTTGAAATCTAAGATCAGTCCAGGAGAGGAGCAGTCCTGTGGATCACCCAGCACACTGCTCGCTCCGGGCTGGCCAGAAGAAAAGAGTACAATTCGATTAGGTACGAAAATACCACCAGTGTTTGCTTTAATCAGCCCTGTGACACAGGGAGCTTTCAAAACAAGCGGGGGCTGATGGGAGGGGTGCGTGGGGCTGCCCCCCCCCCCAGGCCTGAGGTCTCCTGGCAGAGATCAGGTCAGCGGATTGGCTGTCTTGGAGGGGGGGTCTGGGTGGGCGGAGGGCCAGGCTGAGGTCACAGTCAGGATGGGTTGGAGGAGCCGGTTTTTCGTTGGAAGAATGCTCTACAGGCCAGACAAATGGAAAGTGCATACTGAGCCAAGCACAGCCCTGTGGGCTGAAATCCTCCCTCCCTGGATGGGCCGGATGGGCCAGTCGCCAATTCTGCCTCGCCTTTCTGGACTCTCGGCCGCACTTGGCACTGTCCCGGTAAGGATTAGATCTCCGCCCCATTGGGACATCTCCGCGCCATTGGCAGTGACTGATTCACCACCCTAAAAAGCCTCCCTGGCTCGTGTCTTCGCTCGGTTGTCACATGCGAACAGCGGAGCGTGACAGGAGAGCGCGAGCTTAAGGGAGCGCAGAGAAGCTGACTGCAGCACACTCGCCCCGGCCGCTCCTGCGTGAGCTGCTCCTGCGTGAGCCGCTCCTCAGACTGCTCCTCAGATGGCCCCTCGCCCCAGCCGCTCCTGCGTGAGCCGCTCCTCAGACTGCTCCTCAGAAGGCTCCTCGGTCCCGGCCGCTCCTCAGACTGCTCCTCGCCCCGGCCGCTCCTCAGACGGGCCCCTCGTCCCGGCCGCTCCTCAGACGGCTCCTCGCCCCGGCCGCTCCTCAGACTGCTCCTCAGACAGGCCCCTCGTCCCGGCCGCTCCTCAGACGGCTCCTCGTCCCGGCTGCTCCTCAGACAGGCCCCTCGTCCCGGCCGCTCCTCAGACGGCTCCTCGTCCCGGCCGCTCCTCAGACGGCTCCTCGTCCCGGCCGCTCCTCAGACGGCCCCTCGTCCCGGCCGCTCCTCAGACGGCTCCTCGTCCCGGCCGCTCCTCAGACGGCTCCTCATCCCGGCCGCTCCTCAGACGGCCCCTCGTCCCGGCCGCTCCTCAGACGGCTCCTCGTCCCGGCCGCTCCTCAGACGGCCCCTCGCCCCGGCCGCTCCTCAGACGGCTCCTCGCCCCGGCCGCTCCTCAGACGGCTCCTCGTCCCGGCCGCTCCTCAGACGGCTCCTCGTCCCGGCCGCTCCTCAGACGGCTCCTCGCCCCGGCCGCTCCTCAGACGGCTCCTCGCCCCGGCCGCTCCTCAGACAGGCCCCTCGTCCCGGCCGCTCCTCAGACGGGCCCCTCGTCCCCGGGGCCCCGCTTCCTCAGCAGGTCCCCATTACCTCCATCTGAAACACTTCAGGCACTTAAACAGCACGGCACTCGTCTGCTTTACGATGCAAGACGCGGTTAATGGGATCCCCATTTACGCTTTAATCAAATTTCCAGCCTCCAGCACATTTACTCTTTTTTTAAAAAAATTTTATTTTTACTTTTTTTGGCATTTCACTTTTTTTGTCATGTCACATAGGCCCTGTTAATGGTGTCATCAGTGGGGGGGTGGGAGAAATGAAGTGGATTTGCTGAGGGCTGTACTATAGTTGACCCGCTCAACACCCCTGCCCCCCCTCCCCCCAACCCCCCCATTCCCCTTGCCAGGAACGAGTGGAGCCCCATAACCGTGTAACGTATCCCCCACTCGGAAGTGAAAATCCAGCTGCTTTGGCCCTGCCATAAATTAAATTTGCTGTGCTCTGGTGAACACTAGCCCTGCCGTGCCGTTAGGTAGAGTGTCGAAACCCAACTCAGAAAAGACTGCACCCTTCTGTTTAATTACTGCAGCGCCCCCCCCCCCCATACCCATTTTAAAACGGTAGCATGGACTGATCCGAGGTCCGACTTGCCTAAAAAAATAAATAAACAAAACATTTAAAGAAGCTAAAAATTGGATTATGCTCTGGCAGCTGCAGTGTGCTCCAACTTTGACATGAAGGTAGATGTGAATGTGAAATGAGTAATCTTCCTGAACACGTGAGCAGAACCCACTGTATCTGTAGCTCATGCTAGCATTCATGGAACAGGGTGACCAGTGGAACCACCCACCCCTGAGATTCCTCAGTTTTTAGATAGAATGCTCCCAACAGCCACGACATTGTCGAAACAACAACCACACAGAGCCTTTTTTCTATTGTGTGGGGTGACTGAAGCTGCCTCATAAGTCGGTTCGGATCATGCGTCTTTGTACATCGCGTTTGAACCCTAAAATAATGCTGCCTCTTTGTATCACACTTTGTTTCTTTTCCCCCCACAATGTAAAAGTATTTTCACGCAGCGCGGCTGTGGAATTATCACCAGCTCTGGAACATCAGGTTTCCTGCGATGTAATCTCTCTCGGGTCTGTTATGGTGTTTTAGCGGGCGGCCTTATCAAACGTAGTTGTGAGACTTCGTCTCAGCAGGGACCTCCAGAATCCCAGAATGCCTTGGGGGGGGGGGGGAGCCGGACTCCAGCTGTGCTGCGGACACGACTGACGTGTCTATCCCCTTTTGTTAAATGCACATTGTTTCTTTCTTCTGCTTTATGCTCGCTGTGTCCGTGTCTGCTCTGTAAAATGCCCGGAGTTTAATTAATTCTCATAGTGTACATGTGGGTCCCTGTTGGCCTTGTATAAACTCTGTTAAAGTTGAATTAACACTAGTCATTTTACTGTGCAGAAAATTACACAATGCGAGAGAAGATGGTAAATTATGAAATCAGTAAAAGTGTGAGTATGTGTGTGAGCAACTGAAGGTGAGAGGTTGAAGGTGCAGACTTGACTGGCTTGGGGGGGGGGGGGGGGTGGGAGGATGGGAGGATGGGAGGGACATGTCCCATAAACCCTTGGGGCATGAGCAACAGGGTGGGCTCAGGGACCAGGTGACCCCAGACTTCCTGCTTCCATTGAGGCTGAGTGGCCTATGCAGCTGCCCAGCTTCAAACCATAACAAAGGGCTTGGAGTGTATCATCCTCCCTCCCATTCTAATGGGGGAATTTTTTTGTTGAAAATCACAGGTGGCAGAAAAAATTAACGGCGATCAAAAGCCAAATTGCAATCGAGAAAGGGGAAAAACTGAAAGCCCTTGTGTAGCAACTGGTTAATGTTTGTTTATTTTTATTACTAAAATACATTTTGAAGTTCAGACTACTGCTTTCTAGACTGTGATACATCTAAGCCGATCTTTTTTTTATCCCCCCCCCCCTTCATCCTCTATGCTACCGTGAATATTTATTTTTGAAGCAGCTCGTGAAGCTGGTCGGTGGTTGGTGACCGCTGGTGTTTGCGCCTATACAATTCCAAAGCGCAAATATTCTTATCTGTCATCAAACACGATGACAATGCTATTACTGTTTCCCCTTAGACCTTAAATCTGAACGTGTAGTGTCGTTGGTGAACGCGATAGAGCGGGCCACTTCAATGTGCGTTCGACATGGTGTGAATGACTGGGCAGGACGCGATGTGGAGGTTCCAAATGTCTCTCAACCTCGCCTCTCCATGTCACTGAAATGTCCCAGCCAATCAGAGGCTCTACCGCTAACCTGAGACCCAAGGCCCAGAGGGGCAGATGTCCTTCCTATAGGCTGAGTAGTGCATTGACCCATTTCATAAACCGTTTCTATTTAGTGGAAAGGGAAACATGAAACCAGATTCTTTCAACCTTTAACAAGCATGAGTCCCTACGGCTAAGGATTTTCAAAAGTCACTTTATCAGATTTTCCTCCAATAACCTCTGCATAGTTCTTCATACATAATTATTTTTAAACTTAAAAACGTAATGGAATCGCTATTAAAATAATTTTCCAGATATAATACATTATGGAAAAAAACTAATTTAAATTATAGTTATTGGTAATGAACCGCCTTCCCCACAAGAAAGGCTTAGCTTTAATCTAAGTGCACTGAAAAAGGCTTAGCTGAATTATGTTTTGCCTTAATCTGAAGCAAAGAAAATGTTGTCATGATTTGGTACCATGGCGAATGAGCAAGGTGAATCAAGTCCCGGAGTCTTTTCTTAAGAAACCATGAAATCATAACGAAAATCCGCCACGTATGCATCAAGGGTTCGCTCCAATGGATAAGCGGAAACTTATAATGGAAATCCCAAACCTCTGGAAACGACATCACGTACATACACAGTATATGCGACCTGTTGGCCAACGGGATGCAGCACACGTCAAGACCTTGGAATAGATTCTCAAAAAAATAACTATATAACTGACTGATGTTGATTCTACTTTTGGGGACGTTTAACTAAAAACACATCAAAATGTTTAATATACGAACACATTAATTTATACTTTAAGCGTTTAATTTACACACGTTCTTGCGGAATAGAGTTGGCTTTTGTCCAGTTGCTTTTAATAGCATCAACATTATGAAAGTAATTAGGCTGCGTTCTGTTTTATGACGCTGACTATTTTCACAAAATCAAATCAATGACCCGCAAGAAAACGCATTAATGGAATCTAAAAAGGTCTGATGGAACGGGCATGGTCATAATTTTATTATCATTTTAAAATGAAAAAAAGAGTTGTAGCCTATTGCCCCGCAGTCAGTGTTGCCTAGGGCTTTTGGGTTTGGTTCAGGAAAATGTTGTTGGTTTATACTATGTCCGCTTTGTCTTATTTTAACTCGGTCTAGGTTATTAATTATGAATGTTATCTAAACGGGGAAGAGAGACCCCCCCCCCCCCCCCCCAACGTTTATCCTAATGAGAAGTATTTAATAGCTTACCAAGGATTTCAGGAAAGTGGTCAAAGGTCTATACGTCGCTTATTGTTATCATGTTTTGTAAAACTTTTCTTGCCCTTTGAAGCAGTCTGATTTATTACAGCGCTCGTGAATTGTTAAGGACTGCATTAAATTTTATGAGTGTTTTCTTAATGTTAACCTTCTCACCCTAGTCTTTATGAAACGCATACATTTATCATCGCCACTTTTTAATTTAATTGGCCGCCGGAGATGCTTAAGAATGCCGACACACTTAGTAAGATTTATGCGACGTAGCCTACTGTTCGCCGAAATTTTAGCCATTTAAGCGCACCGGATAAAAATGTGACCGGTTTCGCTGCCATAAATAACGAATCCCTTAAAGTTATGTTTTGTTTCAGTCAAATGTAAACATGCAAACACATTTTATGCAATCTATTACTGCCATGGAAGGAAAGGGAATCATCTGTATATTTCTGCTACTTGTAGGCCTATATAAAGTTAAACAAAAACAGAGCATACAACAGGCTGAAACCATATATCCTATTCCGTCTGTAGGCCTTTTGCATTCAGTCAGTGCTCTGTAGACCTACCCATGTAATCTGTTTTCAGGTTACAAGTAGCCTATATGGGTTTCAAAAACTCTTCATTTTTAAATAACGCCGTCAAGGCTGTGGTGTATAGCAATACAGTAATTTACAGTCGTGTCCGCTCCTTGGCTCCACGCGCCATTAGTTGCTCAGACTCGAGACCCGGGACAGAATAAACCATTATTGTCATTTGAGACGTTTGACCATTTCACGTTGTCATGTGCGCGCGGGAGCAGATAGAGCCTCTTTGAGATTGTCACCACAGAAATTATGGGCGACCCTGTTGCTTCAAAGGGTAAGCAATAGGCATGCGAGTTTTTTTTCCGCCATCTCCCAGAACGCCACCAATAACTCGGAACTGGTTCGCATGCTCAGAATCGGGAAACGAGCGCACTCTGAATAGAAAATATGCCATATAGGCTGTCCTTGAAGTACCAAGAACTTCAACAAAGGAGAATATAATGTAGGCCTAAGCCTATTATTTTTCTTAATTTAAAAGTCCCGTTGCAGATAAAAAATAAAATAAAATAAAAACACATGGGCCTTCTTTGAATAAAAACATGTTGGCATTATTCCGAAACTATTACGCAGACTAATTATTTGTTTTCTACAACGTTGTTGAGCTTCTTCTCGTAGAATACTGAATGCAACGCTGTGGTCAATTTGATTTTGATTGAAATTACGTTAAAATTGATTATCGCCATTCTTCTATTCACTGTCCTTCATTGTATTTATTATTATTATTATTATTATTATTGAAATTATTATTGAAAGTAACTTACACAGATGGTATGCATGCAGCTGTTGCCTTGTTAATGAAAGTAAAATTGCGTTACGGTCAAAAACCTGGTCTAGCTATTTAACGTTATATTGGCTCTGCAGGCTGGAGCAGGTCTACGTGAGTGCTTGAGATGTGAGAGAACCTGAGCTGTATGGATAGGTGCTAAACTTTGTGTGTATTCACTCATTCTGTAGTTTTCTTTTATTTCAAAAATTTGTCTTCAACGTCGTCGTCTTCCTTTGATGTTCTGCTAGCCTCAAATCCCGGAACACTTGATTAGAGAATTCACGATCATTTTTAAGGGGATATAGATTTGACTGGAATTATAATATCTGGAGATTAGAATGTTTACAGATTTGTATTGGAATCTCCATAAAAATAAGTGACCGAAACGGAATTTCCTTTTCCAGCCTGTTGCACATGGGCCTATCTTGTATTGTTGTGGCCAGTGCATGAGACAAACAGGTCGGCTCATGACAAGGAGATCCATATTTCATCGCCTTTCCCTGCATCTCACTGGAAAAGAGATAAATGTCGCCTTTGTTATTGAGCCTTGAATTCCGCATAGTCGAATGGAAGAACGAAAAGCAGTTTGACTTCTGTGAGATATGATATGACTTTTTGAACAGTGACTTGTGCGCCTATTGTGCCACAAATTCTCAGACTTAAACAATCGTCGTTGCTATGTTCTAGAAAAAAGGACAATTTAAAAATTAAAATTATGTACACCGATATCTTTCCTTTTTCGTTCGTTTCTGCACTATATTCATATGCTAGCTTATGCACGTGTTTTTATTTTTTATGTTTAATTTCATCATCAGTGCTATCGGTGGTGACGTTCTGGTGAAGCACTGTTGGATATGTAATGAAGCAATTCTGTCGGTCAGTGAAAAAAGAAAAGTATATAAACAACAGCAAGACAACTGCAAAAACACTAGATCATGTCCAACCAAACTGGGGGGCACTTCCTCAGATGAACTTTAGGAAAAGCTCATTGTTATTATCCTACGATATAAAGTGATAGCATTGTTTTCAGTCATTGTTTCCAATTGTGTATAAAGCATGTATTGGTTTATTAACAATTAATACTTAATGGGTAGCCTACAGCCAACGCTCCACTAGGATTTCTCATTTTGATTTTAGCTAAGAGGTAACACGTTTTATAAAGCATGCCATGTGAAACAGGCCACTTAGCCACGTATATGAATTAGATTTTTTGTTTGTTGTTTTAAGGAATAGACTGATATTTTTTTATTATTATGCCAATACATTTTACAGTGATTAAGATATGTTGATTGCATGTACTGTATCGTACATCATAATATTGTAAAGGAACAAATGTTTCTTTGTGCATAAACAGGCTTTTAAAAATGGCTAGGGGCGCTGTCAGGGATTTTGGGAAAAGATCACGAAAATAACTCTCGTTGGGCCCCACCGCCCCAAGCCACCCCACCACTGCACAATGACTGTAACCGCACCATGTTTTTCGAGGGCCCCTGTCAATCAGGGCCCTTGGAGCTTCCCTGCCACATGGCCCCATTGTACATAGCTGTAGGCCTCAAGCATTGTGAAGCTAGAACTGTGGTTCACGTTTGTCCTATGAGAAGTGGTGCGATTGCAGTACAATGCAGTGGTGTAATGGGGGAAATTTAGAGTGAGCAGGACTGATCGGGGAAGTGGCTCAGAGAATGGCGTGGCGATGCAGCCAGTAAAGTCTACTTCCTGTGGCCCTGTCAAATGAGAATGTGCTGGACACAGAGCTATGCGCCAGCCATTTTTTGAATGTCATTTTTTCCAATGCACCTGTTTGAAGGAATACCTGCTAATGCCCCCCACTGGTCTTCCCCATGTCTGTCTGCTAGTCCGTGTGGATGGAGGGATCCGTGGGTTGTGAGCATTCTACTGCCCTGATCTCCTGGAGGTTTTCGTAAGTAGTCTGTTTATAGAATCAAAGAGTTTCCAAGCCGAAAGTGACAGTTTTCTTGGCTCTCTTTGTTTAAAGTTGGTACTGGTATCTTTAAGCCTGCTACATACTCCTTGCTCAGGTAGATCTTTATTGTGTATGTGTATATCAATGATGCAGTGAGCAGTGTCCAGTTGTTCAGTTGTTGTGTTTTTTGCTGTTTTATTAGATTGTCTGTTAGATTTTCATGTGTCTGTTTTATTTCAGAATTAACTTTCCACGTCTTCATTTAGTTGACTAATAACTGTAATTTAAAAATGACTTTCTTGAATCAAAGTCAGTAAGGCTGCTTGCTTCACATGTAGCCTGGACTCTAAATCAAAATCTGCTGATGGCCATGTGTTTTTATGTACAATGAAAATATACCTCATGTTATTTCTCAAGGTAATTTGTCTGGGAAGTCATCAGTTCTTTTTACTTTGTGGCTTTCTTCACAAAATATATTTTAATGCTGCAGTTCATACGTTTATAGTTTAGGAAGGATAGTTATTCATTTTAGCGGTTACATGCATGCTAGTTTTGCCAACTGCTACATTTAAACATTTTTTATTTTTCAGGAGATTGAAGCTGCTAAAAATTAAAGAATTTTCTCTTAGTGAAATCATGAGCGCTACAACAGGATTTAGTGTATGTGTGTGTGTGTGTGTATGCACGTGTGTGTGTGTGTGTGTGTGTGTGTGTGTGTGTGTGCATGTTCCTGAATGTATCAGTGTAGGCAAGTACACAAGAGGCCTTTTCTTCTGTAACAACTTTTGACATCCCATATTGCAGCTTGGTACTTTTGGGCTTGACATGATGTCTGTTACAAAAACATGTATTTAAACCAAAACCATATTGTTGTGATGGCTCACTTCTGGATAGTGCAGCCGTGCTCTAACCCATAATATGAACCTCCAGTCTTAAGATTTGGAGTTTGGAAAGGGCTTGTGTTGCCTCACTCTCTTCATCAAAATCTGTATGTTCTTCTGTCTGTTTAAAATAATATGTTTCAGTTATACTGAAAAGGAAAAAATTGCATAGATTGATTGATCATGATTCATTTTCATATAGAACTGAATATGAATTTCATCTCACCTGTGCCCCCATCAGAACACCCCCCTTATCATGCAACATGCTGAGCTCATGAGGAAACAAAACCCCTATTCCAAGGTTGCAGGTTTAATTCCCAGGTGGGGCACTGCCGTTGTATGCTTCAACAGGGCACTTACTGTAATGTGAATTACTTCCATAAAATGTCAAACTATATTAAGGATTGCATGTAAAAGAATGTCAGTTCTGGAAGTCACTTTGGATAAGCACATTATTATTTATTGCCAGGAATGCTCTGTACCACTTCAATATTACTTCAAGACATTGATTTGTTTGATTTGTTTTGTTTTCAATGGCATTGGTTTAAAATAGTAGGCCTAATACACAAATGGAAATATTTTTTCAGCAGCAGAATAAATTTCCCCTTGTGCTGTGGTCTAACTTATTTGCCATGCCTAATTTTCATGCTCTTCCATCACCAGTGTGGGAAACGCTTAGACAGGATGCAGATGCAAAGTGCAGGTCAGGTGCAGCTTCTAGGGAACACCGTTGCCTGCATGGTCCTGTCGTCAGTTGGTAATCCGGACAGAAGGCTGATTGGCGCCGTTTATGGGACCTACAACAGGAACTAAAACCTGCAACCTTGGAATAAGGGTTTTGTTTCCTCATGAGCTCAGCATGTTGCATGATAAGGGGGTGTTCTGATGGGGGCACAGGTGAGATGAAATTCATATTCAGTTATATATGAAAATGAATCATGATCAACAGGTCTGGAGAGAGGGCAGTTGTCCTTTCTCTTGTTCTTAATCTCCCTGGCTTCTCCCAGCCCCTCCCCCCACTCACACACACACACACACACACACACACACATCCACATGCACACACACCACAAACACACACATCCACATGCACACACACCACAAACACACACACACACACCACAAACACACACACAGACACGCACGCATCTCTTCGAAAAATTTCGAATTGTCTGGGCTGACCCTGGAGGTCGACAGCTGTCAGTCAGGACGCGGGGTTTGGCCTGCGTGCCAGCAGGCGGACACAGAGGGCCTCTGTGAGCGCGTCTTCGAAAGGGCGGCCCGTCCGGTTCATCTGGGGATCGTCTCCGTACGCCCGTGGTAGATAATCCAATTACACCCCACCCCCTCACCCCCATCCCAGTGCCTCTGTACCCCATTATCCTCCCCTGCTCCCTGCTCCTCAGGTCCGCTCATCCTCTCCGGTGAACGGGACAGGGATCGTTGGGTTAGACGCGGGAGGAAGCCGCACATGTGTTTTGAATGTTGTCAGATTTGGCCTTCTCGTGGTGGACAACAGTGGTCTCCCTGTCCCTGTAAGCCCAGCCCAGGTCAGCACTGGTCATCTCATTCTCCGAATTTTACTCTGAGGTTCAGCTGGTTCCTCCAACCCCAAGATTGTCCTCTGTTTGTATCTTATCCGTCACAAGGCTGTATTGCTATAACACTGTATGTGAAGCCCGTTGTTTTATCTACCATGATAGTTCTACGCCTGATGGGATTTTTCTCAGGCATCTTCCACCTGTTTGTAGTACTAATGAGAACATTGACGCCATTCTTACCACCAGCTCTTATGTGTTTGTCCTTGGACTTGTCCTTGTAATACTTTATACATTTTTGTTGTAATATGCATTTCGATTTCTCTGGAATCTAACAGCAAAGGTTCAAATGGATGAGTGTTCATTTCCTTTACACAAAAATGTTACAGATAGTTTGCTATTTTATTTCTTGCTGGTATGCAATAACTTTTACAATACATTAATTTATTTTAAACTAAGGTGATTAACGTTTTGTTACCTTAGGTTGTATTTAAAAGAAGCTGTAAACTGCACTTATTTGGGTGATTTAAGTTGGGGAGGGTTGGTGAACAGTGGCTGGTGCAGTACAAGTGCCCGTGATTGTGCGCGGATCTAGGGAGCGTGTGTGTGTGAGTGTGCACGTGCGGAGGTGGAGGTCAGAGGTCATCCTTATCAGTGCCGCCTGTGCTCTGAATAAAGGGGAGTCAGTGGCGGTGACCAGGGAGGTGGAGGGTGCAGGGGGGCAGGGTGAGGCTCTTAATGCTGGAGGGGAGGCTGGGTCTGTTTCCTGAGTAAGGTCACAGCAGGGACAGGCGGGTATGTAGGCCCTCTGCATGGCAGTAGGAATGAGCGGTGAGTAAGCTATCCCTCCACATCCTGTCAGTTTCCCCATTCCAGCCGTTATCAGGTAAAGATTTGGCCAGTAATTCCCCCTCCTCCTGCTTCTACCCCGTCCTCTGCGTTCAGCAGTTATCCGATCTGCCGTTTAATTTGTTCGCTCCAGAAAACATCAAAGGAGAGATCGGTATCTGTCTGTGTATCGGTTCAAGATGATGGAAAAATATGGAAAAGAACAATTTTAGTTCGTGACCAAAAAAAAAATTATTGGACCAAATCTGTGTTGATTTCAACTAACAGGTCTATATATATATTGTGTTTTATTCAGCTGGCTACAGGGAAGTATGTTACCACACAGAACACTTTGTTAAGCTGTCATAATTTACTGCATGAGGTAATAAACTCCAGAGAATGTGTTTGGTTGGAAGTGCAATTTTAAGCATTTATATGACAGGCTGCTTGTAGGGACCACTGATCAGGTGTGTGTTATATCCAGCAAGAACATTTCCCTGAGGTTTATTTATGCCCTGTTAAATACCATGATGTCCTTAGAAACTTATGTTTGTGATTACTTATGAACGCGTAGTGGCAGTAATACTGGATTTAAAAGGTCCTATCAGAGAAGGCAATCTGGCATCGAGGAGATGAAAAACTATTCACGCTACACTATGGCATTAGTGCAGATAGTTTGTGGCACGGAACAGGATAGATGGCCCTACTGGTCAGTTCTAGCAAATAAATGGCAATCAGTAGTATGGTAGAATTTTGAAAAAGAAAAAAAAGTTTTGATTGTTATCATGGCTCTTTTGAGTTTATCAATGCTGTTGTCTCACGTAATGTCTGGTTTTAGTGATGAAAGAGGCTAAATGGATCTTGCAGTAAAATTTGTAATGTTATTTTAACTGCACAGTTGTGAGTTCAAGAGGGACAAAAAAGTACACTGTCAGAGTATAATATACACTGTTAACACTGAAAATGTATCTGGCATATATTTGTTTTGTAAAATAATTTCTGTATGATATTCTTTATAGATAACATTGCTAAAAATACAGTGCTTTGTCCAACTCCTTACATTCACATCTACATAAGGTTAGATTTATTTTAAGGTCTCCTTGCTCACTAGATGTAGTTTTTCTAAGATGTTGCATTGGAGAAATTTGTTTCTTGGATCGTACTAACCTCAGAGCGCAGATAATTCGCTACTAAATCTGCAAGCTAAACTTGAAGGCTTTGGAATACAATAGGCTTATCAACATATTTCATGTATATTTGACACATATGTACAGCCCGGCAGCACATACGGATGCAGAAATGTATGCCACCCTTGTCCTCAGTCACTGCAAATGAATGACATGTTTATGCACCTGTCAGTCAGAACTGCCAGACGGGGAATCGCAAACTATCGAATTTTTGTTGCTACTCTTGTGGCCCGAGGCCTGTGCCCTGTGTTGTGAAAGTCTCATTTGACATAAGATTGAGGGATTTCAATTTCATTCATATTTAAACTTTCACTGATGTTGGATTTGGATGGCTTTTAATTGGACTTGTGTAGCTGTGTTAATATTTATTTTGGCTATTTACAAATTCTTGGTGAATACGATTGCCTGTCAAAATCACCGTCGTACGCCAACATGTGTTTCTAGCATTTAAAAGACATATTCTGAAAGATAAGCTAGCTGACCTCACCCCAGGCCTGCTATTTCATAGCCTTTGTAATTAATGTGTAACAACATAATGATAATAGTAGGAACACCCTTTACCAAGACTGTAATACTAATATAGGCCGGGCTGGAAATTATACTTATTTAGGGCTACTAGTTGTAGTGATTTTAACAACAACAATGACAGAAACAACAACAACATTGTTAATTATTATTTTTTTATTATCATTTCCAGTATTACTATTATTGTTGTTATTAATAAGTCAATAATAATTGCATTAGTAATTGATATTAACTGTGTGTTTGCTACAGCTTATTATTATTATTATTATTATTTATTATTATTATCAGTATAAGTTAGTTGCTGTAGAAATATTTACGTGCTGATATATTTGTAATTAATTCGTTATTTGTACGTTACAGCTTTGTTTCAACTTGTCTATATTTTTATCTTTAAAAGTGCGCGCATTCTTTTACAATTCGATTTCTTTGAATTTCAGATTGAATTTTATGCTGCTCAAGGCAACTAGCAATTAGATTAAAAAACGGCAAGTATAAAGAAAGAGTAGGAATTTAATCCATAACAAATTGTTTTCAACTTCAGGCAGGCACATAATCATTGACCTTATGCCACAATGTAGATAATGTGAAGTGGGTTCGCTCTTTAACAGGCCATGAAAATGAATTGTTATCTTCAAAAGTTTAATCAGTAGGCTATTTGCATGTTCTTGTTACCGGGGAAAGTTTACACATGAAGCCACTTTAACATGCTATCCATTGTTCCTTGCCTGGGTTAAAGCTGTTTAATTTTTAAAAAATGTATTTCATATTTAGTAGGTCAAGTTTGTTTCTCTTTTTTTTATGCCCCTATAATTCACCGATAACTTATTTATAGCATATTTTATTACAGAACAAGACGTGTTCACGTCCACGCAATTGACTTGGTCACTTCACTACCTGGTTGACAATATTTTGTTTATTTTCAGTTGGTCATTAAATTCTGTTTTACTAGGCCTACATAAAAAATCTTTTTTTTCCCCCAAACCTGTCGTATCAGACACTCTGCAAAGATTAACCGCGAGCTTATTCTTTTGGGCAAAATTAAATTAGATTTTTGGAAAAAGTCAAGGATAAGACAGATTTGGGAATTTAATAATGGAATTTTGCTCTGCGTGACAATTAGTCATTTGCAAATGAAATTCTGTTCTACTTTATTGTCAGTCATTGAAAGTAGGTTATTATGTAAAATTGTATCTACTGCATGGTAATATGACAAATGTGTTTAATACACAACACTAATAATGTTATTTCTTTTTATCTACATTAAGAAAATAAATATTATTATTATTATTATTAGTTGTAGCATCAGTAGTAGTAGTAGTAGTATGCTTTGACTGCAACAGCAAGTACTACCGCATATATTTTTGTAATCTTTTTAACAAAGTGCATTAATTTACATTTTTATGAATTAAACTCTCATTGGGTCCCTTGTGGAATTTAATTAAAAATGAAAAATCACGGATTGTTAGATCGACATCCTCGTCATGACTGAGGTGATTCAAAACAGTAGTAACAACAGACGGCACGTGAAAACCGTAATTCATTTAGAAATGATCGTGAGACTTTTAGGACGTTCAAAGAAATGTCATTACGCTATCCAGTTGCTTCCCAACCAGAAAAATATGCGAGAACCTCTAAATTTGATCACACCACGACCACGCGCATTATTTAAAAACTAAGTCAAATAGTTTGCATTAGCTTTACTTATGCATGTACTTAAATTAACCAATACATTTTGCATTCAAAAGCAATAAATACAAACGTGGGATGAACGTGGGAAATGTAACATTTGAACGGTTTAATTTTCACCTTTTCATTTAATGAAATATATCTGAATAACAGATCCTTCTGATAGAATAGGTGCCTTCGATTATTTTAATATTACATCATAATCATACGATAGCATATATTAACAATTTGTGGGTCAAGTTTCAACGTAGCCTACCTGTGCACTGAAAAGCCTTAGGCACGAGAATTCTCTATGTTAAATTGTCTCTTACAGAGTTATGAGTACAATAGGGGACCATAGGTTAGATGGCCTACTCTACTCTGTCAGGGGTGATTTTAAGTTTAATACTTTGCTGTGTGAATTATTACGGTATGTATTATTTGTAGGTTTCCTCGCCGTTTTTTTCAGCATACAGGGACAAATCAGTGCCATTAAGTATACACTCAAAGACCAGAGATAACAAATAGGCCTATGCGAGGCTGTGCAAAACGCTTGTGAAAATCTGACACGCTTAACTATGAACAGTTGTGAGAACCTTCGTGAACCCGTTTTTGGGAAAGAAGCCATTATTAGTATTTTCAGTCCAGAGGCAAACTTCAATGAATTTTGTTGAAATGGGCGCGGCTCTGGTTGGACTCTTAGTTTTTCAGTTTATGTTATATTTTGTCACCTGTACAGCTCTTAGTAGCTATAATTCACATCTCAATCGCACTTGTGGATATGATTTGTACTGGCCAGAATAAATTCTTAAGATTTGTTTTGATAGGGTGTAATAAGAGCCCTATAGCAAATCATTTACATTTGGCCTATGAGATAGATTGCTCTTCTGATAAAATTGCTATAAGTCCAAAGACTACAAATAAAAAGCTTCTTTTCATAAAAGCTTTTTATTAGCCTGTATCGTATATATATATTTTTTTATTTGAAAGTGTTTTTCAATTTTAATTTCGTCGTATTGCTTATACAGTGAACGTGTGTGTATCCATTAGAAATAACAAAATGCGCTTTAATGGGAGCATATGAAATATTTGGTTGCAATATTTCCCTAAAGTAGCTTTAAAATAACAATTAAATTACAATATATATAAAGTTTATTAGTGGAAAATAATCTGTCAGTCCTTTCCACGTTAGTTTGAGGAATTTACCACTCCTGTATTTCCTTTATTATTGTTTTGTTGGACACCCAATTCTTTCATAAATACCTGTCGCATTAAATATGGCTATTAGCATATTTGTGAGCCCTCTGACGATATTCCATATAGGCTACTTCAAATCCACAAAGAAACGCGAAAGCCTCCACTGCTCTTCAAAAATAACTAAGACCAAGTACGCCCCTGTGCGCAATAACCATATTGGCTACTCGGAAGGGATATGAGATCAAGTGCAATCACATGGACTTTCACTTAGCTCGTAACAACGTAGCTTCTTGTTTGTTGCTTCTAACGGTTTGTGTTTTTGGAGCATTGACTCGTGACTTACAGGTGTGACAGTGTGCATGGCGGTTAATACATGGATGGAATGTAACCAGGAGACAACCGATTCGAATGCATTATCTTCATTGAATTACACTGACTTTGGATCTTTTTACTAATGTGATAATGTATATTTTGATCGTACCTATGATTAAATATGAGTGAAATCAATTTTGTTGCAATTGTAAATGTTTTAGCAATATCTTAAATCCTTACTTAAGTCTCAGTAAACAGTCCGCCTCTGATTAAATAATGAATATTCCCATGGAGAAAACAACCGTATCTATAGTTTCCTACTTTAATATTAATTTTCCAAGCCCTTTGATTGCCTGTCTAAATCCAGGAAGAAATCAAATGGTTAATTGGACTGACAAGAACCACACGTGATTGAATTCTTAACGGATTAAGTCAGACTTCGCCCTAGTCCCCTCCTGTTTCACGGGTCTTTGTTTCTGATCTGTTAAATCCCACCCACTGGAAATGGAGTGGTAAAAAATCTAGCAAATTTTCAAACACAAACGTTTGTGCTCCCAATACAAGCTCAAACGTTAGAAACGTCGGTCTTGACTGACAATGGAGACGGATAGTTGCTTGTCTTTTTGTTCTCCGCCTAATAGGACAACCCAGGACGATTCTCCGCGTTTGGAGCGCAGTTCCGATTCTTTTCGATCCGGTGACGAGTCACCGAATGCCCAGCACCATATTCATTCCCATCGAATAAATTTACGGGGCGATTTTTACAGCCACGCAGCTGTAGGAAGGTTCACCGATACTCTGGGGGACTTTGCGCACAGCGTGGTTACGCCAAACGCTCGCGATTCATCAGTGAAACTGCACAGCAAATATCTGGAAGCTTTAAACCAAAGTCAGAAGTTTTTATCATTAAGTGGGAAGACTACGCTTTATGAGAATAATCCTCCGGGTAAGATAAATATATGTTTTTCAAATTAAAGTTTTGTCCTTGGATTAGATTTATTATCATCCGTGTATGGTGATGATTATGGTGATTATTAGTATTGTTATTGTTTTGTTGCCTTTGCTTTTGATTGTATTATTATTATTATTTTATTATTATTATTCGCAGTAATAGTAGTAGTACCAATAATAATAGTCGTGCTGGTGGTGGTGATGCTCACACTGTTATGGTTGCTAATAATAATCATCATCATCATACTTTTGTTGTTATATTGAAATTATATTATGAATGAAAGATTTTAGGATCCGTAACCAGTGTCTAATTTACATTTTTACGTTCTATCACAATTGTTGGGTTTTTTTTTTGTTTTTTTTTAGCTTAGTCTATTTAAGGGTCCTGAAATCAGAACTGAGAGTTACATCTTGAGTGTTGTCTTCGGTAGGAAAGCCACACCGATGTTTTTAAGTATTGGCATTCCATTTAGAATATATTATTTTATATTTATATTTAAATTCATTTTAGGGATTTTACAGACGCTCCTCTTATCGAGAGCTTCTTGAGTTGAGCGTCTGCAAAATGTCTCAAGGGTTTTTGAAATAAACGCACAGTTCATTATTCCGTCGTACTGCAACTCAGATATGGTACACTTTAATTTGATAAGAGGCCTACTTATCTGTTTATTGGACTCGCGTAAACTTTTTTACAGTTTTAATTAACGATGGAAATTAGGTAATATTTTGCGAAGGATACGGGATTTAACTTATGTAGGCTTAATTATATTTCCATGCATTAAGTAATGGGTGGACACCCAAATTAATATAGGGTAAATCACCCTTACTGAATTCAGAAGTCAAAACCTAGTGAGCTATGATCATTTTCGCATAGGCTAGCGTCAAAAATTAGATGGCTAACCGAAGTTATTACAGGAAAATGTTACGAATCTATTTATTGCATGGTATTTATTTACAGACATTGAAAATGTCATAAAAGTATACCGCTCAATTCCAGTGCATATTGCGCTTTGTGTAGTCTATCCTCTAGTGAGAGAAAAGATACGCTACACACCTGAACTAATGCAATTTTAATTTAAGAAATAAATAAATGAACAAGAGAGGATATCCCCAGACACAGTCATGTACCCAAATGTGATGTATATGTTCGCACAACGTTTCCAACCAAACGGTTGGAAATTTTAGATTTCCTCACGTTCTGGAGTAGAAGCACTGCTGTGATTACATAAAACTACAAAAGCTTTTATTTTCTGTTAATATTAGTGTATAGTATACTGCCCTACAAAGCCTAACTACAGTAACTACGCAAAGGGTCAAACTGAGAAAAATGGCTTTAACGTGTTTTAACTGGCCAGCCAAATGGGTTATAGGTATATAAGTGATATTGCACTAATTGTACATGTATTCATGAGGTAATTTTTATGCCCAAAAACCATTATGGCTGGCCAGTTAAAACACTTTAAAGCCATTTTTCTCAGTTTTACCCTTTGCGTAGTTACTGCAGTTAGGCTTTGTAGGGCAGTATATGTGTAACCTATATAGGCACTTCCTTTTGGGGTAAAAAAAAAAGTCTAGGCTGGAAACTATAGGCCTTCTCCTATAATTCTAGTGTGGTAATTAAATTCTGACAATTATGACATAGCTATAACCTATATCTACGTAAATTACTTCAAAATATAACTACGTATAGTCCAGTCTTCTAAAATACTTTTATTGCAATGGTATATTAGAAGTTATGAAACCTCAAATATTTTATTTACAGATGTACTAAAAGATCAAAACGGCGCCGACGACGCAAAGAGTGGTTGCCAAACATGTCAGCTCGGTTTACCTGCAGCCTGACACCGTAGTTGCAATTAGCTTTAATGTAAAGTGCAGAATGGCAAAGGTCAGGGTAAAGGGCAATCTTTCGCTTCACAATTACCACAGTTTGTTGTCATTTGCGCATTCACAGCGCAGTGGTAGTCTAAACACATTTATCAACCCACACAAATGAGAATAACTTCTGTGCTGTACCGTAGTTTCTTCATTCCATTTTTTCCCCGGTTTTTGCAGAATACATACACTTTTGCAAGTACATTTTTGGTATTTGTTCTTATTTTTGTTTTCTGTGGTGCAGTTTAAAGTCACACCAATACTTTATTTTGTACAAGTAGCTTTATGTCCACAGATTTCACGACTAGGCTAAAAGTTCAAGTTTATATGAGAAGAACTCGTGCTTACTTGTCCATTCGTTACTTTTGGTTGTAGAGTTTTTAAATTATGGCGATACTAATGGGAATAAATAACAGCTAAATTTCGATAAAACCTTCATAATTTCAGACAACGATAGCCACATTTAAGAAATGTGGACAGTAGTGGTGTACCCGAAATTTCTCTGAAATGATGGGACATATTTACCGCTAGGACACACTGGGCCTACATGCCTTATGATGTGTTTACAGTTCATGTTTGTAATGGACGACACTGAGTTCAGGTGTAGCACTATTTCATTCTAATCTTGTCGGTTTACCATCTCTTTGAATTTATTTTTCACCGTGTTGACTTTAGAAAACGAAAAGAACAAAAACAATATTAGTTAAGTTGACAACATTTTAAGCGACAACCAGTTTTGTTGCTGTATTTAAAAAAATTCCTACAAGAATGTATTACTTTCATGCGATAAACAGCCATGTCGCAAAACATGCTCCAATCAAACATAATGTATAACCTTTAAATAGAGGACTAACTGAAATTATCTTACGTAAATGTAGACGGAAATGCTTAATAGTTGCTAGTAAATGAATGCCAGGCGGCTCGCAGCTTTTCTGTAATAGGCCTATAAGGCCGATGTGGTGTAATTATATTTTTATCCTAATTCAACGAACTTTGTTTACTGAATCAAATGTACAAATAACAAATGCAGTGTTTATATATTAAAATACTGCAGGTATAAATACATTTTTTCCCGACTTATGAAAATGACTGTAGTAAAAATAGACCCCGCAACCCTTCTAAATTGTATTTTGGTGGGCATATTTGTACTTTCCACTGTATTTCAGAAATAGGAATTTCTGTAAAGAGACATGCAAAGAAATGAACACCATAACATGAATATTTTTTTGCTGGCTTCTGTCAGAACATGTGTATCTTTTTAAAGGTTTTGGCAATTTAACAGCTGGTGCGACCATTCGAAGTATTTTAATCTACAACAGTTTGTATGCTTTTTACTGTCTAGCTTACACAATTATTTGATTTTTGACTCGGCAGCAACTTTCACTGATGGTTATCATTTAGTCATGAAAAATATCATTGGGGATACGTGTGAACTATGTTTTTAGAAAGGTCCACATAAAAGCATTGAAATGGTAGACTTCTTCAATATTGGTGGCATTCCTGATAAAAAAATAACATGAAGGACCATCTTCTTTTTAACTTCAGTTACAATACTGAATCAAATTCTAGGCCATTCCTGCTATATTCTGTAGTAGCTTAAAGATAAGGTTCAGGGGGTGTCCTGGAGACTGGACTAATGTTTGTGGTAGGAATGTTTCTCCTTTTTTAAATAATGCTTTTAGAATGTCCTGGGTGGACAAAATTGCTCGGTTTTAGTCTCCTTTAGTTATGACAAATGCACAGATAAACAAAGAGGTTTTTATTATGCAAGTCACACTACAAAAATTTTCTTTTGCTTGACTTCTCTTTTCCAGTCAAAGGTCGAGTGAGTATGCCATGCTTCTCTCTCTCGAATGTAGACCTTCTCAGCAATAAGATCCCCTTACCAGCTCCTCTTCTGAATTCCCCTTTTACATTCAAAGACATCGCGGCTTTCCTGTTTTGTCTGATTCAGTAAGGGCAGCAGTCCTAAGGAGGGACATGGCAAGCGTGGTTCATGCCTCCTCTCCTCTGTTACAGTGTATTAAACAGACAGACAGTGCTCTTTCTGGCCTATCCAAAGCAGAAACTTCCTTTGCATTGCTGTTGGATACTCCACTAACACCATAAAGAACTTTAAACGTGTAGCTTTCTGGTTCCACCGGAGCTGGTATTTATTCCCTGAGGCGGATTCATTGCCTACACTTTTTTTTTTAAATCGGTAAAACCTAAACACTGCCCACTTTCACTTTCTCAGAGAAATTTTAGTCAAAATTTCAGCAAGCAAGCACCTGCTGGACTGTTGTCAGCAAGGCACCATTTTGCGAAACTGCACTACTGCAGCCTGCTAGCGATAGAATGATTCCTTCTCTTAATAGTTGATTGTCATCTGGGCCTGCTCAGCTCTACTGTCCGTTTGTGAGGCTTGCGTCTGCTGGGCTTTATGTTGCTTAAACAATGACTGGAATAAGGCGTTTGTAAAACTGGTTAAGAATGGAGTTTTTCACTCAAGTATTCAACAGCAGGGAGATATGCCCCATCCAGGTCATGAATACGATTTCAAATGTTCTGTTTGTATGCGACAGTATGCATGTACAAGCAAGAACAGTCGCTTGCATTAATAAACCTACGTACTTCAGAAATCAAGCTGTGGGATATGAGTTAAAGCCAGTGTTGACAATGGCTTATTTAGAGACATGTCCTCAAGATTACTCAGCAGATCATATCTCCTCAGAATCTGGGACATGAAGAATGAGAATATGAAGCCACAGAGCCAACTGTTTATGATTTTTTCCCCCCACTGACAAGCACATTCTCACACACACACACACTCGCACACTCTCTCACACGCACACACACACACACACACACACACACGTGATCACGTGAACTAGATTTCTGTACTGTAACATGCACATATTTTCCATCAGTAAGGTATGAAGTGGCAGGCTTTCCCAAAGTACTGTTTTAAAATACCACATTTGGGGGGGTGTTTCTCCACAGCTTTCCACTCAGGAGACTAATCTATTGTTCTGGTTTAGTGCTGGAAACGCTTCTCCTTCTGTGCTTTCACGTATCACTTTGTACTGGATCTGAGCTCGTACATGAACAACCTTAAATTTCTGTCGGGTGAAGTCACACCGGATGAGAGCATTTGTAATGAACCAAAAATATTTGTGAGAATATTCGAGTGTGGCCATTTTAGATGTTTCTGCACATAACAGGTCCCCCTTGTGGCCTTTAAAGCTAAAACAATAGATTTAACTACCTTTGTCCCACCATCTCAAGCTGTGCACGGGGCTTTCCCACACCAGGTTTTTACAGTCTGTTTGCAGAGTCGTGGCATGGCTTCCATGGCCACGTCATGTCATGTGATCATATTACATATTATGGTTGTAAAGAGCAGGAGGAAAAGTCTCAGGGGGAATGCAGTTCAAATCTGGCACATTAATATCGGCAAAACTGGAAGAATTCTGAATTTTCTTGGATAGTAAACCTAAATACTTTTGGAAAATCTATTGTTTGAAAAATAAAGACCAAAAATTTGAAATTGATTTTGTGGCATAGGAAGTTTTCTTTTTGTTTTAAATAAAAAAAAATAATTAATTTGTTGATTTTTCAGCCTTTGCTGGAATTCTTCACAATAAAATATAAAGGCTCGTTATTGCCTTAAAATTCTTTTTTTTAAATTTTTTTTAAAACAAAAAACAAAACCTTTTCTCAATGAAATTATGGTACAGTAAGCTTTTCTCTCACTTCTAGCATAAGATTTATCCATAGCTTTACTGAGTAAACTGGACTTGATGTTAGTGGCTGTGGATAGCTGCTCCTTTATGAGATATACCTGTATTTGTATTTGTTTCAATGACCCTCGATATGCACTGAGTGAATGTTACTTTGGATAAGAGCATCTACCAAATAAAATGCAAAGTAATTAAATGATTCTGAGAATTAATGTTAATGTTAACTGGTTATGAAACTGAAACCATTACACCCACCCCGTCTCCTGATTCTCAGCCTTTCAGCAGCATGGTAGAAAGGAGTTTGTTTTGGATTAAATCTGTAAATGGAAAAAAAAAGAAAAAAAAGAACGTGAAACACATGTTGCTTGTGCAAAGTACATAGAATGTAAACAGCCTGCGCTGTTTCACGGCTCCCTACCCCTGCTCCGTGTTTATCAGATGGGGAGAAAGGCCAGCCCAAGCCCCTCGGGTTCCCCGTCCCGGGCCCCTACTGCTGCGGCCGGCTGAAGGAGTCGCCCGTCGAGCCGCTGGGCGACTCCATCGCCGACTCCATCGACCTGTCGGGCAAGAGCAAGAAGCGGCGGAACCGCACCACCTTCAGCACCTTCCAGCTGGACGAGCTGGAGAAGGTGTTCCAGAAGACGCACTACCCCGACGTCTACGCCCGCGAGCAGCTGGCCCTCCGCACGGACCTCACGGAGGCCCGCGTGCAGGTACCCCCGCATTCTGTCTGCAAATTTAAACAATTCACTTCACAAATAAAATGGGAAAATAGTGTTTCAGGTTTTAGTGGAGGATCCACTGTGAAGCCTTCATGGAAACCCAAGAGTCCCCGGGCCATAGTTTGGGTACCCCAGACCCCCTCCTCCCCCCACACATGAAAGCCAGGTCCAGGTATGTCAGCTCAGCCCGTTCTGTTTTGCCGACCCACAGGTGTGGTTCCAGAACCGCAGGGCCAAGTGGAGGAAGCGGGAACGCTACGGGAAGATCCAGGAGGTGCGCAACCACTTCGCTGCTACGTACGACATCTCCATCCTCCCTCGCTCTGAGACGTACTCTCAGGTAAGCCCTCTCACCTCACTGATGTACCGTACACTCTCTCCAACCCCCAGATCCCCCAGTCTCCCCCAGTCCTAAAGATAACCCTGTGCACCCCCAATGCCCCCATGTACAATTGATATTGATTTTTTCAATAGCTAACATTTTGTCTGGCTCTGACCCAAATAGGTTTACGTAAAACGACACAACACACTAGTGTGTGAACTTTCCTGTTCATCTTAGGCCTGCGGAGCCTAAGATAAGGTTGATCTTCCACTGACTTCAAACCACAAATTGCAATCGTAAAGGAGAAGGCTTTTTTTTCCAGAATTAGATATGTTTGCAGGCATTACTCCAGATGTAGTGATGCTTCTACAGAGTAGGAACAAAATGAATTGTTGCTAATATTCCACCTTTTCAAATTGAGGGGATGTTACAATTTGCCATTGTCACTAATAGTGAACATTGCAAGTAGTTTTTGTTCTGCTTTTTATGACTGGTTTATTTGTGAAATGTCTGACTGCTGTCCTCCTCCGTCTGTCAGATCCAGAGTAACTTGTGGCCAGGGAGCAGTCCTGGGGCCCCAGGGGTGGGCGGGGGCTGCGTTCTGGGCCCCGACAGCATGCCCTCGTCCTGCATGACCCCCTACTCCCACCCCCACCCCCACAGCAACCTGCCGGGCTTCATGGGCATCTCCGCCTCACCCGGCCCCCACCACCCCCACCCCCACCCCCACGCGGGCGTCAACAGCCTGTACTCGCTGCACGGCTTCCCCGGGGCGCTGGGGGGCCACTCCTTCGAACCCGCGGCCGAGTCCGACTACAAGCCGTCGGGCCTGGTGGCCCTGCGTGTGAAAACCAAGGAGCCCGGCGGCCTTCTCTCCTGGCCCACATGACCCTGGCGCTGGCCCACATGACCCTGCCGCCGGCCCACATGACCCTGCCGCTGGCCCAGTGACTATGGCGCTGGACACCCGCAGTTCGGCCGGCCCTCCAGAGCACATGGCCAGCCGCTGCTCGCCCAGAACGTCTGTCCGGCTGAAGGGATGAGGGAAGATGCTGAGGTCCAAAGCTTGGGTTTCGGCCTTTCATTCTGGCATCTCTCCCTCTGTACAACTCCTCCTCTTCCTCTCAGCTCTCTTCCTCCTGCCACTAAAGTAACTTACCCTGATTTCACTGTTCAGGGATGTTATCATCTGCAGGATGTCACAGGATGCTTTTGGAGGGGACAGTCTGCTTATTTCGTGCCTGGTCCATATAGGCCTGGGTTGTTGGCCTCAGCTTTCTTTTGGACAACTTGCATGGGACATTTAGCCTTTTTTGGAAATAATAATAATTGTCATTGAATTTAGATTTTTTCACATTTAAACTTGAAATGTATGAAAATGTAAGTTCCAAAAGTGAAACAGTAATAAAATGATACTGCATAACAAATGAAAAGTTTACATCTGGCCTTTATCTGACAACCGACAACCTGTCATTTTAGGCCATTAAAAATGTACATGTTTGTGGTCTTGTGCTGCGGACCTGTACAAAATGAGACTACATCCTGAAATCAGATTCCAAAGACAATATATTTTCACCTAAATGAATGAATGAAAATGAATTACAGCAACAGAATTTTTTTTAAATCAAATCAAAGGGGCACATTGGTCACTTAGGGCAAAAGGGGCAGGTTCTTGGGCAACCAGAGGCACCCCCTCTGCACATGCCTGCTTAGAGTGCTCTCAGATTGGAAGTCAGCATTGACATGACAGGAGAATGAGAAACCCCAAAATGAATGGATCTCTCACACGTTACTGGTTACTCACACATTTGAATAGTATCATTTTTCTGTGGAGAGCTAAAAAGAGTCATTCAAGTGGCTTCAAATTAAAATTGCATTTGCTGCTTAACTTAAGCATTTTAAAAGGATAAGAGTGTGGCAGGTGGCTAAGAATAGACTATTTTATTAATTGCTTTTGTTGCGCTTCAATGCACAGTCTGTTACTGATCAGTATACTGACCTTATTACAGCTAAGCTAATTGTTGGGCCACAACTATGTACAGCAAAGCCCTTTCAGTTGAAAACATTTCCATATTTATATCAGAGTCAGGCATTAAGTTGTGCCATGGCTGAGGAGGACAACCAAACTGAGTTTTTTTTTGGTCCGTTATAGCCTTGGTTACCCTGGAGACCATTGGAACCTATTTGAATATTTCCGTTAGCCAGTGCATTTCCCATATCTGTTGCTGCCCCTCGGCAGGAGGGACAGGGCAGACTCTCACAGACCTCAGAAGAGTCACAGACTGAACTGCTCGCATGATTACAGCTCAACAGGCACTGTTCCCTTGACTGTCCTGAGGGAGTTGTGCGCTTTGATGTTAATGCCTCTTCTACACAACTTTGTATGTTGCTAATGGGCATGAGTCAGGCTTGAGTATGACAGTGAATGGTAAACATGGTATGGGAAAAGTGTAATAAACATTGACTGGTCTAAAATAAAAAACCTATTCAGAACACATATTATATGCATTTGTACATATATGCTTATATGTGGAACATTGTAGTTAATTTGTGTATATATTACCACATATCGGCAGCTTTATAAATACTATGTGCATTGAATCCAAAATGAAGAACTGTATTGGTGGGTCTGGTTGGCATTCAAGTCTGGCCCTGAAAGAATACCCATCATCCTCCTCTCTCTGTGCAACCTGAGTCCCTTCCCACCCAGCCTCTTCCGTTGGCTGGCCACATCAGGTAAACAGGATGTGCAAAAAAGGGTGAGATTGAATCATGTGCAGTATCGTGTATCATGAATGCGCCACCAGTCTCTGCAGGGAGGCCTCATTTGTTGCGACGATTTTAAGAGGAGAATGATCTCTGTATGATCTCTGCTTTCATATATGTACAGAGAGATCTTCCGTGGCCTACGTGACAGTCTCACTACTCAATGCGTTTTAGCAGATCCAAATTTTCCGGAATGGCCGATTCTACCTCCAACCAAGATCCACGCAGGACCAGGCGTGATATTGGATCGCGTGTCTTTTTTCAGTAGGGGCAAAATATGGCGCCGCATAAGTGCCACTTTCGTTTGATAAAATAGTCTCCCTGGAGCCAGGTAAGTATAAAATATGTAAGCAAAAATCAAGGGCTCTAGAAGGTTCACCTTCTGTATAGTGCTTTATGAAATTTAGGTGAGCCAAGTCAGTTCCAGGTTATGTGGGAATGAACAATATTGCTAATCACAAAGAAACCAAAAAGTGCTCATACTTAGGCTACTGACTTCATATGTATGTGTGTGTATATATATATATATATATATATATACTGTATATACCGTATATAATTGGTCTTGTAATGTCCTACAGTGATTTGCCTCATTCAGATCTTCATTGGTGTGTGATCTTCAATTATAATTATTGATCTGTTGCTGAGTCATTGGCTTGATGAAAACTTTTTTACCATTGCAGTTAAATTTAAAAAAAAACAATGGTACAGAAGGGATTACATTAATGAGGAAATTTGGAGTGGTCAAAAATGCAGACGTACTTTAAGTAGTATGAAATTATGTTTTTCTGCCATGATTTGTACACACTCTGACTGAGCCTCTGATAGAACAGTGGTGATTTCTTTCTAGAATGTACATTTTCATCAAAATATTAAAAAATTCTACTTGTTAACTTGCTAACATATATATACCAACTCCAGTATTTTCCAATGTAC
Organism: Anguilla rostrata; assembly: GCF_018555375.3. NCBI lineage: Eukaryota > Metazoa > Chordata > Actinopteri > Anguilliformes > Anguillidae > Anguilla > Anguilla rostrata. The sequence goes on from NC_057945.1 coordinate 33,803,169, forward strand.
AGTAGCTGTAAATTGGTTAAACACCATACAAATTCTACTTTAAAATCCCTTTTAATAACTCTAGATATAAGTAGGTCAACATTTACTCCCCTTTGTATGTGCTTTTAACTGGTAGTTTGCTGTTTTAGCCATTTCATTTTTTTTTTAAAGCTGACCCTACCCAGCAGAATAAGTCGCCCTGAAATGAGGAGCATTGAAAAGCAGAAGAGAGACACTGGGAATAACCGCCTTAGGTAGTTTTATTTTATTTTATATTATTATTTTTAAATACTGCTCCTGGCAACTAACCACATCCTGACGTGGTGCCAACATGCCTTTGTCACGGGTGCAGTTGGGCTCAGGAGCAGGCAGCCATTGGTTGCCAAGGGAGGAGCCTTCCGATTGGCTTGGGTTCAAGGGGCCTTCAGCCAGCACCTCATGCATCAGTGCCGAACGGCAGATCCGTTAATGAAAAAATAACTGAGCGACCGTAAGTCTGCACTCAATTAATACTGATGCCACGGGCCTGGAGGCCTGCTTCTCTGCCAAAGACCAGCTTCTCCTCTGCATGGTTATTTATCTATGCCGTATAATAGCAAAAATGAAAGTTCCTCGGCTGTGGATGTCTTTATGACATTGTTGTGGGGTTGTAGAAAATGCTGTCGCACCACAGTCCAGTGTCATTCAGTAACCTAGACTCTCCGTTGGCAGCCAATGGCAGTCTTCTCCTGGGCTCAGCTTTAGGCCCTAGAGTATCTTCTGTCTAGAGGACTTCCTTGCTGTGCCTCCAGCAAGAATGTAAATTTAGAGCGGCCCTGTTCACCACATGGAATTCGGGCAATAGGCAATTTTCATTTAGAGCCAAAGAGTAACAGACACAGTGAGGGAAAAGACTGTGCTTCTTGCTCCTTGGAGTCTGTTTAATGATTGTGATAGTTTTAAATATTGTGTCCCATTTTATTTCTCCCGTAGGCATACTTTGCTTCACTTGAGGGCCAGGGAGCTTTCAGCTGCAGATCAGAGGGTGTCCCCGGTTCACAGTCCTGTAATGTGGAGAGATCACGGTTAACCTCCACACTCTTTGCAGATAAACTCACTGCCCTGTTTACTGCCACGTTAAGAGATAACCCAAGAGAGCAAAACACTCCCTCAGTGGAGTTCATGTTTTTTTTACAGGACACAGACATCATGCTTTTATGTTCTAAAGTGTGTGGAGAATGAAGTTGCATTCAAACGCTCCTAGTCTGGTATGGCTACTCTTACAGGGAATTATAAAAGCCACTGAGTGCCAGCCTTCTCTCGGGTTCTTACACACCTCAGAACAGTTAGTCTGACGTGTCCACTTAAACAGTAGTGACCGATTTCAGTTGACAGTCTCCCATTTGTTTGCATCACGTAGCCCCATCTGGTGCAAATAACTGGATGTCGGTTCTAGGGAAGCGTGTCCTTCAGGCCGACTGGCATGATGTTTTTTTTTTTTTTCTTCAAAATATACCAGAAGTGCTGGTTGGGCCTTTCAACACTACTTTCTCTGAAATGTCTAAGCAAATATAACAGTCCAGGCACAGAACAACCCTCCCCCCCCACCCCCACCCCCACCCCCCTGCAAATACATCCTCCACCGTGCACATTAACTACCAGTCTCTCAGATTGTGCGGTATGTTTGCATGAGCAGACACCATGTGGTTTCAATAGAAAATGGGGGCTGGCTTGTCAGAAACGCTTTCCACACCCCCGCCCTTCAGCTCGGGCAAGGCCGGTGGGGACAGCAGCGCTAGGCTTAGCCGAAAAGAATCCCCTGATTAAATCCCAGATTAAGAGGATAAGATATACCATAAAAAAACTTTCGAGTGATGATAACAGCTTGGAGGCAGGAGACTCACTTGGAGCTGGCTGATGTAATACATGGAAAGAATACTGTTCAAGCACTTTTTTTTATTTTTAAATCTTGACATTCAGAATTATGTCTCGGGATACTGCTACACAGAATGCCATTGGGTTACACCTCCCAATGCATTTGAAGTCTCAGCTGTGTGTTTTTAGTGCCCTGGGGCAGATGGACAGTGACCTTCCAGAGGTCATTTCATACTGTAGGCAGTTAGAGCCGTGCGGAGCAGGGCAAACAGAATGCCCACACCTCTGGTCGAGCACACGCTAAACCAGCAGTCTTTTTCCTGCCACACGTTTTAAGTCTCCTAAGTGGCCATAAAATATAATGTATGACATTGGCGTTTATGGCGGGGCGAAACTTTGAGTCCAGGGCATCGGTCATCTTGTACCTATTACCCCAGTAAATCAGGTTGCCTTGTATTCCGATGGAAGCCCGCAGTGCTGTTTGCCATTTAGGGAAACAAGGCCGTCCATTCATCAGAGGCCTGTCAGAGTGTGGCAGCCAGCATGTGGCTGAGGTGAGCAAGAATTCAACATCTCCTCCCCTTCTCCCCAGACCCCCTTTTATTGTGGTCGCTGTTTGCTGTCCCGATTTCAATTCTCCTCATTAAACCGAACATAGACGTAGACGTAAAATCCATTAGGAGCGGAGCAGTTGGCAGATGATTGTGGTTTTAACGCGATGCCAGAGAGACGGCATTAGGGTTGCGCGTGGCAAAAATGTGCAACCTGTCAGAAAAAAAGCAGAACTGGATAGCTTCTTAGGCCTTGCCTGACTACAAAGTGGTAGAAGGCAAAAATAAAAACTATTTTGTACTTTGTATTTTTGTACTATGTAGCTGGTATTTAGAAGACCCCAATTGTGAAATGTAAGTATGAAAGTTCAGTTAATTGCTGTTAGTTGTTCAATCACATAGGTAGCCTGAAAGCCTTTGTGTGTTTGTGCAATTAATAACTGAATTAGTGAAAGTTTTCCCTACATGTTAAGCCTCTGTAATGCACTCAGTATGGTTAGAGATTGCTTGTTTAGGGCAACAGTTTTTATTTTAAAAAATTTGAAACCCATTTCGGGCAAAATCAATTGTAGGCTGTAATAAATTGCACAGGTTTATGCAAAACCTACTATGCGAAAACAACTACGTAGGACTTCATTATGGAAAAATGATGGAAAAGACAGAAGGAAGATGTAAAAAACGCACATTTAGACTAAGTGTCCCAGATCTCTCCTACACTACACTCTCAGAAATAAAGGTACAGTGGAGGTACATTTTTGTTCTTTAGGAAACAAATTTGACAAATGTATTCTGAAAGTACAATAATGTTCTGTTTGGGTACTAATTAGTACCTTTTACTGTTTTGTATCTTCTTTTTCAGAGCACACTTCCAAATGTACCTTGGGCACTTGGCAGAAGATGTTTCTCTTTAGACTTTAAAACAAATGTTTTTGGGGAATGTGAAATATTGACTGGTTGCCACCTATTTCTAACTTTAACCATAAAATGCAACCAAAAATAAAAAAAATTCAGTCTATAGCTGCCCAGTAGTTTTCACTGTTGGTTTAAGAGATAGCTATAAATGATTTTACAAACACTAATTTACTGTTTATGTGATACTTTTTCAAATACTATTAATAAACTGTTTTGATATACAGTATTGGCATACAGCATTTTCAAATATCTAGTATTTTATTTCAGGGCATATTTGATAATGCATTGAAATTCCTTTCAGATTTTTGGAATATACACAAGCACAGCCTCAGTATACATTTATGTTAATGCAAAACACAATGCAACCTTTCCCCCATATATTTGCAGTCATACTGTATATATTTGCCAAGTGATCGTAATGTATTGAGTCCCAGCAAAAACAACCCATTTGAAAAGCATTTGATGAACATATTTTAAATGTCCAATTTTATGTATTTATATTTTACTGGCAAAATGTGCATGAGAATGTAGTTGAGCACTTCAATTCAAAACACCATTTTATTTTATTTATTTGGTATACATATTGCATTTGAAAATACTGTAAAGACATCTAAATAAAGTAACTATAAATGCTCATATAATATGCATCTGATCCAGGGCTGTATAGAACTCTGCTAACTTCTTGACGTACAACCATTAAAATATTTTCATTGGGATACTAAATAATTATTAAAATTCATGAGGATTTTTTCATTGAGGACTTTGTCTTCGAATATAAAATAGCCTGTATTTTGTGACGGTTCAAATCACGCTGCACAAACCAGAGCGCCTTGGTTAAAGAATTAAGAGACTAGTGGTAACACGAATCGGTGACTAGGCTGTAGAATACTTGAGGTGTTGCACATACGCCATCTTCTTGCAAGCTGGTGTAAGTACAACTTTAGGACACATTTTGCTCAATATTCAAAACCTTGAACATAAAGTATGTACATCCTTTGACAGAGGGTGTGTCAAATACCGCAGGTCCCCATGTTCATTTTGTGAACAGCGGTTGCTTTGTCAATAGCCATTTCACACTTAGGCTATCTGTCAAGGCTCTCAGCTATGTCAACATTTGGTTTGGGCAACACAGGAGTTGAATCCTAGAAATAATTGAAAAGCAGAGTAGCCTATTGTCGTATGGACAACACCCAAGTTCGATTATGACACAATTTGTTCAGTTTTTTAAGGAAGTGAACACGGTGGCACAGTATGCATTAAGGCTATAGGTTGGCATGAGCAAGAGAAGCTGCACAGCTATCTCTATCATATGGCATTGTATATGCCAAATTCATATTTTTTACAGTCTCAGAAAATAATCTAGTGAAAATAATTTATCTCCGAAATGTGTTGTAAAAAGTCGCAAGCAATTTCAAGTTCACTTTCATTTCACTCTCACTTATAACCTATAACCTTCTTTCGTATAGAAATCATCAGGAAGTTCAAATCAATCCGATATAGGGGGTTCTGAAATTAAAGAGTGACTTTCAGTTTTACGTCATGCACTCAGACCACAATATAGTCACTACGCCTGGGAAACGAAATATCTGAAAATCAAAACAGCACAAGAAATTGTGAACAGCTACGCAGCCATTTTCAAGAGAACAAGAGAAAAATGTCCCGTATTGAGTGGCATTAGTCTAAACCAATGAAATGTTCTCTACTCTTTTGGTTTTCCAGTCGCGATGATGGGCGGGGTTACTTATGTGTAGCTTCAAGATGGCGGATGCGGTGTTTTGAGGAAAGGACACTGACTGTTTAAACAATTTCCAATCGTTTAGAAAATAGAATATTGAATATTTACAGTGAATGTTAGTGCGTTTAGGTATTTTTTGTTTTTGCCGGGGTAAAAGTAGTTGCAAGTAGAAATTGCAAACATGAAAGGCAAGGAACGGTCGCCTGTGAAAAAACGCTCACGGGCCGTGGATGACATTCGAGACAGGGGAGGAAGCCACCCGACCAGCAAGAAAATGGGGGCTCTTTCGGTGTCTGGTGGCAGCAACAACGGGAACAGCTCGACCAAAAGCGACGGTGGCTCGGCTAGGAGGAGTTTATTGGCAGAAAAACGTGAAAGTCGGGACTTCGATGGTCATGTTTCCAGTCGTACTGGGAGTAACCACGGCTACAGCAACGTTGCTGCCAGCTCGAGCAGCAAGAACCACACGAACCTTACACTCGAGCTGGCCACTACCAGGACCAATGCGCGCGTGGAACAGCGGCCTTCGCTCCCGAGTACCGAAAGTGAGTACAAGACTCTTAAAATTAGTGAGTTGGGCTCACAGTTGAGCGACGAGGAAATAGAAGATGGACTTTTTCACGAATTCAAAAAATTCGGAGACGTGAGTGTTAAAATAAGCCGGATTGGCGACGAGAGGGTGGCGTTCGTGAACTTTAGGCGGCCGGAAGATGCCAGGGCGGCAAAACACGCCCGGGGGAGATTGGTGCTTTATGACCGACCTTTAAAAATTGAAGCCGTATACATGAATAGGCGGAGGAGTCGTTCTCCCATTGAAAAGGACACTTATGCAACAGTGGCAGGACACAGGCATTTGCATACCCAACGACCTTTGTCGCCGACTGGCCTGGGATACAGAGACTACAGGCTGCAGCAGTTAGCCTTGGGTCGCCTTCCCCCACCCCCACCGCCACCCTTACCCAGAGACCTGGAGAGGGAAAGGGAATATGCTTTTTATGAGGCGAGGGCACGCCCTGCTTACATTGCAGAGCGTGCTGCTTTTCGTGAAGAGGACCTCATCTCCCCGGAAGATGATCAGAGAGCCAACAGGACACTGTTCCTGGGCAATCTGGATATCACAGTCACTGAGAATGACCTGCGGAGGGCATTTGACAGATTTGGCGTGATCACGGAGGTGGACATCAAGCGACCCAGCCGGGGGCAGACCAGCACTTACGGATTTCTTAAGTTCGAGAACCTGGACATGGCGCACAGGGCCAAGATCAGCATGTCCGGCAAAGTGGTCTGCCGCAACCCTATCAAGATTGGCTACGGCAAAGCCACGCCCACCACCCGCCTGTGGGTGGGGGGTCTGGGCCCCTGGGTCCCCCTCGCCGCACTGGCCAGAGAGTTTGACCGGTTTGGCACCATCAGGACTATTGATTACAGGAAAGGAGACACCTGGGCCTACATCCAGTATGAAAGCCTGGATGCCGCTCAGGCGGCGTGCACCCACATGAGAGGCTTCCCCCTGGGGGGCCCCGAGCGCCGGCTCAGGGTGGACTTCGCCGACACGGAGCACCGCTACCAGCAGCAGTACCTGCAGCCTCTGCCGCTGCCCCACTACGACCTCGTCGCGGAATCCTTCGTCCACCGCGCCGCCCCTGACGTGCTGAGGGTCAGAGAGAGGACTCCGCCCCCTCTGCACTTCCGGGAGAGAGAGCTGTACCCCACCGCCGAGTGGGCGGCGCCGGCGGTCCGGGAGCGGGTGCGGGCCGTGGCGGCAGCGGCGGCGGCGGCTGCCTTCGAGCCGCTGGAGCACCTGGAGCGCGAACGGCGGCCGCGGGAGGCCTGGTCCCTGGAGAGGGAGCGCGAGCTGCAGAACCGCGACCAGACCCGCAAGCGGCGGCTGCTGGAGGACAGCCGGCACCTGGAGCGCTCGCCCGACAGCAGCGAGCGCGGCCGCCGCCGCCACTGCCCCTCCCTGGAGCGCAGCCCCGGGGGCAGCAGCAGAGACGGGGGCCGCTACAGCGACTCGGAGCGACCCCTGCGCCCGGAGAGGCCCTCCCCGGCCCGGGAGCGCCACTCCAGCTTGGACCGGGCGCCCGCCGAGAAGAGGATGAAGGCTCTCGGCGTGGCGGAGGCGGCGGCGGCGGCTGGGCTCGGCGGGGCGGCCAACGTGGAGCGGGAGCGCAAGCGCAAGGTCAGCGAGACGTGCAAGAGCCCCGCCAAGAAGGAGGAGCGCTTCGACCCGGGCTCCTCCAAGGCGGCGCAGCTGGCCAAGCAGGACGGCCAGGGGCAGAAGCTCAGCCTGGCCTGGCAAGGCATGCTGCTCCTGAAGAACAGCAACTTCCCCTCCAACATGCACCTCCTGGAGGGCGACCTGGGCGTGGCGACCGGCCTGCTGATCGACGGCTCCACGGGCGGCAAGGTGGCCCAGCTGAAGATCACCCAGCGCCTGCGCCTGGACCAGCCCAAGCTCGACGAGGTGACGCGGCGCATCAAGGTGGCGGGCCCCAGCGGCTACTCCGTCCTCCTGGCCGTGCCGGGCAGCTCCGAGGGGGGGTCGTCGGCGTCGGACCAGGCGGCCTCCACCCAGCGGCCGCTGAGGAACCTGGTCTCCTACCTAAAGCAGAAGCAGGCGGCGGGAGTCATCAGCCTGCCCGTGGGCGGCAGCCGCGACAAAGACAACGCTGGAGTCCTCCACGCCTTCCCCCCCTGTGATTTCTCCCAGCAGTTCTTGGATTCCTCCGCAAAGGCCCTCGCCAAAACAGAAGAGGACTACCTGGTCATGATCATCGTCCGAGGAGCGTCGTAAAATGTAAAGGAAAAAAAAAAAAGGAGAAAAAAAAACATCAACAAGAAAAAAAAAATGTATTATAATTTATCAGCAACATTGCATGTGCTCTTTTTTGCATTATGGGATATAGCAATCGTAAATGTCCAAGTTTTTTTTTTCCTCCCTTTTTTTCCCCCCAAAATGGAGTTCCAAACAGAAAGGAATGTAGTGTAGCTATTTTGGCATTCTCTTGTAAAATGGTTCAGATTTGTCATTGTGATTTGGTTGTACACTCACATTATGGTCAGATTTTCTGGTTTAAGGAAGGCATTACTAAACTATGTAATTTTAATCCATACGTGATTAAATTACTCTTCTAGACAAGCTAACTGTCAATTTAGAATTTGGGTCTTGGAAAGTCTGCTTTCTCATCCATGAATTCAGATTCACCCGTAATGCATATTTTTTAAATGGAATATTAAGTTTGCAGCAGTTATGTGTTAAAATCTTTTTTTAAAGTCTATCTTGAGTTGCGACTGGTCTGAGATTCATTATCCCATAATGCATAAGGTTTTCTGTTATGTGGATGTGATTCTATTTTTGGAAACACAACCAAGTCTACTGTGATGTGTGTGTTTATGCAACTGACAGTTGGTATTATACTGCCTCCGCTCCGCTTAATCAGCATATAGACCTAATTTTCTTTCCCAGTTGATCAAAGCGTAACAGAAAAGTTCAGCTGTAATTTGCAGTCAACAGGATTTTATCACATTTTCCATCCTTTTGCTGGATGAAGCATAGCCTAAGCTATTTGTACAGACACAAGGCTACGCTAAACATTGCTGTAGAATTAGAGTAGTTTTTAATCACCTTAAAAACGAAAAGTACTTTTCGCCCCTCTGAAAAAAACAACCGTTACTTTTTAACTCTGGAGGCCGAAGTCCTGATTAAAACCCGTAGCGTGTGACAAGACTTTAATTGAGAATATATTTGATTTAGGCTAGGTGCTAAATCAAGTGGACAAATTTAATTTGGATTTGAAAATGTACGTAAATATAAAGAGATTATTTTTAATTGTAGGTTATTTCAAATTATTTTGTTATTGGTTTTTGTTTTTTTTTGTGAAACATTTAATCAGAAACGGAAGTGAAAACTGGCTCCATCACCTCTGCTTTATCAGAACTGGATCAAAGTGCTTGTGTGTGGTGTTACTGCAGTTTTGTTCACTAAGGATAATGTCAGCCATTGTCACCAGTTGTCAGGAAGCATACAGAAAATATGGTATGCATAGAGGCTGGGAAGTCTATCGGGGCATACAATACTTTGTATCCCATGATGGACAGTCTAAACAGGAGTACCTCTGCAGTTCAGAGGATTTTTAATCAAACGTTAAATGCTCTTAATAGTACCTGCTTGATTTAATAGTACCTGCTTGATTTAGTTTTCACAGCAATGGCTCTATTAACAGGTTTCTTACACTTTCAGTAACCCGCTTTATGGTTCAGAATCCAACAAGCATGTTTTTTCCCCCTTCTCAGTTCTGTCAGTTATTTATTTTTGGGCTTGGCACCAGTAAATGCCCGAGATCAATGTTGAAGGTCAGTAAGGTTGCATCTGCAATAACAGAAGTGCTTGAACATGTCAAAACAGAAAGCTCACTAAACAAAATCTTAGATTGTTTGTGACGTTTTGTAGTGGCCCTGTGCTGAATGATAATGAAGGTACTTAGGCTATATGAAATGCCCAAGAATTAAATAATTCTGTGCTTCAAGTTTTTTTTTTTTTAACTGAAAGAGTGAGAAATGTTGGTTGGCGTTTGCTCACGGTTTAGTCAAATTCTCAACCACATCGACTGGGGTAAAGTCTTCAGTTGGCTCACCACTTAAAAAATGCAAGAAGGAATAAGTACAAATAATATTCAGACAGGAATATGGCCCTTTATTTTGACAGATGGTCTGTTATAGTCCCATACCCATTTGAGCCTGTGAGACTATCATGGTCTTTAATGGAGCTTGTGTAATATTAGACGAACTGAGATCTGGTTGTAATTCATAACCGCTATTGGTACATAATCTATTAATAGCCATTGAGTACAGGGATATCTCTAGCAGGAAGCCCTTTGAAATATTGGGTTACAGATATCAGTATTGTTCTGTAATGGTTGAATTGCCTACCAGAAATACTATCCTTCAAGAAGTGCGCAATCACTGTTTGGTCTAATGTTCATTTTTTAAGTCCCAATTTCCAGATTGCTTGTAACCCCACAAAATGCCCCAATGGGGTATATGAGAGTTTGGTGAAATATTTGCATTTGAGTCCTTTTTTGAGTAAATTCTCTCGTTATGGTTATTGACATTTCTCAACAAAACCAGATGTGCATTTTGATTACTCTTGTGAAACTGTTGCCGGTGGCAGCACATTAATGTTATCTAATATTAAAGGGCCTTATTTTGAAGTTCACTCAAAAGAAACTGTTGGTTTTTAACTTCACTATGCACCTATACCTTTGTTTTTTTTTTTAGATAACATGTTTATTTCTTCAGAACAGATGCTTCTGGAACGAGTTTGTACTGTATGTTTTATTTTCATTGTGTTTTAAGCCTGCCACGTAACATTTGACCCGGACAATTGAGATATGGGCTTCGTGTTTGGTGCATGTTAATTGATAATGTGTTTCAAATCAATTTTAGATTTTATGCCAGGTTGCATTTTTTTGATGGATAATGTTTGGAATGCCCTAGATAATGTAAAATAGCATACTTAGCAACTTGTTGGTGCCATTGCCCCCTTTTCAATTTTAGGTTAATTTTGAAAAGACTTCTAATCATACATGGATATTGTAATTTAAAAAAAAAAAAAAGAAAAAAGGACTGTTGTCAGATTTCTATGTTAGGTGCAATCAAATGTTGTTTAAAACATCTGTATTCTTTCTCTGACATGTTCTTCAGCTCCAAGCAAGCCACACAGGACTGGATAACAAATTCAACCTGACAGATGGACTTTCTGTGCCTGGGAACAACCAAAAAAAAAAAAGCTTGTGTAAAGTCATACGGGAGCCTTTCTGATGAGGCAATGGAGAAAGCTTTCCGTATAGTATTTGTGCATTTTCACTAAGAGAGCAGCTTAGAAGTTGTGTAACTGCATTTGTGATGCCAGTTTCCCGTGTTTTAAGTGGAAAAAAATGACCTTTTGCTTTGTGCTGTGTACACCTGATTTCTGGGAAAAAAAATATTTGAGGAAACACGTCTGTGCACCTATGCAGCTAAGAAGTAGCTGTTCACACAAAAAAAGTGCACACGCACTTAATTGATTTTGTTTCAGTATCAATAAATTGTCTTTCTCTTGAGGAAAAAAAAAACACACATGTTTCTGCCTTGGAAGTGAGTTGAAGACACCCATTCTGACCTTTGTTGTGTTGCGAAAGGAATTGTTGCCGCACTTTAAGAGGCCGCCTGTCTGCGAGTGAGAAAGAAAAGCACGCCTTTTCAGTCCAGGAAGGAGAGGAAATAGAGTGAGAGCAAGGCAAAGCCATCTTTCAGTGTTGTTCATCAGTGTTGTTCATCCCTCTCCTCCCCCTTTTCGAAGAGTTCCTGATGGTCTCACGGTAAATGCCTGCTTGCCTTCGCCTGCCTGATTTGCACCCCCCACCTGCGGAGCGGGGGTAGGGGCGGGGTCACGTGTATTGGCTCCGCCCCCTTGGCCCTAGAGCCCGGGGGTCCTGCTCTGCGGCGTGAACACAGCGGGGGAAACGCTCCAGTGTAACCGGAGAACGGGGCCGGAGAGTCGGGTGCCCCCCGCAGCCAGTGGCCTTCCCTGGGTGGTTGTTGTTGTTGGTCCCGGTCGACTTGTCCTCGAGGTTGTGGCGGGGGGTGGTTTCCTCCCAAAGTACCTAAATGTTTGGCCCCTGTGGTGCCCCGTTTCTGCATTTGAGCGAGGGAATAGACCCGACGGCGTCCGTGCACACACAAGTGGGGGCGCGCACGCCGTGTACGGGGGTACTAGGCCGATGGCCCCTGCAGCCAGCTCCAGCACTGCCAGGAGAGTACCGTTCGAGAGCGGGTTCCTCCCGCCACAGAGGGGCCTGGAGCCGGTTCTGACGCCCCCGTCACCAGTTCCAGAGGAGCGGTCCTTTAACTCACCTTTCTGGCCGTTTGGTTTGTGTTTTCTCTCCAGTTATGGTTTGATTTTTTTTTATTTGATTTTTTTGGTTCTCATTCTAAAGCCTGAAGGAAGAGGATTTCCCCGGGGTCAGGGCTAGGAGTTGGGTTTCGCGTTTTCCTTTGTTGTCCTTGTTTTGATTTGGAGGGGGCCCCTGGCCGTCCCAGCCTTATGCGCCAGCACTGCCTTCCTCTCCTCTGCATGTGTCCTGATGACTGCGGTTTCCCCGGCAACCCCAGCACACTGCCCACCCATCCGTGCGACATCATCTTCTGCTCAGTGTCTCCTTGTGTGAACGGGGGAATTGTACAAAAACAAGAGAAACATAGTCGCTTTGATTTCCTGTACAGGGATCCATATTGCTTTTGTTGTTTTTTTTTCTCCTTTTTATCTATGATTTTGAAAAGATTAATTGAAAACTGATCCGGCCAGGAATCGAAGTGAGTTTCCACTGTCGGCGATCTGAAAGCAAGAGGAAAGACCTTGTGAATTTTCCGTGCGTGGAGCTGTGTTGTCCACCTCGTGGGGGACCCCTGTCCTGCTGTTTCGGTGGTCCTCTGCTCCTCCTCTCCCGCTGGAGGACCTACGTCACCTTTTCCTCTCGCTCTGTGGTGACAAGGAGGCGGCGTTTGGGGGCGTGGTCGCAGCTTCGACGCCCTTCAGCAAAGGTCACGTCAGGTAATGTGAGATGCTAATCAGGAGTTGTAATGGCCGCCTGCTGCAGAGGTGCGTATACATGGAGACCCGTCTCTCCTCTGTGGTTAAAAAAAACTCTACATGTGTACCACTTGGAATATCATATGAATATTTTTATAGATTTATTTTTGTATTTTATTTATTTTTTTAAACAAAAGTGTGCCACACCTCATTTGAATGACATTTTTGGTGATTGGGTGCTGACAGTTGTAGCAGCCAGAAAAATATCCTGAATGTCAGTTTGGTATTTTCACAGCATTATTTCAAACATGTCCACTGTGGCATCATATAACTTCAGGCTAATTTGTGTTCATGTTTTAAAAAGGTTACTTATTTTTACATTTTTTTGTAATTTGCCTCTCAATCGCATTGCTGAGGATGAGTATATTACAAGATTATAATCATGTAATCTTTTTCAAATAGAATAGAAAGAACCAAAAGAAGGTTTCAAACATGTCCTAAAGTCAGTGTATGTATATACATGTATACACACACACACACACACACACACACACACAATACATAAAAGTTGAATAATGCATCAAATGCATCTGAAGACTTGCTCTTTTGAATACTGTCCAATACTCTGCCAGTAGTCTACAGTTTAATGTCCATGGCAAATTTTCAGACCGTTAAGATGTGTGGTGCTGTTAGAGAATGGGCTTCAGCTATTATTTGTTGTACTCCGCACATTCCTGTAATATAAATATTTCCCATTTTGTCAAGTAATTGTAGCACGAGTATAAGGTATGGTGAAAATATTTGCGTCCTAAGCCGAACCAATACCTGTATCTTCCCAGTGTATTTTTGGGGCATCCATTTTGTAAGTCGTGTTTGCGGTTAACGGTAAGTCACCCAGTAATGGGCAGAATGTGTAGCAAGAGCAATTAACTACTAGGTCATGTCTTTTGTTGGGTAGGAGAACGTCTGCTCAGGCTGAAAATGGAAAAGGTATGAGGGGTAAACCCATATGGCTGCCAGTTTAAGATGACATACATGGCCTAGGGGAATGAGGAAATGCACTATATGGAAGAGGGCTGAAATGGTTCTGCTTGTCATGGAATGTTATGCTGAATTTTACTGAAGTAAATCATCTAGTAGCATCACAAAACAGTCTGGAATCTGACTAACTATAAATCTTTTTGGAAATGGAGCAGTGGGGTTAGGGGGGTGGGCTGGCTTGAGAATGGTGTTCCTTTTGCGTATGTGCTGGCGAAGGTAGGTGCTCGAAAGGTTCGAAAACATGCGGAACCATGAAGTAAAAATACATTTAGTCATCTTTCGTGACAGAAGAGAAGACAGGGCCTTGGTTTCACTGATCACCTGCTTGTCACAGTTACATCTACAGTTTATTAGTTTATTTTTTTGTGTGTGAAAGTGGTAGAGAGATGCAGGATGCTGAAGCTCCGTGTTTTTTTGTCCCTCTGTTCCTGCGAGCTGACCGCACCGTGGGGTCTCCTGCAGGGGCTAACACGACCGCGTCTGGTGAGCGCGATGGTCACGGGCGTCACGTGATCCGCAGGTTTCTCTTGACCGTTACGCTGCGTTTTTGCCATTGTTGTGTTTGGGTGGGGGGTGGGGGAGGGGTGTGTGTGTGTGGGGGGGGGGGCAATTACTGTAATGATGAATGCTTTGGCACTGCTTTAACATGTTAAATGGGTGTGCTTCCTTCAGCTTTTTCCTCCTAATTTTTGGTCCAGACCTGGGTGTTGGTACGGCCAGTAAGAGGGCCCTGTCCCTCCCGCGGCTCCGAGCCGCTCCACCCTGTTTAATCAGGCCGGCGTGGGGCCCCTTTCAGCGCCCGCATTCCTCCGACGTCCTCAGGCGTGTGTGTACTCAGCTGCAGGGGCAGACCCCGTCCGTCAGGGCGAGCGAGGAGAGCTCTTTTCTTACCTCCTTTCTGCTTATGCCGTCTTTGCCAGGGCCTCTAAGCTGTCCCCCCCCCCCCCCCCAAATCGTAGCGTTAAGGAACAGCAGAGGCCCAGTGCCTGTACCCGCCCCCCCCTCCCCCACCCCCCAGAGGTGACACTTTTATGGGATTGGACAATAAAAAGCTCCAAAGCAGCTCCTCCTCTTGGGTGTTTTCAAAGCCGCGATCATTGGTAGAGTGACAGGGCCAGTGTACGATATGCCCGTTGTAGTGCGTCTACCTTTTAGGTTACTTCCTGCTCCCTGACACCTCTTGCTTGACCTCAGTTCTGCAGAGCTCTTAGTGTAGTTGTTTGAAAAGTGGTTTGAGAAAATTGTCAATTGTGGTGGTGGCTTCTGAACTCCCAACCACGTGAGTTGTTCAAAGGGTCGGTGTTAACACCCAGCTTCCAGCTGGCAGGGTTAGGTATGCCAAGCCAACTCGGGTATATTTTGAAATCTATTCAGCGTATTAATTTGTATTTGATTTATTACGCATAAGGCCAGTTGATAATCTTACATTTGCACAAATGTCTTCCCTCAACAAAGGAATATGTCATTTATCGTGTATATTAAACCAAACTCTGGTACGGTCTCTGTAATCTGGGGTTGAAATGTTGGTATGAATATCCTGAATGTGCTTTTTATTTAAATTATTTTAGGAACGCTGCTGCCGCAATGGGGTTGCCTGTCTTTGGGATTCCCTCTGGAAGTACCATGGAACGAGACCAGGCTGTCACCTGCCCTTGTAAAACGTCAAGTGAGGTAAGGCCAGGTTTGTTGGGAGACCTGGGAGAGCCAGTTTTTAACTGAAAGTGGTGTTGGCATGGCGGTGCCCCACCCCCCACACACCGCACCACACAACACAGATATTTATTTATGTATGGTGGCGAATTAGGTCATTAAATCTCTTTGAGGTTCATGAAAGTTCATACAACCGCAAATACAAATCCAGATTATTTCTAGATCAAGATCATAAATGGGCTAGGCTGTGTGGTTAAACTGGCATGCTATAAATGGAAATTGAAACCAATGGGCCTGTATGTGAACCTTTACACATCCTGTGTGAGTGGCCAGGAGTGGGTGTGCAGAAATGCTACTGAGTGATAGTAACTCGCTTGAAGAGTTGGTGTGAGAGCTCTTCTGTCACGCTGCAGTCATTTATGTTTTATTTTGGCTTGGGTGCCTCCCTCCCAAGCCAGACTTTCCAGTCTTTCCTTCGCAGGAACCCTCCTTCCACGCCTGGGCCTCTCTGCTCATTTTTCAAGGTGTATCAGGTCCGTCTGCACTCAATTCCCGAAGGTTAATTTGCGCCTTTTAACTTTCTCGTACTAAAAACACATCTTGACCAGCACCGAGGGGGACAAGCGAAAGGCAGACGCCTGCGTGGGTAATGTAAAAGCGCTCTCTCTTAAATCGGTGCCCTGGCTTGTGACTCCACCCCCGTGAGCTGATGGGCTTTGTGTGTCGCTCAGGGTCGCTGTGCCTAAACGAGAGCCCGCCCACGTCCTGCGGCAGATCGACCGCACCTGGTTCAGAGGAACAACAGCGGTCGCGTCGTGGTGAGTACAGGCTGACGCTGTTGCCATGTCTTCACAGCTGGTGAGTTTTTAAATTTAAAACGGTCTGTTAGTAATTTATGCTTTTAAGGGGATCAGGGGTTCACGTAAAATCTGTATTTTGTAATGTTTTTGGACTTACTGGTATTTACCCTGTCTTTATGTAAATTTGCAGAATATATATATTTTTAAATAAATAAATAAAAGTTTATCTCACCACAAAAGTATTTGCATTGTGTTATTGTCGTGTGAATGACTGAGTGTAAAGGAACTTTGTTTATGGCACTTGATCGTGGGACCCATCGGGTATTATGAACCTTAGGAAGCCAGTCTTTTCAACAGTCCGCCCCTCCCCTCCTTGGCTCAGAGATCAGGTCGTTTCATTGCCCCACGCCCTGTTGATTTACACCTGAAGCACCACGCCCACACTTACCCGGGCTGACAGGTCAAAGGCAGCTGCACACTGGGTGAGGAATGAGCTGAAACTGTTTCCAGATCCGACACTTACATTATAGGTGTTTTTTTTTCCCCACTGTGACCCAAAGTTGTGTAACACAAACGACCCGAAGCCGAAAAGTCATAAACAGTCCCCTTTAATAACGACATGGGGGCCAGTCGGCCAGCAGCCACCGTCAAACATATTACTGATACGTGTGCAGTTACGAGGCTATGGGGAAAGTACATTTCTGTGTTTTTTTATGTTCGCTCTATTTGTTATAATCTCAAAAGAGGGTCGTTTCTGCTTCGTTCTCTACGTGGGGGGCAATTCAGATGGAAAGAAGGAAAAAAAACAGATTTAGAAAATACTTTAACTTAATATAATGGTATTTACTTAAATATGGACATAAGATTCAGAAATGATGTCGAAATGTGCCAAAATCTGAATATTCACACAGCAAGAAGTACACGTTAAAGGGATAAATACAGATGTAGTGTTTCTTTGTGCAACTGTAGGAAATATGCAGGACAAATATAGGAAAGAATAAAAAATAAATGGAAAGGATAAAGATCAAAGATTCTACCTTCTACCAAATGCATTTCTTTTACTATCTTGGATGTTTAGGACACAAACTGACGCGATTGAAACAATTCGTATTTGCAGGGACTTTGGTTGCCACTAGAGGGCAGAGTTAAATAAGGAATTCACAATTTATAGTACCGGCACTATCCATTTTCCCAGTTTTGAGCTCCTACGGGATACGCAGTGACAAATATAGTCTAACATTCTAAATGGCAGTACAAAGATTTCAGCCTATCAGGCTTTACTTTCTTATTTAAATGCATGATATGCTCCAATAATGTGTCTTACAGTGTCCTGTATTGTAATACTCTGAATGCATTGTATTTATTACAAAAGGAAAGCATTTCTTTGGCTTATATTCCAGTAAAGTATCACAATTCAAATATAAAAAAGGAAAATTTGATTAGAAAAGAGGGAGTTATTAGGCAAAAACAAAGTTTTTTTTTCAGCACTTTGGCTTGAATCAAAATAAAACCCAAGTGAACCAGAGTGCCAAGAAACATCCCAAATAAAACAACTGAATGTCTCCTTGCTTTGGTTATAGGAAGTAGACAAGCACACATTAACCCTTTGCAGAGTAGGTTTTTGGTATGTTATTTCAAAATTCAGAAAGTCGGTGTTCTAGAAGTCCTTTGCTTACAGTTTCCAGCAGTGGTTGCTGCGTTCTAATCGCAGATTTGTGGTCTCACACTTTAAAGAGGTATAATGTCTGAGGCACATGGTCTCAGCCTTGGCCTCCTGCCGGCCCTTACCTGGCTGCTCCAGTCGAGCTGCTTGACTGTTATGCACACCCTCTTTGTGCTGCTAATTCTGAGATAAGGGGAACGAGGGAAGACAGAAGAATCCTCCCGTGCCAGTTTTTTTTTTTCCTGAATGACGGCATCACACAACTTACTTCCTGCACACCAGAAGAGTTATTTTTGGCGTCTGATCTTCATCCAGCTACTGGCTCTACGTCATTCTTTAAAAACAAACAAACAAACAAAAAAAGAAAACTGGTAGCGAAGACGAACGACGCCCTTGGACCACACCCCGAGCAGTGTTTGAGTGACATGGCCTGTCATAACAAAGCGCCCAGTGGGATTAACGCAGATTTCCGCAGGGTTCCGTCAGAGTCGCTGTAATTCCAGGTCGTACAATTCAAGATTTATGCACCTCTTCTTTGCCCCTTGGCCCCGGAAATCCATTTTAATAATCTCTCGGGCAGATGTCAGTGTCACTGGGACATGGCGTGCTTATTCGTTTAAGAGTAAAACAGACTTAATTTATTACTTCTGTGGATGATCACGTATTTCGGGTCACAGAGCCCGTACCCTTTCGGTCAGGACAGGAGAGCCCGTTAGCAAAGCCTCTCCCAGAGGGTGCGGTCTTTGTCTGCCCTCCCGTCCTGTCTCCTGTCGCCAACTCGTGCTACAAAATGTCGCCCTTCGGGGACTCTTTCCCTTCCCGGTCCCACTGCGCTCTTCGCCGGGCCTGCCAGCGCCGGGCCAGGGGCTCCAGGAACAGCGAGACGGACGACAGCAGGTAGCACACGCCCGCCAGGTAGAAGGAGCCGTCGTAGGTCTGGGTGTGGTCGTACAGGCAGCCTGCAACATGCAGCAACACACGTCAATGCCAACAGTATTGTTTAAGATTTAATTCCACTTCAACTACAGGCTTAAATCACCGTGGGTCACGTGACAGAGACAAAATGGTCACCCTGTTTATAATAAACAAGAAAGTTGCTGAAATTAATTATTCTTGCAGCTACTTTCGCATTTATTATGACATTTTTTCTCCCAGTTTATAAAATAGGCTATCTCTGCAGCTTTCCCCTCACGCGTTCTGAGCACAGGTAAGAATGCCACTTCTTTTCCCTCCAACTGAATTCCACAGATATTGCTGCATTGGAGGTGCCTGTTTGGCTGTAGGAGATGCACAAAGATGCATGTATTGTGAGACACGGCGTACCCAGCTAAGCAATACCATCCCTGTCTGTGCTATGCTGTGTCCAACTGTGCTAATCAAGATTTAGACCTAATTAAACTTAGAATTTTCCAAGTTGGAACCGTGTAATGTTCAATCCTGCCACAAGGGTGAGCCTTGAAGACACCGTGGCAACTTGAGATCTGGTGTGTGTGCGGTGGTGGGAGGTAATCGGGCACACCAGCAATTTCCAGGAAGCACTCTTGACCCTCCAGTGGGTTCTAGGGGGGATTGGTGGTTGTTAATTACCCAGCAGGCCCCAAGGCTGGGGGGCCAGACGGAGGGGGCAGCGCAGTTAAAATGGTTCAGTCTCGGGTTTCTGTGTCACGGAGTTCAGACCAAACCTTGAGCATTTCGGTGGAGTATTTTGGTGTGCTCCAAAACAAAAATTCAAGAAAATGGTATGAATATATATATATTTTTAAGTGCTCTGTAACCTCTGTTGATTTAAACCACTTACTTCCACTTCTTTCAAATATGGAATGTTCAGGTGTTTCAGTAAGTACCGAAATGGAATCCGTTACCTTCGGATGAGCAGCTACTGCCTTAATAAAGAGTGAGGGCAGGTTTGACACCAACATAAAAGACTGGGTAGTTGAAAAATGCCACTGAAGAATGCACCCATCCCCCCAGCTAAGACTATATTTCACGGTGCAGTCGTTATTCGGGGCGTTAGCCGCAGAAGAATGTTAAAAGACTACCTTCGGGAAATGCGTAGCGCGTACTGAAATGCCCTCCAGTTTCAACTGTGCGTATTCACCATCTCTGAGTTTCTGAACTTAATTCAGTAAAGTTAAGGGATTTCACACTGAGCAGTTACTCACACAGTGTGTCTGCAAGGAACATTAGCTGCTGAAGTACTGCTACCGGAAACTGAATACTGCTCTTATGAAAGTTGCATCAAGGAATTTAGAGAAGTTGTGGTAAAAAATAATATCTCATTGATATTCAAATACTACAGGACCTGTGCCCTAAAAAAAATCCTTTTGACATTTAATTATTTTATGTAAAGATCCAGAAACTTTTAAATTGAACCATAAAGAAATCTTCTCAAGACAGACCGAAAAACAGACTGCTGGTTGGGAGTAAGAAGAGTTTCATCTCTCTGTAAACGTAGGAAAATGAACTCATTGACCGTTGTTATTCTACAGCAGTTATTCTCCCCGCCCTCTAGGCATTATAGACCCCTCCAGGAATCCACCTCCCCCACAAACCCCCCATTCATCCAGTGCTGCGCAGCCTTCTCTGCATTGAAAGGAGGGTCCCCACCCTCCCCCATCAAAGGAGAACCATTCTCTCCCCACACACTCGCACGCATGCACGTTTCCAAAACAGAGTGTGGGGAAAGGCCGTGGCGAAATGGATTACCCTGCAGGGGGGGTGTCAAACTCCAGTCCCGGGCGTTGGGGGGGGGGGGCTGCAGTGTCTGCAGGTATTTCTGTTTTCCTTTCAACCAGCAGCCAAATGAAGGCCTTGAGAACTCTTTAGCCCACCAGTGACTTGACCGCTCGTGCTGAAACGCACCACAAAAGCAGCAGACACTGCAGGCTCCTGCCAGGACTAGAGTCTGACACCCCTGCCAATACAGCGACTTCAAAAAGGGTAACTGCAGCTCGGCGTACTGCTCCTGAAATGCGGCCTAAGGCCCAGGGGGCCAGCCGGAGACGGGGTTCACTGACCCGCCAGGGGAGGTCCCGTGAGGCAGCCCAGACCCACAAAAAACATGGAGAAGCCCATCGAAGTGTTCAGCCTCTCCACCCCAACCAGGTCCACCTGAACGAGCAGAGAGAAAGAACACAGAGCTCATTACCTTCAACGTTTGTTTATCTGACAGGTGCTCTTTTCCAGAGATCCTTACAGCACAACGTATGTGATACGGTTTTACGAACAACAGTTAGAGATGCTAAAATTGATCATAGATGTCAAATCAAAACAAGGCACCAGATTTGGGAGGAGGTGGCCATTTTCTTTCTGTACTTGAACTGTTTCTGTCTTAGTTCTGTATTCTGTCTGAGCAATTGCAGACTTGTTTCAGTAGCTGTTATGATGTTTAGCTGTACTTACATTGTCTTGCCTTTGGTAAGTTTCAGCAATTTGATTTTAGGCTGATTCCAGTTCTATACATTATTCAGTTCTGTGCTTCTAATTCCTTTAAATTTTACATATAAGGAGTGAATTTTGTTTTTTTCGAAAGTCTTGACTGTCTCCAGTAAACGGGTGGAGGGAGATCATACTTCAGAGTTTGGTCAAATCTTTAATCAAATTTTAAATCAAAATTTAAATTGCCTGAAAGTGGTGCATATGATGTATCTGTTATTGTATTATTGGTGTTAGTGTGTCTGTTACAAGAAAGAGGCTCATTAAGGAAAGGGAAGTACGCTGAAATGAAATTAAATGAAAATTAAATGCAGTCACTCCCTCACCGGGAAACACCATAGCCACAGTCGGAACTATAATTATTTACTGCAAAAATTCAGTTTCTTCTTCTTTAGGTCTTATGAGACTAATAGTGATGGTGACCATCTAATGCTGGGCTGCCCAGTCCTGTTCCTGGAGATCTACTGTCCCGTAGGTTTTCATTTCAATTCAATTCTAATTTGTCAGAGCCGATTCCACTAATTGGCACCTCAGTGAGGTCTCAAGCTGGTGAAGGAGACGTGTTTTGTTTGGGCCGGAGTTAAAAAATCGAATTGATCCCTTCACATTGCACATCTTTATGAAACAAAAATGAAGGATTGGAATGGAACAATCTGAAATCTGAACGTTACTGACAGGGATACACTTCACAGGGATCAGGGCACAGGGCTTGTTAACTGCCATCGTTACTCTGTCCCTTTACAGAAAGTTTGGTTTTGCCTCCCCTCCGCTCTGCTTCTCAGTGCAGATGGCTGCACAGCTTAGCTTAGCTTAGCTTAACTTAGCTTAGCCAGCACATAGTTCATAGGTGGGGTGGCAGTGTAGTATGGTGGGTAAGGAACTGGTCTTGTAACCTAAAGGTCACAGGTTCGATTCCTGGGTAGGACACTGCCGTTGTACCCTTGAGCAGGGTACTTAACCGGAATTGCTTCTGTATATGTATAAATGGATACAATGTAAAATGCTATGTAAAAGTTGTGTAAGTCGCTCTGGATAAGAGCGTCTGCTAAATGCCTGTAATGTCATGTAATGTAAAGTTGTAAATGTAACATATTAAGGATATGTGTTCATGATATCCTACTACCATATTTTATCCCCATATATAATTTTTGTCACTGACCAGGACGGGGAGCAACAGAGTCATGTAGCCTCCGCAGAAGATGGCGAAGAAGACGGCGTAGACCATGAGCTGGAGGTAGGTGGTGGCCAGAGGCGACAGCAGATTCACCACTCCGCACAGAATCAGGTAGGCCTTGTGGTAGTGGAACTTGTGCTGCCGGGTCCTGTCCGTCACCAGACCCGATACCAGCTGGGCCACTGCCTCCGTTATCCCTGCCGGAAGGAGAGAGGAGGGAGCGGGGGAATCGGGCCCAAACGGGTCATTGATCTGTGCCTGCGTCGGCCAATCCGAGTGACTGATATCATGATGATGATATCAAGGATGAGGATGGGGAACGGCAACGTCCTCAGGTGTTTTTTACGCCGCAGTTACTCGCGGAACTGGGCGTTCACGCGATAGCATTCCTGTTCTGTCTGCTTCCATTGGTAAATATGTTTGGAATTACAAAAGAAATTTTTTTCTTAAACCACATGGTGTGCAATTGACACAAGGCAGACCTGATATGCCCTAGTTTGGCTGAGGTGACATGAATGTCGTTAGCTAACATGTTTTCAACAGACTGAGCAAGGCTGTAATCACAGACACTTTTTAATTATCAGTCATGTCAATCCCTAGTTCTCTGAACAAACTTATGTTCCAATAGCTGGCTTTTATTTGGGCACTTTATGCATGAAATATTCTGGGTGAATCAATTCTGATTTACACAGTAATATTCTCATATCGTGACCGCACTACTAATGTGTAGATGAGGTTGTGTGATGTAATTGAACTGCTGACTAAAAAGTTGTAGTTTATTGACATCTGGAATACGTTCTGGGAGCGACTGACCTTCATGACAACACGATGGTCACCATCCAAATCAGAGAGACATGGTAATGCTCACTAAAAATATTGAGCAAACTTGTTCTGCAACGATTCCCATCTGTCCCCTTACGGAATTTTACTTGGACTGAAACACTAGACACTAATAACCATACAGAAGTTGACACTGTGAAAACAAGTGGTTCCCGTCATTAAAATTACCACGGTGATCAAATCCAAACTGCGCTATCGCAACACCAGCTATCCAGAAGCCTGCCATTAAGTGGTGTTGCTCCTAATCTCATCTGTAACCAAGCTAAGCCTCTTCGGAGATTTAGGGGAGATTTGATTGAAGCTTTTAAATTCATGAAGGCGATTTACCAAAGTGAACTACAACAGATTTTACAAGTTGAGTTCTGTTAGTTAGAACAAGGGGACATAAATGGAAATTAGAAAAAAGTCAATTCTGCACAGGTATTAGGAAGCATTTTGTCATGCCGAGAGTAGTCACTGTGTGGAATAACCTGCCAGGTCAGGTACAGTAATAGAGGCAGACATTCTGGGGATTTTCAAGACCAGGCTTGATGTGGTGTTTGATACTGTCTAGTCTTGTAGACAATCAGAGCACTAGGTGCAATTTAGGTGAGTGATCTGGTCTCATTGTTACATTATGTTATGTTTTGACATGTTATGTTACATTATGCTATGTTATGTTATGTTTTAGTGCTCTTCATATTCTCATGCAAACTGAAATGTGTCGAGACACAAATGGTCAAGTGCCCCCGATTGAAGGCAGGCCACCCCGGTACAGCCAAGTGAACTGAACAGAGAACTGGACAGGGTGGTGACTTTGCTGTTATCCACAAAGGCATATTTAATATACAATTAGATAATATCCTGGTGCATATTTCTTGGAGTGCAGAATGGCAATGAGGGTGTTTGTGTTTCATCGCAGTAGGTTTTTTGGGTTTTCCAGACGTCTCCGTTTCAGTATCACATTTTTTTTTGAAAGGGATACTAGTTACAAATTCCCAACTGTTAGTTGCCCAACTTGTATCATGCACCCCTTCTGCTGAAGTTATTGAGAACTTGAGGTTATGTGCTACACAGGCTTCTTTAATCAACTGCTCTGATTGGAGGAATGACAGGGAGAAAGATTTACTTCACTTGGACAAAAACAAGATAGATATTCTACTAAAGCATACAAAAATGTAAATTTTCCAAACCTACATATTATGACCAAAGGTATCTGGACGCCCCTTGATCTGGGAATGTTTTTCATGGCTTGGGCTAGACCCCTTAGTTTCAGTGAATGAAAATCTTAATGCTACAGCATACTGCTACATCCTTGATGATTCTGTGCTTCCCCAATAGTTCTGGGAAGGCCCTTTCCTGTTTCAGCATAACAACGCCCCCAGGCACACAGCGAGGTCCATACAGAAATTGTTTTGTTGAGAACAGTGTGGAAAAACTTGGTCTGCACAAAACCCTGACCTCAACCCCATCCAACACCTTTGAGATCAATTAGAAAGCCAACAGTGAGCCAGGCCTAATCGCGCAGTCAGTGCCCAACCTCACTAATGCTCTTCTGGCTGAATGGAAGAAAATCCCTGCAGCAATGCTCTTCTGGCTGAATGGAAGCAAATCCCTGCAGCAATGCTCCATCATTGAGTATAAAGCCTTCCCAGAAAAGTGGAGGTTGTTATAGCAGCAAAGGGTGGACCAACTCTATATTAATGCCCATAATTTTGGATGAGATGTTGGATGTCAGGTGTCCACATACTTTTGGCCATATAGTGTATAAGGTTCAGCGAAGAAAAGACTTGCACACTTGCTTTATGCTCCAAAAAAACAAATAATAGCATTTATTTTACCCTTTGAATGATTCACAGGATAAAATAAAAACATTTATTTGTTTTTTTGGTGCATAAAATGAGTGTGAGAGTCTTTTCTTCTCTGAACTTAATGTTCCTTTGACCCAGCACCTTGCACAAGTTTTTTGGTGAGCATTTGTTGTCTCTGATACCGAAATTCTTCAAACCTGCCCACTGAAAAAGAAAGATTGCTGACTTAATACATACTACCTCAACAGTTTCAGGCATAATATTAGCCTCTTCAAAACTGTAAAGAATTTAGAGCCCTTTTGTTGCCACGGTAGCCAGTTCACTTTTGAAGCTGTTGCCTAGCAACTCCCTGGGTGTCAGCTGTAGTTGGCCTTATAGTCCTGTTTGAGAAACTTGTTTTGGGGGCTGGGGGGGTTAGGGGGTTTGCTGTCATTCTCATATGTTGACTGAGTTTCAGACAGTGAATTTGAAGTACCTGTGATTGTTAATCATGCATTCAACTGTAAAACCATAAAAGTTTTAAATATCAGAACATTTGGTCAAAATTTAAGTAACAGTTTCTTCCTGCAATAATTTATCTGTTTGCAAGTTTTTATCATCAGTATTTTATCTGTTCTTTTATCTGCTTATATGGGCTAATTATGTCCTTATCCCCTTATTCCCTAGTATCAGGATTTGTTTAACCCAAAACAATTGCATTATTTTAATCTGCACATGCAGCATTGTCATTACACAGCAAGAGGCAGTCTTCCCCAAAGGGTCAAAGTAGACTCTTTCATCAGAGTGATAAGTGATGAGCAATGTCTGTTTAGTCCAAAATTATTTCACAACTGGGATTGTATGATGCAACTTTTGATATTTTGATATTTTTGATAAGTGCTATTTTGGGAGACTTGTGAAATTGGTACTGGGGGATTGTTTTGATTTGGTTATAATTCCTTCCTCTTAGTGAAGAAGCCCATAAAACTGCCTCATGTCGTACTCACATGCGGTATCCATGTCATATTTGTTATGATTTTGTTGGGCAAGTGTGGGCCTGAAGGGCTGAGCTCACTGTTTGACAAGCACTATTTTCAACAGACTATTATCTGTCATGCTAAGTGGTGAACCTGTCTGGCTTGGAAACATTTTTTCTTAATCTGGTTTTCATCAGGGTTATACATGTAGATGGATAATCAGACAGTGGTGACCTTTACGCAGATCAAATAAAATATTTTCAATTTCAGCCACAATATTATTATCATTGTCATTATTTTCATCAATATTTAATTTTGTAGCTAGCTGTCAGTGAAATGTTTGGGTCCATGTTTCGCTCTCTCTCTGTGCATAATAAATTTAATTTGATTACCGGATATCAAATGATTATGCGTTGTGTTTTGTCACATTTTATCCATATTTTTGGAAATTTTACTATGAGTTCAGCGTAACACAGTTGCATATGATCTTGAGTTGGGAATGACTGATGACAGGTCCCGTTGTTATTCTGACCTACTCTGAAACAACCTATAATGGCAGCTACAATATATACTTGAGAGAATCAAGTGACCACGTAAGATAAATATAAGATGGTATTTTAATATTTAAGATCATATTCACTTTGTGCGCATAAAATTCTATGTGTTTGGCTTGTGGTCTGAGTAGGACACAGATGCTTGTTTTCCTACAATATGTCCACATCAAGAGAGAACCCAATAGCCCAGGCCGGTGGGCTAAAGCTAATTTTTATGTAAAAGCATTTATCTCATTTACAGAAGTCAGAAGATTGAGCAGCTTATGATAGCCAAAGCAAATAAAAATGCACATGAAGGATTCTTTTCATCACTCCTGGAAGATAATGCCTGAAGTTGACAGCCCAGATGGTCACATTAGGATTTTAGCTACCTTGGTGCAGTAAATATGCCGATTGTCAATGACACTGAGGATGCCCTTCCGTCCTTGTTCCAAACATACACAAATATTCAATTTAATGACAGAAGGATGAAGCAGGGATTAGGAACCTTCAGCTGTAGCCTGTAAGTTTGACAACCTGATTTGCTATAGTTTATGTTCAGCTGTTTAAATGGAAACAATGTAAGATATGTTTTTTGATTTCACTTTTGCTGACTGAGTGGCTAAAGTTAATATCACTTCTTGTCAGTCCTTCATTGTGGGGCGAAGAGATATCAATGAAGACTCACCAGCCACTGAGATGATGAAGGCCGCATCCATGGGATCAATCCCCAGGGTCCTGGCTCGCGCTGACAGATGGAAATAGGGAATGAAGTAGGCCAGCTGACTGAACACCACCGACCACGTGTAGATGCAGAAGAAAGGGTTTTTTAACAGGGAGAAATCCAGAAGTTTTGGTTTTTTTCTCGGGGGTTGCTTGAGGACACCGCTGCTTTCCAGCGCATTCCCGGGGGAATTTACGTTCTGCATCGACGAGTTCACCTCCGAGGTGTCATGTCCCGCCGCGGCCTCGCCGCGTGCGATGGCTTGACCGTTGACGCCATTTCTGACCGTAGTCGTTGTGAGGTCTGAGGTCAGTGGGGCATTTGTTTCCATGGCTGCTGACTCAGGGGCTGGGGTTTGCCAGTGGCGTCCCAAAGCCGGGTCGGTTTTTGTAATGCCACTAGGCAAAGGGCGGTGTTCGTTCAAGCATGCGTTGGCGGGACCGTTCTCCAGACCGGACCCCTTGCTCGGCTGCTCTTTTCGGCCTGCAGGTACGGGCGATGAGGACGAGGATGAGGCTGGTCTAAGGTTGATAGGCCTCAGAAGCATCCCGGAAGCAACCAGGTTCAACATGAGGCCTCCAAAGATGAGGAAAGCCCCTGTGTAGGAAGAAGTACACGGGACCAAGTAAGAAAAAACAGCCGAGAAACTGCCGTTTACACACCTTCTCCACTGCTGTGGACCGTTGAGTTAAACCACAGGCTTCACCACGATAGGATACGATTTCGATTCTTGAGGCAACAGTTGGATATTTGACAATGTCACAAATTTAGCTACGATATGGTCCAAAACAACC
This sequence comes from Anguilla rostrata, assembly GCF_018555375.3. Lineage (NCBI taxonomy): Eukaryota > Metazoa > Chordata > Actinopteri > Anguilliformes > Anguillidae > Anguilla > Anguilla rostrata. The sequence continues at coordinate 33,831,173 of NC_057945.1, forward strand.
AGTATATATGTTCCAGGACATGATCCTGTTTCAACATACATCTGCAACCAAAATGAGGTTGAGAGTGCAAAAAAAATGATTTATGTCAGGTTTAACAGACGGAAAAATGGTACTAGGGCGAGTGTTGATGAGGTCGAGTCAGAAACGAAACTGTGATGTTGGCGGTGTTGCCAGGGAGCAAATTGCCTTAAAGTTATGGACATTTAAATATTTAAAAGTGTTTTGCTGTGATTCATAACAGTGTGCATTGATTTTTGCAAGTATCAATTGCATTGGATCGTTGCCATCTAATGTATCATATAATGGTACTGATGCATCATTATACCCCTAACACAGACCAGATCCATTTCCACAGTGCTGTTCACATCAGCTGTTAGAATTATGTGTATATTTATAATTACTCAATGACACAATGCCAACTGCATGAATAACACACAGGGGCAGATTGGCAGTGCTATTGGCACTGCATCTGTGGGTACATATTTATCTTTGAATGCTGCCATCAGTAGCACATGCAAAAAATGTATTCATAAGGTGTGCCCCAATCAGTAAACTGACTTTGAGTTTCACGACAATGTCAGAGATTTGTCATTTTTAAGTCAAAAGCTCATTTGTAGAAAGCCGTATAAGAACAGATCAATCATTGATTACAGCGCATACCTTGCCAGCCGTATTTCTCTAGAAGGAGCTGAGTGAAAGGAGCAAGGGCAAAGGTCAGACCCATCCCAGAGCGGCCAATGGAATACGCCGTTGCGATCCTCTTTCTGAAATACGTCGCTGTCACGACAGACGTGGCTTGGTACAGGAGAGCAAAGCCAAGACCTGAAGTAAATACAATGAGACAAAATGTTCCAATTACCAATTACACTTTGTTGCAGTTAAGTGCTGAAAGATATTGCCACCTTTAGTCATTTATCCTAATATGAGAAACTTGTTACTTTCTCTTCTCCAATTTTATATAATAAAATGTATTTTACAATTAAATATAAAGAGTTCACAGATGAGACTTGCACATGTTACCAAAAAGACCATTGCTGATCAGCTTGTGGGAACTTTTGAGTTTTGAGTTACTGACTGAATGCAAACACTTCAAACACACTTTTTCAGATGCTGAACGGTGGCAGTTGGAAAGTCTTTTTGAACAGTGGGCCTCCAGGACCAGCCCCAAAGCTCCACCTACCTACAACCAGTCCCAGGCTGACGTACAGGAAGACCACGCTGGTTGCTAGCATGCTAATCAGGAAGCCCGTGCTGACTAACACCGCTCCCGCTATTGAGGTAATCTTGCATCCCAGCTTTCCACACGCCACAGAGGCCAGGGGACCTGGAGAGAGAACAAAGCAAGCTGAAGAACCTGGAAGCAAGCAAGCTCCCCCCTCAGAACAGCGACCAGACAGAATAGTTTTGAGTCCTTCGTTCATTGACCTGCGGTGAACTACAGTGGGGCGCCTCGGCGTGGTCACTTTTACCTAAGGAGAGTCGCAAGCAGGACATTATGGAGCCGATCCAGCTGATGCTCTCAGAGGAACCCTCGAAATCGTCCTGCAGCACCACGAAAAAGATCCCGAAACTCTTCAGGGTGCCCATTACCAAGACGTTCACCTGAAAAAAACCCTGAGCTTTAAAGCAGCGACCACACGCTGTCCTGAAATCCTAAGGGCCTCGGAAGTGCCTTTGCAGAGGCCTGGCGACCAGAGCAAAATGGACTGAGTTCCCATTTAATTAGTGGCTTCTGTCGTTGCTTCGTGACTTCATTCCTTTAAAGGATGTGATGACATCCACTGGGAATATTTTGAAAAATGTATATATATGTAAAATCTGTAAGTAAATTGTCTCTGGTTTTAATATCCAAAATTTCCAAAGAGGACTGTACAGAGCACTACTCTAAGAATATTAATTAGGCTCTTTGAGAGAAGGTTTGAATCTTAAGCAATCTGCCCAGGGGTGAGTACATGTTGTTTGAAGTACAGCAGATATATACAGGGCTGTAGCAGTTGTCAAAGATCTATGCTGATACACCCTGATGTAGATCCTCCTGGTGTTCATGTTAGGGCAGATCAATTTAATTTCCTGTTTTTTTAGGCTTTCAGAAACTGCAAACATTTCACTTAAAATGTAGTTTTTTGTGATTAATATTACATTTTATCTAAAGATCTGAGATATATTCCTAAGACATGCATTTTGCAGGTTGACTATTTAATTCTATGGTTCCTACCCACACACAACTATTTTTTGCACGTATACACATGAATGCCAAAATAATTGTGGCAAATAATGTCTACAAGAAGAGGTGATATTACCAAAACTCACCAGGAAATAATATGGCCACTAAAATTGACTTACCAGAAAGCAGTGCAAGATGATCATCCATCCCCAGCCCCCATCTGGGGGGTCTACATAGCGAGTCTCTCCCTTCGTCTTCTTGGTTATCTTTCCTTCTGGCTCTCCTTTGCTGAAACGATACAAAGAGATGACCTGTCAACAAGCTGCTCCTCAGCAGATGGGATAATGGTGAGCCCATTGTTGTACTAATGCCGAACTGGAGATTGTATGCATGCGGAAACATGTTTTTTGGACTATGTACTTAGGGCATTTTGATTTTGGCATTGAGGGCTGAATATGGTATTTTATGCCACATTGATACTGTTGCTGAAGAAATTCAGTTTCAGCACCCTGCTCAGACCACTGCTGCACCACGTATGGGCTTTCGAACCCACAACCCTTTTGACTTACACGTGCACAGTTCTCTGACCATTATGCTACGCTGCTGCCACATCTGAGAGTCTAATTTGAAGAGACATATTTTGCCATGCCTTCACAGCAGAAGTTTTATGGTGTCTTCTTTCTCTGATTTTTAGACCAATTATTTTGAAAGTCACATGGGCGGCTCTATGTGCAGTTGATTTGTTCTTCCCTTAATTTCAATCAATCGATCAATCAATCAATCAATCAAATTTAATTTATATAGCACATTTCACAGCAATTGTCACAATATGCTTCACAGACAACCCTGGCCTAAACCCCCACAGGAACAAGTCTAAAGCAACAATGGCGAGGAAAAACTCCCTTGTGGCAGATGGGAAGAAACCTCGGAAGGAACCAGGCTCAAGGGTGTTTTTTTTAGCTTCATCAGTCTAAGATGGAGGAAAGCAGCAGTCCTCTGGGCCCTTGCTGGTGGCATGGAGCAGACTGGGTTCGCCACAAAAGGAGAACACCGTCCTGAAGACAGGGTAAGTACATTGTATTCTGAGCAGTTTGATTAGTGAAGTTGACCTGCCCCTCCTCTTGTTTTGGGTTTTCTTACTGTATCTCCATTCCCTCAGTAAACTTGGTTACACCTTGCTCTGCTTTGTAGAGGTAGAAGTCCCTGCACTGTTGCTATTGTCTTAAATATGAAGGGATGTAGTCTTGACAGGTGGTAGTCCATGCATTTGCTTCACAAGTATTTAATTAATATTATCAGAAAGAAAAATAGGCTTCCTAATCTGAAGTAATCATGTAAAGAAAAAAAGGATGGGTCATTGCTTGACCCTTTATCTAAAAAGTACTTGTGTATGGCACAATCAAGTAAAATCCCAGTGCTAATCTACTCCATTACCTAGTCTGATTTATCGACTCTCCAATGTTCTTGCACAGTTCATAAAACAATATAGTCTATGGCAGGGATGCACAGTTTGATTACTAAACGTCGGGGTCACAGCTTGTGCACTACAGGAACCAATGGTAGGAACCAAATTTGCAGCGTCAGTAATAGTAGCAGTAGTAGATTTTACTGCCATATGCATTTAAATATACAGCCAGTGCGTTTCAATGCAATGAAAAACCAGTGCCGTGGCTAATCTTTAAAACAATGTGCTACATATATAAACCAAGTATAAAACCTACACAGACAATATAAGAAACAATATGTTGAGAACAGCATAAGAAATCAACATGCGTGTCCTCAGCCTACCCACAGTTGATGTCGATGTCGATGTACATCTATTTACATAACAGGAGCATTGTGTGAAACACTGAACATAAATATAAAAATAGCGGGAGTCTAGTGCCTTCTCACATTGTGTTGATGAGTCTTTTGACGCATTTAACGATGTCAGCAACAGCTCCATTGATAGCTACCAGAGTGTGAATTGCATTACATTACAGGCATTTAGCAGACGCTCTTATCCAGAGGGACTTAAACAACTTTCTTAAAAGCATTTACATTTGCATCCATTTATACAGCTGGATATATACTGCAGCAATGCAGGTTAAGTACCTTGCTCAAGGGTACAACAGCAGTGCTCTACCTGGGAATCAATCCTGTGACCTTTAGGTTAAAAGACCAGCTCTTTACCAATTATACTACAATGACTCTATCCTTCCTAAAATTAATAATGATCTCCTTTGTTTTTTATCTACACTGAGAGAGAGGTCATTTTCCTTGCACCACCGGGATGGCACCCCCGCCCTGATAGGGACCGTCACTAGAGTCGTTAATCAGGCCTATCGCCGTGGAGTTGTCTGCAGTCTTATCAACGCGGCTATTCTGATATTTAGCAACACAGTCATACGTAAACAAGCTGTAGAGTAGAGGGTTCCAGCAACATCTTTGGAGTGCACCTATATACTATGGATCAAAGTGGATGAATATGTTGCTCCCAGTCTCACCGTTTGGGGTCTACCGGTTTTAAAAAATTGTATAGCCAGGCACAGATCGAGTTACCTAGACCAAATCCTTTGAGTTACATCACATTCCATTTATTTGGCAGGTGCTTTTATCCAAAGCGACGTACAATAAGTGCATACCGAAGGTCATCGGAACAACTACAAAACACAGGTCCGATAAGGTACAATGCTTATTATGTAACAGTTATCCATAGCCATGAACATCAGGTCCAGTTCACACAGTGAGCACAGACTTGGTCACAGTTTAAAAGCCAGCTTTGCTGGCACAGTAGTGTTGGATGCACAACTATAGTCTATGAATAGTCTATAGTCTGTGGCAGGTGTTCCTCCTCTCAAGATGTTCCAGAATAATGTGCAAGATGAGCTAAACTGTATCTATAGATATATTTGGCCAGTAAGTGATGTGGAGGAAAATCCCTTCTTAGGTTCGGTGGGTGAGTCGGTGATGCAAGAATAAAGACTAGAAATTATGATTTCTTCTAATAACCTTTTTATTCTCTTCAATCAATAATCCTTTTCATGTACGTAGGCCTACGGGAGGTCTCCAGTACCATAAAGACACATAGAGAGCTTCCTTGCATTATGTTTTACAACATTTTTATATAACCTTCAAACGCAGACTAAAGACTCATCTCTTCAGGCTGCACCTCTCCCCACCCCTCCCTAGCCTATAGTTTAGCTCAATGTACCTAGTTAGGCTAATACGATTACGTTAGTTTTTATTTGGCAGGATTGTTTTTGTCTGATTAGGCAAATGTGATTCCAGTGCTAGTTTGTACTTGGTAGGATTGTTGTTTGCTGAACAGGTTACTCTACAGGGTTGGAGTCCTGATCTATGTGGTCACTTCTGGCACTACGATCTTTACTTCACTCTAGTGTGTTTCTTTTGCACCTCTGCACCTTGAACTAATGCACTTGCTAGCGTCTGCTAAATGCCTGTAATGTAATGTAATGTAATAACCAGATCTCCTCCTACCCTGATGTATCTTCCCTTTAAAATAACCAATCCCAGCCTTATGTTTCATCAGTTAGTTTACCAATAACTATTATATAATCTTCCATTTTAATCAATAACAAATATTTCACTGCACACACTTACAGAGGAATGTATATGCATGACTTGAATAACAAGTATTTGTCCTCATGGTTAACAATTGTTCCATCTTCCTGTTCCAAAGTACATGCACTTTACATGCATTCACTACATGCTGTAATCCAACTGAAATATTGACTCATATACACACCACCATGTTCTAACAAAGTATGTTTATATCATTACCGTTACCATTACTTTGATTTTCATTCATTCATTTTAATAGAATATAATCTGTACATTTACTAGATATAGCAAATTAGTTCTTTCTAGGTCAGTATCCTTTCTCTTCTCTTGCAACTCAAAGGTCTTCTGCACAAGACTGTTTCCCAACAGAAGTTACTTACAAAATTCCACTTAAGTAAATGTTTACAATTTTCCCTCCTGCAACTGGGGTTCAAAGATTCTCTAGGTAGTATGCATCAGTGTACAAGGAGACCACTGTCTTTCCTTAATTACAAATTCTTAGACATAACACAGAATACCTATTGTTCTTCAGAGATCATCCCATAATCACATACATTTAAATATATTCTTGATCAGTACAATCTTTAATAAGAAGAAATGTAAAAACATTAAAAGAATGAAGAAAAACCATACTTCCACAGTGAACTGAAATGGGTTAGGATTGGCAGGTATATTATTCCTTATATAAGTTTTAACCAGTTTTACACTGCATGTGGACTGCATTTATATAGCGCTTTTATCCAAAGCACTTTACAATTGATGCCTCTCATTCGCCAGAGCAGTTAGTGGTTAGGAGTTAGGTGTCTTGCTCAAGGACACTTCGACACGCCCAGGGCGGGGTTTGAACCGGCAACCCTCCGACTGCCAGACAATCAGTCTTACCTCCTGAGCTATGTCGCCCCTTACATGTCGCATGTAATTGTCTTAGAATTAAAGCTCCTGGTCTGTAGTCATTTGGAGATGTTACCAATGTTTTTTTTTTTTTTGCTACAGGCAAGGGTGCCACCAGTCCCTCAGTTTAGAAGCAATGGCCGTCTCCTACAGCTGCAGCCTCGCTGTGCTCCTAATCCATGGTGTTCGATAACCAGTGAGGCGAATGGTGTGGGTGAGGATGCAAGTGTCCACACAACAATGCACAGTATATGGTCTATGACCGACTCAGTGTTGTCATCAAGACTTTAACTGGTCTTGAAGGCTGACTTTCAGGCCTACGTTGTAATGTACTAAACAAGGTTTGTATGTATGTCTGCTTTCAGAGTATCCTGGAAACAAAACCGATCTCCTCAGATAGATAGAATCAAAGAGAACATCTATACATTTCCTGCACATACGATGCGATGGGTTTGCAGTTTTTTCTTGTAATAAGAGTAGTGTGTGTGCATGTGTGCGCGTGTGTGTGTGTGTGTGTGTGTGTGTGTGTGTTTAATTCGGGTAAGGCACAGGATGTAAGCGTATGTCATTGCTAAATGCAGAGATAGCCACTGGCGTCTCGGACCAGATAATGGAGGACGCGTGCGTCATGTCGGCTGTATCAGAGATCTTCCCGCTTTTACCTTCTTTCGTGAAGCGTTTGTTGTTGTGGTGAGCTCCTACATTGTCCTGACTTTGACTCCACAGAAAGAAGATTGAGTTCCAAGCAGATATCACAATTAAAATAATAATGATAACAACACGCAAAATGATATTACCACAATAGTATTGCCCACAGTGAGAGCAAGTAGCTGCATCAAGCTTTTGTAAACATGAGCAAACAGCCATAAAAAAACTCTTATTTATATTTAAAGCAGACATCCTGCCAAGGTTGCTATAAATATACCAGTTTATGTTGCTGAGAATGCATTTACAAATTAAATCATAATTTCAGTCCAGTTTAAAACTGCATCAGTGACCTCACCAAATTCATGGTGGAAAATCCAGGGCAAGCCTGTTGCCGTTCATGTAATAGCACTGCAGCACTGTTGCTGAATGAGGGACTAGCCTGTCTGAAGTATCTTGGCTTGAAACAGACCATTCTTTACAATGGAGAGCAGCTACTCTTTAGGGACCTGTCTGTAGTCATGTGACCACGGTCTGTAACCATGGTCTAGAAATGACAACAACTGGTAATTCAACCTTCTTACAGAGCCACCGTAAAATGTGGGTTGAGTTGTAGAGTTTCAGAACTCACCTTAATTAAAGCATAGTGTTTCAGTTGACAGTGGACTGCACTTTAAATAATTGTAAGCTCCATGTAGATGGAGCAACATTATATATATATATATATATATATATATATATATATAGCTGAGCATCCAAAATCAACAGGAAATGGTACACTGATCCACCTACAGCCTGGGTTTACAACAGGGGGGTCCTTACAGGTACTGTAGGGGGCCCCTGGCCAGACTTGATATGCGGTGACTATATATAGCTTTGGGAAAATATTTCAAAATATAAAACCTTTTTAAAAATGTAATCCCTTTTAAATTATGATGGGGGGCCGCCTGGATGCCTTTGAGCCTGAGTGGTGGTCCCTGAATCAGAAAAGGTTGAACACCCCTGTCCTACTGTATTATGCCTGAAATAATAGTATATATAAACATTTAAAGAAGAATAACGATAACTCAATCATTTAAACCAAAGTAGAAAAGACTCTATGACCTACCTGTTGCACAGTTCAAGTGGCATGGTGAATCCTCAAGGACAGACTGTTGTGGAATGCAATACAGCCAGGAGTTCTATCCTCTCGTTCTCATCCTCAAGATACGTATATCTGGAAAAGGTCTGGGTGGAAACCCACTGGTTATCCTGGCACCTGCACAGATTATAGAAAGTGGTCCCATAAAACATGGGACAAAGGTAGAAAAAAACCTCGGGCCAGATACAGTGCAGTTGTCCTGTGAGCATCATAGAATTTCCCTAGTATGAACAACTATTTTTTATAGAGCTCAAGTTATTCAATCATAACTTTGTAGTCAAGGTATTTCTGATTATAATGACATGTTGAGAGAAAGCTGGAAAAAAGAAAAGAAAAAGAAGAGAAAAGGAAAAGGACCATTTTGAAGGATTTTGTAAGAATTGAGAAGGACTGCATAATTTTGAAAGGTTTTCAATTTAAAAAATGTACTGATGTACCTAGGAATATGGCTTTGGGAGTCCTCACCTCTAATGAGCAAAAGTCCAAAAATTGTATGTAACAGAAAAAGTCCAGAAAAGCACCAATGTGTTCCCAGTTTTATTCCATTTGACCCCATAAAGGTACAGCATGCAAGTTTGGAGAAATGAGCAAGAGAGAGCTAAACTCTCTTTCCACCCCCTCCCCTCAGCTCTCCCTCCAAAGCCCCTCCCCCAAAACACAGGCACGCGCACAGCCTGACATCTGAGTACTGGACAGAGAGGGGACATATGTGACCCGTTCTGTCATAATCAGCCAGAAGTCGCTATGGACAAAATGTCAAAAATGTACATTTGTGGCTGTTTTAGGGTTTTGTCTTATTTTAGTAGAACAATATCTTGGCATTGATAATTTGTATGTCTTAATGCCAAATTATAAGTAAAAAAATATAGTTTTGAAGCTCTTCAACGTGAGATGACAAGGCAGCGCTGGAGTTTTGCGTCGTTTTGAGCTACCCAGTTTGTCATCACATCAGCTGCTTTTGCAGCTACAAGGTGATATTTGTAGACAAATAATTGTTAAATCCAGCCAGTCTCCGCCTTCAGGCAAAATATTTTCCATGTAAAAAAAAAAACAAAAACAAAATCACACCGCACTGGCTTCCACTTGATACTGAAACTGCTTCTGAAAAAACATAAATGTAAACTATCAGGCCTTAGCAATCGTTATCTATATAGATATTAAGATTTGAAATGATTTCAGCTAAATGTCACTGATTGCATTCAACTTAAAATCAAAAGGAACAGGATCTTTGTGTGGCATTCTCTGGTCACACTGATCTGTGGGTGTCCTTGTGTTCCCTCCAGAAGCTAATAAAGAGAAAATTCCCCAGGACATGTATACATTTAGGAGACTTTCAGGTGACCCTAACTGCCCAGGGATGTTTCCTTAGCTGTTTGTGTAAGGGAGAGCAGGGAAAGGAGACAGAGAGAAAACTGATAACATTCCTCTGCTCACACAGGGCAAGTTTGCCTAATCACATCTAGACAGTAGATATCCAACAGGCTGATTTCAGAGCCTGGGCCAGTTAGAGAGACTGGGTTTCTTTCTTAGAGCTTTTAATTTATTGACATCTGTCAAAATGAGAAGGAAAATTACCAAATAACCAAATATGAACAATAGTGTTCTAAGACAAATTTAAACACCACACCTTTAATTACTTAATCGTGTCAAGTAGGTAAAAGAAGGCTTATTGCATTGAACAATGGCTTGTGTTTTTTTACTCAGGGCTGTGTTGTGCCTCTAGGATGAGGAGTTTGGCTGTGAGTCAAGACACTGACTCACAGCCAAGCGGTTAACAGTGATTATACTTTACATCATGAACACCCCCGAGCCATGCTCATATTCGTGATATAACATGAGTTTTCATTACATATCACTACATCAAATACAGCTGTAGTAGAGGTTAAAGTTTTCATAAGGGCAGAGTTGTGACATTCCAAAAGTATATTCAAATGGCACTGTCAGGCATGCTGGTAAAACCACTGTTCATTTACATTTTCAAATTTGACTACTAATGTTCTGCACAGAATAGACTGAAGACCCAAACCTGTTTCTGGAGATCTACAGTCCTGTTGGTTTTTCATTTCAACCCTAATTTTCCACACCCGATTCTACAAATTAGCATCTCAGTGAGATCTATAGCTGTTGAATGAGGTGCGCTTTGCTACGGCTGGAATTAAAACCCACAGGATGGTAGATATTCAGGAACTGGGTTGGGCCGCCCTGCCGAACTCCTTTGCCGTCAGGTCTGGGCCATCACTGGCCCCTCCTCATTATGCCCTTTTTCAGAGACACTGGTTATCAGATGCCAACTGTAACAGTACTGCTACCCAACCACTGGAACAACCTGTCAGGCAAGTCCAGGGCAGGGGAGGATCCAGAAGCAACTATTTCAGGTAAACCTCTCACTGCCTCTCATTACATTACAGATCACATTGTACATTACTCTCAGGTATCTGCATTTTTCCGAAGGTTTATGTTTTGTGCCCATTTGCACTTTGTGACTCTTTTGGGACAGTCATTGATTTGTGTAACGTCATTAAGTAAGGTCGACCGTCCGAGAGTGTTCTTCAAAGATACTCCCTGACAACTGGCGGAACACCTTTCACCCTCAATCCACTTTCCTTTCCCTCCCCCCCCCCCCCCCCAAACTCTGCTATTGATTTGTATAGTAAACTTGCACAGCAGGACATTTAGGGCATTATTGATTCATGAAGATATTTAGCATATGCAAAGTTTTTTTTAAGCACATGCAAAACTAATAACAGCCAAAAATAGGTGGAAAAACCATTGGTCATGTTATTGGTTTTGAATGTGCTAGCTAAAAAGTTCCGCTCATGCTAAAGGTCCTTCGTAAATCAGGCGCAAAAACTCTTAAATCACATGTCCCTCTGGTCAGGAATAGACTTTCACGCATAGAGTGGCAGGCCCTGAAATCATTTCAGAAGGAAACTGCCATTTTCGTGATAAGGGGGAGGCCATAGCCATTCAGCACTACACTGCATGGGGATGACATTTTCTGCAAACTACGCAACATGCACAATATAAGAAATATTCCCTGTCAGCCCCACAAAAGATACACAATCTTGAATACACAAGTACCAAAGTTTTTGAGGACAGTCTTGCAAGGGGCTATTTCAACCCAATAAAGAGATAGATAAATAAATACAGAAATGAATAGATGCAGAAATACCCATTTATGTCAGACTTGATCTATTAATTGATTTATGTCCATGTACTGTACGTTTATTTTTTATATTTTTCTTGCACTTATATGTATTTGTTTGTTTTGTTTATTCATTCATCAATTGAGTCATTTATTTGTGAAGCTGAGTGAAGTAAAATTACGGATTAGTTACTGTTGACGGCGATAAAAGAATTTCTACATCCAGGTCTTGTAAATCTGTTATGCCCGGTGGCTATTGTGCCAAGTCGCTATTTTTTTAGTGATCTGAATGTCTTTGTTTTATCATCTGATACGCTTACTGTTCGTTTCCTTGCACTTCGAACCCTGAAACTCTCTGCCATTCTCGGTAGATAGACTTGGCCATGCTCGCTATGTGTGTTCGCTTACTTGTGGGTGGTACGTTTTGGGCGGAATTGGGGGGGGGGGGGGGGGGCGGGGGGGTGGTAGGGGGCTTGGCTGGGCTCAGGCTGGGCTCCCCCGACCACGCCCATACAATCCTGAAATTCAGGATTTTATGCCTGACTTGAAATTTGTGTTATTGCAGTTTACATTACTTTGAATAGATATTTGGTGTATGTGTAACAGATGTATCCCTCCGTGATAATTTACTGTTATTTCAACTATTTTCAGCTGCTTTACAATCACTTTAAGGCGAATTTGCTTCGATTGGAAAGAACAGACACGAATAAATAGTAGCAACTAAAGTGAAAATAAGACTACGGATTATGCACATGGAATTTAAACTTCTAACATAATAATAATAATAATAATAATAATAATAATAATAATAATGATAATAATGATAATAATAATAGTTCCAATAGTTATAAAGGCGGACTTACCGTACTTAGTTAAAAAATAATAAAATATTGTGCATAAAAGTGCAACCTCTTAGTTACAAACATAAAATTACAAAATATTAAAATGATACAATGTTACCTTACCTCCGTCCAAGAATTGGACCAAGTTAACTTTCCATGGTGGAGTAAGAAACATTTAGGCAGCCGTAGTGCATATCCGTGTGATGGAGAAAGGTCTTTAAAGATTTGTAATTGAAAAGCTGGTTTTGTAAATGCCGATTCTCGGACAGGTTACCTCCGGCCGCGCGTCGCTTGACTGTGCTTACTGTTCACAGTGCACAAACGGAATTAACAGATGACATAAATCCATATGCACGCCTAATATTTTACGCCCATTTTGTGAACTGTCAAACGAATATTCTCTTAAGAAAAATTCGCTTTTGCGTTCAAGCATCTTAGCTCGTTGCTGCCTGTGTTTTTATTTCATGACTGACATTTGACACGTTGATATAGCCGTAAGCTACAACAGGTATATCGGCGGTTTAAATTAACCCTGTGATACCCAGACATTGATGCAATTGATGGTGAGGAATATGTTGGAAAGATTAGGAGCGTGTCAACAGTACTATTGTTTCGTACTATTCTGTCTGTTTGTTTGATTTTATGTCTCACTATATAAGCTTGTATGTATTGTATGTATTTTATGTTCGGACCCCAGGAAGATTAGCTGCACACTGTGTATTGCTAATGGGGATCCTAAAGAAAGAATAAATAAATAAACAGACCTTCTGATCATAAACATTTTAAAACTGTATTATTAAATTATTTTTTTATTTACTTACTTTCCTACAGCACTCAAATACAGCATGCTACTAGCTTGGTACACACAATAATAGGCTGGAATACTTTGATAAATTAAATAACCATAAAAGATTGTTTGTCCTAGATATTTATGATGGCTCACAAAGGATCAAGTGGCCTGCAGAATGACCATCTCTTATGACGAATAACAGAACAGTGGAATTGGTGTGATTGTGGAGTGTCTATGTACGCTAATGCAGCCTAGCCAGGGGTCTGGTTTGACACAGCTGATTTTTTAAGTCTGCCACGCATTTGCTTCTATTCATGTGGAGCACAATATTTTTTTTTTTAAGTAAAAGCAATTAAGCAATATATGGGACAGTAATAGTATGACAAGATTGGCATCACCCTCTGAAAAATCTCAGACAAGGTAATTGACTACACTTTTTTCTTTGCAGTTTTTGCCCTCTCCTGGTAAAATTGTGCAATTGCAGTACCCTTGAACGTTCATTGACATTGAATCTCAGCAGTCACTAAGATCATGAAAACAAGAACTGTTAAAGGAATGACTGACATTTCAGAGGAGATTAAAGAAATATGTTTACATATGTATTTAAAAAGTGAGATTAAAGGGATAGGTTGGCCTTTGTAGAAAAGGTTTTCCCACTTTGCATCTATTACATCATAAAAATAAGTCTGCCTTTTTGACTTGAAACAGACAAAGAGGCTGAAATCGAATTGTGTTGGTGGCAAGTCTGGGTTTTCAGCAGATTTATAACTAAACAAACATGAAAAAGGACGCAGATTTCTAACATACGAGTTTTTAAACATACTGTTAGCTGGCCTATTTATTGTGCGTGTCAACGTCAATCAATTAGTTTATTTCCCACACGTTGGGGCTCACTTATCAATATTTTCGAAAAACCGTGTGTAAATGAAGCAGGGATCGAAGTGTTAATGGAAGTACAAGCAAAAACATATTTTAAGCAACGTATAGTGTCAGGGCCGATGTTCTGTCGATTTGTCCTACGTAGTCGAAACGTTCTATCGATAGCGCAAATTTCTTGTCATATCTACGGACCTTTGCTACTTCATCTGAAATACTACCCCAAGTAAATTTTTCTACTTCATTACCCTTTGTAAATGATCGGAGACAGGTCCTATAGGGCCTACATGAATATTATCAACTGAGCTTCATTGCAGGAGGTTTTAAATGTCCAGGAGCTGATCTTAAAAGGAGTTTTTTAAGTCTAGGGTGGGGGATTGGGAGGCAGGTAGAACAGGCTGTCGATGTTTTGTGTAAGCAACTTTCTCTGCGTGGTTCTGTACTCGAATGATGGCTTTTCATTTTTTACTACTGAGTTTTTTTTTTCCGTTTGTTTTTTAATATAACCTTGTCTTCCGTAATCTTTATTGTTTATAATTTGTTATTATTGTCCGTGTGCAAACCTGTTACATGTGCTGCTGCCTGTCTTGGGCAGGACACTCTTGAAAATATTTTTAATCTTAATGAGGTTTTTCTGGTTATCTGGTTAAACAAACGCTTATTAAAATAAAATTTAAAAAAATAAAATAACATGACTGGCAGAACAGCTCGATAGGTAAGGATGAAATCAGAACGCCTGTTACTAAAGCGAGGCAAGATAGGGAGAGAGTCGTCATAAATGTAGGTGTCCTTTTGGGGACGCTTTGGCCATTTAAAATGGTGTTTAATATGTATTAATTAAATTGTTTTCATTCATCAACGTGCGACTGTCTCAGCTCTGTGTTTAATGTGAAACGTGCTCAGCTCATTTGCTTGCTGCGTTGACATAGCTTCATCGTCTGGATGCTCCAAGCGATTAATGGGAAATAAACAGTCACCGGGTCACACGCATTTATAATAAGCACACATCAGCGCTCTGTGTGGTACGCTATTTGCTATGTAAAAGCTTACTTGGGTGTCTTGAAACAGACAAAAGCAGCTTTCCACATCAATTTGGACGTTACCATAACACACTTGTGCGTCATTTTTCATGGATTAGGCCCATGCTACATATTCTGATGATGTGGCTGCTCTCATGTTATCATCTCAAGAAGTGCGTTTCTTTAATTGACATTAGTATGTGCAGAAAGCAGAAAACAGTTGGGGTGTTTTCATTTACTAGCTGGTATGAATGTAACATTGGGCTGCGCGTACTTTGGTTTTAATTGTATCCGACTCGATTAAGTCAAGAATGTTATTGAAACGGCTAATGACTACTGACAGTAAAAATTAAACTAGTAATAAAAATTGATTGTACTAGGCTAAATATTTTCTGAGTAAATAACCAAATCCAAAACTGTTACATTTATGGCAGCTCTCCCCCCCTACTAATTCAAGCGACGCGTGTTCTTGCGCACTAATCTTCAAACAGACTTAAGCCGAAGAGCTTTCAAGTGCAAATTACCATAAACAACTACCCAACGTTATCGAAGGTGCTACAAGATTAACTGGGACTATGTGTGATTGTTGAACCTTTCCAACTACCTATTCATCATCTTTTTAGGCTATACAAAATGAATGTGAATTCTTAAGAAAACGTTTTACCTTTGTATTTGTTGTTAACACGTTGAAGCAGAAGGACGCTGAATACCAACGAACATAAAATTTATAAACAGCAAGCTAAAGAGGTGATGGCACTTTTCAAAATCGCCTGCCAGTTTGGTTGCTTGGTAACATAGATATATTCTTAAATGGAGAAATTCCTTTTTTAAACTAGGCTAGTAAGTTTTTATTACAAACAATCAGACTAAACAGGTTGGTGTAACCAAAGATCTAGGCCTAGATTAGGTTAGGCCTATAAAACTATATTAGTTTTAGGCCTATGTCACAGATGCCTAAAACTTTATTGCAACATTCCATCACATAGCAGTCAGGTGTTGGAATCAACATATCATAATAACGTTTCAACTGTTTATACTGGGTCCACTCCTAACCACAACATGGCAGTTACGATCTAAGCTAAATAGGCTCAGATAATGAACATTTTCTGCAGTGTAGAAAGTGAGCAATAGACAGTGATCAAGAGAAAAAAATATAAACCCAGGCTTTTCAGTGAAATTACTAAAAGAAGACACTGGAGCACTCACACGAAAAGCATGTTTATTTAAATATGACTGACGTTTTGACTTAGCGTCTTCTTCAGAGTCTTCTTAAAATTTGCCCCACTATTGTAAAATGATAGGTAAATTGTTGTGTTGTGTTGTGTGTTTATCCCCATGGAGTCTATTATTAGACAGCTGGTGCCATCAGGCTCTTCCGTGGGCCAATCAGGAGAGTTAGCAGGACTGGAACATTTTTGTATTATGTCTCTGTTTCCCAAAGCCTTGACAATGTCCTTGACAACAGCTACAGCTTCTGTTTTAATTGGGTACTGCTTTAGTGGTGGGGGCATATAATTCCTCTCATTCTGACCGGTTCCTCTGTTTGGAGGCCACATGATAACTTGTCAGGTGCCCAAAGGGGGTGGTTGTGGAATGTTCCAGATGTTCCAGTAGATAGTGTAAATAATTACGCTCACCTCCCCAGTATCAATAGATGCCTGTAATTTGGACAGCGTATCCATGCCCAATATAGGCCCTGCCATAACTCGGTGTGTGTGTGTGTGTGTGTGTGTGTGTGAGTTTATGTGGTCCTAATCTAATCATGAGAGGTTCAGTTTTAACATGTTTCACTAAGTCACCATGCACAGTAATAGCCTCATTGCTTAAATGTTGACTGCATGAGGGGGTAGAGTGGAGGTTGTGCATCACTGGCAATGACGTGCTTTGCATGCTGAGAGTGCTGCTGTTAATATTTGAAATGTCTGGGATTGGCAAACTTAAGATTTTGGAAATCATTATAAGTAGTAAAAGTCTTATGAACTAATAGCACTTAAGTAATATTTGTGCCATGCTGAATCTGTCTAAAAGCCTTACTTATCCTGGCATGCCCTGTCTCCATCCTGGAGGCTGCCTGCCTGCCATGCCTGCCATGCCCCATCACTGCCACCCTGGAGGCCCCTCCATCCTGGATGCCTTCGCAACGCTGGAGGCCCGTTCCCCGCCATGTCCCATCTCCTCCATCCTGGAGGACTGCTGCCGAGCATGTCTGGCCTGAGTCCACTACCTGCAGCTCCTCAATTTTTGGGTGTAGCTGTTTAAAGGCATAGAATGTTGGCGCTAAATGAATGAACAAGCTGTTAAATTTACATGCCAGTGATTCCATATAATAGGTGCTATATGCCCTCTGCTATTTAGATTTTTTTCATTTTTGGTATTTCATAGTTTAAAATGCATATTCATTTTAACAAAAAGGCCTTCTATCATCAGCATTCAACAGTAAAAAAAACAAACAATTATTCTATAAATATTACTAAAGATTAAGAACTGTTTTCTCTATCTATTTTGCCTAACAGGGTGGATATTTTGTGCTTGATTGATCCTGTCAAGCATGAAAAAAACAACTAATTATCAATGTTAAATGAGAGAAAAAAACAAAAAAAACAAATGGCTGCTTACAAAGTAACGACAGAATTTATCTTGAGATGATCTGGAAAAGAGAACTAGTTGGTTCTTACTGTCGGAGTCAAATGTGCATTTTTATGGTACCACGAGATGCATTGTACTGATGGACACAACACGCACGTATACACACAGTCCTCACTCATGTTCTGTCATTTCATTTCTATTACTTATTTTGGATCATCTTGTCTTTTATTGCCATCTAGTGGTCTATAACACCATTAGTCATGCTGAAACATGAAAGGACCTTCCCAAAACTGTTGCTACAGAGGTGGTAGTACACAATTCTCTAGAATGTCATTGTATGCTATATCATTACATTTTCCCTTCACTGGAACTAAGGGGCCGAGCCCAAACCATGAAAAACAGCCCCAAACTATTATTCCACCTCCACCAAACTTTACAGTCGGCACTATGCTTTCGGGCAGTTGGCATTCTCCTGGCATTCGCCAAACCCAGATTTGCCCATCAAACTGCCAGATAGTGAAGTGTGAGTAATCACTCCAGAGAATGCGTTTCCACTGGTCCACGTCGGTCTGCTTTACACCACTCCAGCCAATGCTCAATCTCAGGCTCGGGTACAGCTGCTCGTCCATGGAAACCCATTCCATGAAGCTCCCGAAAAGCAGGTCTTGTGCTCACAGAGGCAGTCTGGAACTCGGTAGTGAGTGTTCACACACTACAAGCTTCAGCACGCGGTGGTACCGCACGAGCCAACTAAATATTTTTCTCTGAACATGTAAGCTCCTGGCCTCCGCTGCCACCAAACTCGTGGAAGGGACTTCCTGCCGATGGTGGGTCTTAGGTACCGCCCCATTTCCCCGAGCCACCTTATGCTCCTCCTCCTCGGATGTCACTGCAGTTTCGCAGTCATCTTCATAGACCTCGGAGGGCTTCTTTCCTTGTGACTGGAGGGCAGGCCTCCGGGCGGGAGGACGCGCTGACTTACGACTGGCCATCCCTCCGCTGACACCATACGAGAGCAGCAAAAACAATCAACAATCACTCTGTAGCTTTTAACACTTTTATAACACGTCAATAAATGCAACCTTCTGGGTTTTTAAACCAGTATTTTGTGTCTGTCATTCTTACATGAAATGACAATTGGGTCCTTTCCGGCGTTAATGCGGCTTTCACGAATACTTCCCATTACTTACTATATCTCGATTAGCAGACCTCTTATCCAGACGCTTACCATTTTTTTTACTTAGCACTTACTTGTATCCATTCACTGATATTACGAACAATGCAGTAGTACTTGCTCAGTACAAAGCAGTGTCTTACGGGATTCTACCTCACCTTGATACAAGCGCATCTACCCAGTGACACTCGTCTCCGTCCATATTCATTGGATCCTTAATAGAGGGTAAATGTATGTGTCTGGAAGTAATATTAATATCTTGAGGGAAGGGGAGTATGGGACATCCCCATCAGCATGAAAGGATTTCTGACGTGGGGATATCAGCCTGTAATTGTCAATTGTACTGTACATACATTTCCCTGTGTCCCACGAAGTGCGATTATTTTACAGTATTTACGGTTATGCGGTCACCACACTGCTCAGATGCCCGGAAACAAATGCGTTTTCTTGTTTTCAATAGCTAAATGCACGCTAGTTGTCAAAAGCGGATTAACCACAGATGAAATGTAGGAACAGTACCTTGCTGATGAATTGTTTGATTAGTGCACTGTTGTTTTAGATTCACGCATTCCAGACAGCTGTAACTAGGAGCATGATATACATTTATCTGCTAAGGGACTTCAGATGAAATTTAGCTATCAAGCTAATTCTGGGGCAGTTACTAGCTGTGCATTTTCCCTTTCAAATAAACAAATAAATAAATATAGCCACAGCCTGCCCGAAGTAACAGGTAATTCAAAGTTAAAAATGATTAATTTTGGTACCTTACAGGCGCAACTGGCCTCCATTATGGAGGTGTTAGCTAAAGCAGCAGTGGTAGAAATCACCAAACTTGTTGAAGACAGTTCCGCCGAGATACGTCTGGAAATTTCACGGAACCAGTTCGAGAATGTAGCGCTAAGGAGAAAATTAAGTAGGATGCAGAGCGAGCTGATTCTTGCTCGAGGATGCCAAGAGAGAATAGGCGCTGAAAAGACTTCCGTGAAAGGTTCTGAATTGCATGGTCCGATTCAGATATGTGATGGAGTCGGTACAGGTAGGCTCTTTGGTGCCGCTTGCATGGCTATAGTAGTCTGTGTACATTTAACAGTCTTTATTGTGCCATATTTAAAGTGACTGAAATACAAATTCTGTTAATATGAATGGCTTTAATTAATCACAATGAATACATTCGGTATTATTTTAAAATTTAGATGGCCGTCATTCTTTGCAAGAAAGTGCCTTCGGAGATGAATGGGGAGGCAGGCAGTGGAAGGATGGAGAGGTCGGAGTTCCGGAAGACGACATATTCCTGCAGTCCATAACTCTGACTGAAGAGGTAAACTACATGGAGTAGCCTACTGTTAATCGTGTCTGAATGTGTTCGAAATTTACATATTCCACACTGGATTATTATAAGATACTGTTCTCAAGTGGCAAACTTTCAATGAGTGCATGTTAGTGTCTATGGTTGATAATAATAATTAAGATGAATTACTTGTGAAACTGTCAAACAGTAAAGACCTAAACAAATGTATTATAACAGTGCAAGGAAGTAATCGATGGGTTACTCGCATAACCCTATGTAGTTCCCTGCATGAGGAATGTACTACCAGGACGTTTCAGATATCTCATGTCACAACCGGATTGGCTAGACAACTGTTAAATTCGCTGAAGGCTTGGTCACACCCTTTGCACTAGGGTGGAATGTGATTGGAGGAAGAAGCCTGCAATTCAGTGTCTTTTCTATATTGGATCCTCTTGGGGAACCAAGCAACATGGCTGCATGGCAGTCCGTTTCTTATAGAGGACATCATGGTTGCGAATCTAACCCCTCATTCCGTTTCATTTTAGAATGGATTGGCAGAGTGCTGGGATACTCAACCCATTCCCGCAGAGCGCCCGGAGGAGCTCACCAGACTGCAGAGCGATGGACGTGGTGATGAAGAGGTACTGGAGGTGAAGGACGATAGAGGGAGAGAGCCCTCCGCAGGACCTGAGCACAGCGTTAGGCCGCAGAACGGCCCGGGTGCTGAGCGCGTGTTTGAGAGAGGTAGACTCCCGAGGGCTTCACCCACACAAGGCTACAGCGACCTGGAGGCCGAGGACCAGCAATGCGCTAATGTTAGGGGTGATCTGCAGCGGCTGTTGGGCCAAGCTGAGCCACATCCTAATCAGGCGGCGGAAGGTTCCGGTAACAGCACGCCCTCTTCGGGATCCCACGATCTGAAGCCACACGTTGGGACTTCAAGTTTAGCGTGTGTCAAGGAGGAGGTTGAGATTAAGTCTATATGCATTGAAGAGACGGCAGCAGAGAGGGTTGAGCGACAGGACAGAGAGACGCTGAGCTCCGTGAAGAGCGAGGGCCAGGCCTTTCAGCCCGGGCCACACAGACTCCAGGCATCAGAAGACGGAACGAGAGAGAGTCTGAGCACGGCAGAGTCCGGCTCAGACACCGAGGACAGCCCGATTTTCCAGATGACCGACAGCATCGAGCTCTACGGCAGAACTGACACTGCGGATTCAGCCGACACCCATTCTGGGTTGAGTTTCACCCACCTAAACAGAGTACATGATCAAGTACACCCAGGAAAGAAAGCGTTCAGATGCACACAGTGCGGAAGGTATTTCAGCCATCGCAATAATCTGTACCGCCACCGGCGAATTCACACAGGGGAGAAGCCCTTTACCTGCGTACACTGCGGGAAGAGTTTCACCCAGCAAAGCCATCTGTATGAGCACAAGCGGATTCACACGGGAGAGCGACCCTTTAGCTGTGCCGTATGTGGGAAGAGTTTCACTCAGCAAAGTAATCTTAAAAGACACCAGCGCATACACACAGGAGAAAGGCCTTATAGCTGCATGCACTGCGGAAAGGTTTTCACTCACCTGATGCACCTCAAAATGCACCAGCAAGTTCATTTTGGAGGGAATGAACTGTTCTTTTGAGCACCGCTGACTGCTTTTGGCACTTCTTTGGCCAAATAAACATTCGGATCGATAGGATGATGCACATTTTAAATCTGTTTGAGAACCTTTTTTATTTTTTTATTACTGTTTACTTTTTACCAAAATTGCCTGCTGTTTTTTTTTTTTGTTGTCACTCGGTACTTAATTGATCAATTATAGCAGTTATTGAACAGTTAATTCACTGGTTTCTTGGGTCTGAATTGCTTGCTGATATTAAGGCGAAAACAAAAACCTGCCAACCGTGCAGCCCACCAGGACCAGGAATCACCGGGGCGGATCAAATGTACCAGCGGTGGCTGTTGTTATGGTGTCAGACCTGGTACCCTTCACTGCATGTAACTCCTTAATAATTCATTGACAAGTTGTCACTTACAGCTTCATACTGCTCTTCCTGCAGGGAGGAGCTGAACACTCTGTGGAGGCCTATTGTTTAACCTCCATGCAACCAACCATAACAAAAAAACAGGTCACCAGCGTAAGGACATGTCAATATACTGCTCTTTTTAGACTATTTCTGAACAAGCCAGTTGCTAGAAAATGTAGTCTGAACACCATTCTTTATTCCACACTCCAGTGTTCACGTGGTGGTCTACCCCATCATTTTATCTGTTACCCGCCAGTACACCAATCACGTAAGCGGTGTTATAAAGGTGTTGAATGATGTAGAAACAATGTCTCAATCATTCATAGCCCTGTACATCAGGGATCAGCAACTCGCGGTCCTCGAGGGCCGAGACCTGCTGGTTTTCCACCCTCCCTTTGCCTGGGAGTCAGGTGTGAAGACGGTCTGGCCAATCAGTAGCACTAATTACCCGGGAGAAAAGAAAACCAGGGCTGGATTTGGATTCGAGGGCCAGAGTTGGATGATCCCTGCTGTACATGATGCTTTGTGACAGTGGCATAGTCCACTCAAGCGGCTACAACCCAAGCCTTTCTCATCAGTCTGGGCTGCACTTAAGTTAATGTTGCTGGAATCCGCTGCTCTGTAAAATGTCCTCAGTTGACTGACTGTCAGACAGCATCTTGATGAATTTCTGTTGCTTAGTTCCTCTTTATATTGTGGCTGTTCTAGTTTCCATACGCATCAGTTGTTAACGTATCACTGCCTTCCATAACAGCCGTTCATTCAGGCAGATCTCTCAGGTATTTCATGCTGCTTTATAGCTGGGCTCCTTTGGTCAGGTCTTATGCAAATGTATGGTCTTCAATATGATGTGAACGAGCCAGATTAATCTGGGGGGAAATAAAGAAGCCTTTGTAAAACGTTTGCTTGATGTTGTTTTGATAGCAATAAAATATTTGTGATGACACTGGGCCTCACAGCAACCAGAGAGAGTGAGAGAGAGAGAGAGAGAGGGGTGGGGGTTCCTGTGCAGTGCTCCAGAGGGCATCATCGCTGGGGTGAGTCTTCCCTGTCTCACAGAGAGGCCGTCATCACTGGGGTGAGTCTTCCCTGTCACACAGAGAGGCCGTCATCACTGGGGTGAGTCTTCCCTGTCTCACAGAGAGACTGTCATCGCTGGGGTGAGTCTTCCCTGTCTCACAGAGAGGTGGTCATGACTGGGGTGAGTCTTCCCTGTCTCACAGAGAGGCCATCATCGCTGGGGTGAGTCTTCCCTGTCTCACAGAGAGGCCGTCATCGCTGGGGTGAGTCTTCCCTGTCTCACAGAGAGGCCGTCATCGCTGGGGTGAGTCTTCCCTGTCTCACAGAGAGGCCGTCATCGCTGGGGTGAGTCTTACCTGTCTCACAGAGAGGCCGTCATCGCTGGGGTGAGTCTTCCCTGTCTCACAGAGAGGCCGTCATCGCTGGGGTGAGTATTCCCTGTCTCACAGAGAGGCCGTCATCGCTGGGGTGAGTCTTACCTGTCTCACAGAGAGACCATCATCGCTGGGGTGAGTCTTCCCTGTCTCACAGAGAGGCCGTCATCGCTGGGGTGAGTCTTCCCTGTCTCACAGAGAGGCCGTCATCACTGGGGTGTGTCTTACCTGTCTCGCGTGGTAAGATGGACCTGCATCACGTTCCCCATCCCACATGCAGTCTCCTGTGCAGCTGTCATGGGATGAATGGGTGTCAGGGTGTTCTCACACTTGGTAAACACCTGATAAACACATCTGCAGAGGCCATCTTGAGGGAAATTACCCATCATCAGGGGTTAACATAAGCGGTACACAAGAAAGACAGCATTACTAAAGGCAGGTTTGCAATTTATAATAGCTGGAAGAACAGCTGTCCGAATGTGACGCCGTATATGATGTCATGACGTGAGTACACCAAAACGTTTATTATTTGTTACTGTTTATTTGGTAAATCACCTGTTGGTCCTTTTTGGCTCCTGTGGCAATGGGTTTTTCAGTGCAATCTGTTGTTTAAGGTACAAAAATAAATCTACCATTAAAATCAACAACAAAATTAGTTTCCAAATTCCACAGTTTTGAACCCTGTACCTCACAACGGTGACACAATTGATAAATCACAATTACCTGCACTTACTGTATGTTTTGCGCCACAAAATTCCTGATATACACTCCATTGGGGAAGATGATGATTGTGCCACAAAGCAGTTGTTGCAATGAAACATTCACTAGAATGTGACAGAAGCACAATAATTGGAGCAATATAACACATTTTATACCATTTTGTTACACAAATTCATCTATATTTAGTGGTACAGAAATAGCATTTTATTCAATGAAACATTCTGTAGTTTTGTAAAAGAAAAAAAAAAGCCTTGTCCAAAAATATTTATAAAATAAATAATTGTTTTGATAATGAAATGTCAGGTTTCTAAAAAGCAGTTTCACAGTTCTTCATATTGTCAAAACTGAATCAAAAAAGCAGCACCTTTATCAAGAAAATGACACTTACAATTGAATGTACATTTTTTGTAGAAAATACAATAATTGGTAAATAAGTTGGTCTCTAATGTCAAACATTCTTATAACAGATAGTACAATATTAGCACATTTTTGACCACATTTTTAACACGTCCCTCTTGGCAATTTTGGTAAAAGTTAAACCGTAATAAAAATAAAAAGTAGCTCAAGACTGATATAAACTGTGCATCCATTCTCTCAATCCAAATGTTTATTTAGCCAAAGGAGTGCCCGAGACAATCAACAGTACTCAAAAGAACTGTGCGGTTTCCCTCCAAAATGAACTTGCTGGTGCATTTTGAGGTGCATCAGGCGGGTAAATGTCTTTCCGCAGTGCATGCAGCTATAAGGCCTTTCCCCAGTGTGTATGCGCTGGTGTCTTTTAAGATTACTTTGCTGAGTGAAACTCTTCCCACATACGACACAGCTAAAGGGTCGTTCTCCCGTGTGAATCCGCTCGTGCTCGTAGAGATTACTTTGGTGCGTGAAACTCTTCCCGCAGTGCACGCAAGTAAAGGGCTTCTCCCCTGTGTGAATTCGCCGGTGGCGGTACAGATTATTACGATGGCTGTAATACTTTCCACACTGTGTGCATCTGAACGCTTTCTTTCCTGGGTGTACTTGATCACGTACTCTGTTTAGATGGGTGAAACTCAACCCAGAATGGGTGTCGGCTGAATCCGCAGTGTCAGTCCTGCCGTAGAGCTCGATGCTGTCGGTCATCTGGAAAATCGGGCTGTCCTCGGTGTCTGAGCCGGACTCTGCCGTGCTCAGACTCTCTCTCGTTCCGTCTTCCGATGCCTGGAGTCTGTGTGGCCCGGGCTGAAAGGCCTGGCCCTCGCTCTTCACGGAGCTCAGCGTCTCTCTGTCCTGTCGCTCAACCCTCTCTGCTGCCGTCTCTTCAATGCATATAGACTTAATCTCAACCTCCTCCTTGACACACGCTAAATTTGAAGCCCCAACATGTGGCTTCAGATCTTGGGATCTCGAAGAGGGCGTGCTGTTACCGGAACATTCTTCCGCCTGATTAGGATGTGGCTCAGCTTGGCCCAACAGCCGCTGCAGATCACCCCTAACATTAGCGCATTGCTGGTCCTCGGCCTCCAGGTCGCTGTAGCCTTGTGTGGGTGAAGCCCTCGGGAGTCTACCTCTCTCAAACACGCGCTCAGCACCCGGGCCGTTCTGCGGCCTAACGCTGTGCTCAGGTCCTGCGGAGGGCTCTCTCCCTCTATCGTCCTTAACGTCCAGTTCCTCTTCATTGCCGCGTCCATCCCTCTGCAGTCCAGCGAGCTCCTCCGGGCGCTCTGCGGGAATGGGCTGAGGATCCGGATACTCTGGGCAGGCCTCACGGCGATGCCGCTCAGTAGGACCTCTCACTTCAGTGGCACAGAAATCTGAAGGCCCTGCAGAGGGAGAAATAACATCATGGCCAACATGGACATACTGTAAAAAACATTATCTGCAAGCAACAAGGAAATTATCATTTTAGTTTTATGGATGATTTGACATTGTTAATGTATTACTGAAACACTTTACTTAATGTTTTGTAAAAATTTAAGAGGTACGGACTGCTGGGTGGCTCGCTCAGTAAAAGTGCCACGGTCATGGTGCCTTGAGTGAGCACCACAGTCTCGGATCGAATCTGACCCGTGTCATTACCGACTGTGGCCAGCAGCCTCACAGGAGTGGCACATAATTGGCTTTACGTCGGTCAGGGATATGGGAGGGATACAGTTGGTATGGATAGACCATTGTTCATTGCTCAAATGACTCCTGCTGCCCGTCCAGGCACCCATGACTAGCTCTCAGTGCGCACGTGTATGAATGGGTCTCCTCCACCTCAACTCTGTGAGTGTGAAAAGAAGCAGCTGGCTGGCAGGTGCGTGTTTCAGAGGAGAGCCGTGGATTGCCTTTCGCTCTCCAAGCCAGCAGCAGGAGCCGTATATTAGCACGTTCATACATAGTCTGCAAATTGGATATTCCAAGTTCATGTGGGATTGGAGATTTTTCAGAAATTTTATCAGAAAAAAAAAACTTTGAGTACCATATGCATTATCTAGTAACTTCTAGCAACCAATGTGAAGTTCAGCAGCTAGCTTCTCTTCGAGAGAGTTAACAGTACTGGTCAGATCTAACTGATAGTTATACCTCAGAACTCCCTGTAAACTTTGTAGGATAACTAATGTTGAAGCTGGATCAATGGATATGGTGACAAACTATTTTTAGCCCAAAATGAACACATGCCAAGCTCAGCGTTAGCCCAACAAATGACTGTAAAATCAGCCGCTGTAATTGCAGTTGCCTGTTCTGTGAGACACAGTGTTCTCAAATGTTTTCAACCCTCTCCACTTACTCAGCCCTTCCTTGGGGATGTCCCTCACCAGGCCTCGTTTAGGTCCATTCTCCTTGATCGGAAGTGATGATGGTACGTCCTTCTCCACGTCCATTGACTGAAACTGAAGAGCAAAATCAAGACTTTGGATGGAACCCAGTTATGGGCCTCGCCACACCAAAGCAAATGTAATCTAAACCCGTACTTTGGCTTCTCCACTTCGTATTACTGATGAGGGCCAGTCTGGGCCTTTTAAGTGTTGTCTGGCTCGAACCTCAACCAATCAGAGCCTGTAACCAGCTGTTTGTGTGCTTGGCTGGAGCTTGTTCTGCGGCTGATAGATGCCCTTTCACTAGCATCTGGAAGCACTGACTGCTGTTGATGCACGCTCGACCTGTGAACAGACACCTCTTAGGCCCTTCTGCAGGTAGGCCCAGTCTGTGGAGGATATCTGTGCAGTGGCTTCATGGGCAGCATCACACATGTTTGGTAGCATTTATTCTTTTGCTGTTCCAACAAGACCAAGTTCTTTTGCTGAGTTGGCACTTTATGCAGACTGTAAACATTACTTTCCGGTATCCTGCAAGCTGCCTGTTGTTGCTTGCTGAAATCACAAGAACGGTTTAAACAAATGTTTCCATCAAATTTGCTTTCAGAAAGACAAAATGTATTCTGCCGTGGGCCTTGCAGAGCACAGATTTACTCAGCTCTCTACAGCCCTGTAATATTCAAGCTGAGTTTCTGGGGGATTCTGTGCAACAGCTTTGGAGCAGGGCTGCCCAACCCTGGAGAGCTACCGTCCTGTGGGTTTTCACTCCAACCCTAACAAAGCACATCTCCTTCAACGGCTACAGATCTCAATGCGCTGCTCGTTGGTAGAATCAGGTGTGCCAAATTAGGGTTGAAATTAAAACCTACAGGGCGGATCTTCATAAACAGGACTGTGCAGCCCGAACTTGGGGGTACCCTAAATTCACTCTGGCAGTCCATTCATGAAACAATGGATTAGATACACAACCATGATTTCCTCTATAAGGAATGGACTGCCAGGCAGCTGCAATGCTTGGTCCCCTAAGGGGACCCAACATAGAAAAGATGCTGAATAGCAGGCTTCATCCCCTTATAGCTCACCCTCGTGTAACCGATGTGACTGAGCCTACAGTTAATTGGACAGTTGTCCAGCCGATCCAGTTGTCACATGGGATCTCCAAAACCCTCCTCAGTACATTCCTCATGCAGGTGACCAGGGTTACATGTGAGCAACCCATCGATTGTTCCCTTGCATTGTTATAATACAGTAGGTTCAATAGCTCTTTACTACTTGACAGTGGTATTTCACAAGGTCCTTATCTTTATTTTATTCTGACAACCGTAAGATAACATTGACATCATCGGAAGAGTGCTATTTGAGAATATTTTCTTTCAATCGAAACAACACAAAGTTTCAAACACATTCAGGCACGAACACTACAACTCCATGTAGTTTACCTCTTCAGTCAGAGTTATGGACTGCAGGAATATGTCATCTTCCACAACTCTGACATCTCCATCCTTCCACTGTCTGCCTCCCCATTCATCTCCGAAGACACCTTCTTCCAAAGAATGACGGTCATCTAAAATGTTGGAGAAGTTAACGCTCGAGAAGTTATAGCTCATTATTTAATTACCTAATGACTTATGACAAATTAAACCCATGTAAATTCTTGATACTTTAAATTACTTGATACTTTAACTGCTTTAAATATGACACAATAAACGGACAGTTAAATATGCACAGAATACCACAGCCACCGAAAGACCCTTACCTGTATAGTCTCCATCACATATCTGAATCGGACCATGCAATCCGTAACCTTTTACGGAACTCTTTTCAGCACCTTTTGTCTCTCGGCATCCACGAGCACGAACCAGCTCGCTCTGCATCCTACTTAATTTTCTCCTTAGTGCTACATTCTCGTACTGGTTCCGTGAAATTTCCAAGCGTATCTCGGCGGAACTGTCTTCAACAAGTTTGGTGATTTCTACCACTGCTGCTTTAGCTAACACCTCCATAATGGAGGCCAATTGCGCCTGAAAGGTAACAAAATTAACCATTTTTAACACCGATTAGCTGGCTGTAAATTACCTCTTTCTTCGACCGGCTGTGGCTAGCTATATCCTGTAGCTAGTTACAACTGGATGGAATGTGTGAATCTAAGACCAGAGTTAGTTCATAAAAAAACTATTTAATAGCCAGCTAGGTTCTTTTTCTACATTTCATCAGTGCTTAATCCGTTTTTGACAACTAGCGTGCATTTAGCTATTGCTAACAAGCCTAAACACATTTGTTTCCGGACATCTGAGCAGTGTGGTGACCGCATAACCGTAAATCCTGTAAAATAATCGCATACCCTCTTTAGGGGATGCAGAGAGATGTAGCCTACATTACAGTGAACAATTCATGTGGATAACCCCCCCCCCATAATTCCTTTCCTACTGACTGAGATGTTCCTTAGCCCTACTCTCATGCCTTCAAGATATTAATGTTAGGCTACCCACAGACACATATAGTTTCCCCTTTATAATGGATCCAATGACAAATATTTTCTGAATGCCATCGACAGAAAGGACCGATTGTCATTTTACTTCTGTTTTAATTTATGTCCCTGCATGAAGGCGGGACTCGTGGGAACATGATGTATTATTTTGTGGTCACGACTTGGCGTAGCTACTACTCACGCGTGTGAACAGCATATGTAGATACACAAGATAGGAATTGGAGACCAAAAGCTTACATGTTGAGGGAACGAAGCTAGTTGGCTTGTGGTGGCGGAGTAAATATTAATACGAGTGGGTTGGCCTATTGTATTGGCTCACTAAATCAGTCACAGTCAGAATTTATTAATATCTATTTCGCTATTCTATACGCTTTCCATTGATTGATCGGCGTGATTCTTCCCTTCAGTCTTAAATAGTTTTAAATGCGGCTGATGATCTAACAAAAGAAATATAGCTTTCAGATTACAAATAACGTAATGATCTGTAATAGCAAAAATGTAAATATTATCATATTAATACAATTAGTATTATCATGAATTGTACTTGGGAATATTTCAATCAACAGAACGCGAATGGGTCGCACTCAAAGCACTTTTTCTGGATTTTCATTGTAGTACACCACTAGATGGCGACAAAACACAACACGATCCAAAATAAGCAGTAGAAATAAAATGCCAGAACGCGAGTGAAAACTGTCGAATCATTGTTGTGACAATCAGTCCAGTGCATCTCGTGATATCAACAAAATGCTGGTTTGATCCTGACATCAAAACAAACCTAAGACAAACTGACGCTTTAGGCTGCTAAAATGTTTACATTAAACTGTCTTGTTTACTGGACAGTCAATTAACCATTAGAAATATAGGCCTATTTCAACCGAATTGTGATAATAGCACATGACTTACACTTTTGCTATGCTTCTGTGACTGTCTTACACAATGACTTTCTGAAATTCACTCACTGGTTAGGCTAATTGAAACTCAGAGTTGGGAATGAATTGGCCAACCACAATATTACTATGGCCACATTTTCTGTAGGCTAGTGGACATTTTAGAGTGCATATTGATGGAACCAATGCCTTTAGTGAATATGCTTTGTGTGGCATTACATAGTTTAATGTAGAACTCATCATTACTTATTATTATTATTATTATTATCTTATGCAACCTCTAGAACTCAGGTGTCCTTTGCAGTGATAATCTGGGGAAGCAAAGTGGTAGGAATGCAAGGGGATATGTAGCCATTCAGATCTAGAGGTGATTATATCTGTAGGGTGATTAGGTGGCCAGGGGTACAGAGCTAGTTTTATTGGAATTTGACCAGGACACCAGTGTGGTCTTTCTGTATGGTCCAGAGGGAACAGTGACCTTACAGGCTCACCAAGACCTCTTCCAGCAGCAATTTAGTTTTGCCAGGAGGTCTCCTGTCCACACCCACCACCCACACACACTTACTTCAGCAGTTTGACATGAGCTGGATATGGGGTTGCTGGTTTTAACAGGTTGTTAGTAAACTAGGCCAGAGTGGTTCCACATTTTAGTCTTAGAATTTTTTTTTTCTTGTGCATGACTCCTACCCTGAACTCTGTAAGTTAATATCCAGACTTATAAATGCATTGAATCAAACATATATTTTTCTTTGACAATTCAACAATGTGAAATATGTGAAGTGACTCAGTGATCTGACACAAACTATCATTAAAACTGTCACTCTTACGCCCCACATTGTGGAATCAAGGTTTTTACAAGTGCCAAACAGGATATTAGCTCAATGGCCTGCTCACACCGAGTACTTCTGTATTGGGTTAAAACAGTATCGCTACTTCTAAAAGCTAGCTGCAGTGGCTGTTCGGCTTTTATGTCAATGTGTCGCATGCGAGGTGAGTTTCCCACCTTCACTGTGAACTGTTTGAGATCCCGAGATGATAAGTGTTATTTACAGTAAATGCATACCGTTATTGTTCTTCCAGTGTAATTGACAATTGCCAATGGGCTAAGGACTGCCCCAGTCAAAGCACATGAAGCGTCATAGCAACACAAAGCCCCGCCCCCTTCATGAACATTAATAATATGTGAGGTTCAGGGACAGCAGTGGACGAAACTCTTGTGAAAAGAACCATTGAAAAGTCAAGGAAGGTAATGGTCAAGTGAATAAGTGAATTTAGGCCAAAAATATTAAAACTTACAACTTCTTAAAATGTGTGACTAATTGAAAATTAAATTAGCTACTTTTCCAGTTTAAATATTAAGGACACAATGGGTGAATGCACCCACTGTGAACACAGAAGGGTTTCAACAATACAAGTAGCTTTCAGCATTTTACCATGGGTCTGATCCATCTCTATAATCTGTCCATTATCTCTGCCAGGAAGGTAATGGTCAAGTGAATAAGTGAATTTAGGCCAAAAATATTAAAACTTACAACTTCTTAAAATGTGTGACTAATTGAAAATTAAATTAGCTACTTTTCCAGTTTAAATATTAAGGACACAATGGGTGAATGCACCCACTGTGAACACAGAAGGGTTTCAACAATACAAGTAGCTTTCAGCATTTTACCATGGGTCTGATCCATCTCTATAATCTGTCCATTATCTCTGCCAGGTTAGTGCTTCCACTCTGCAGCGAGGACATTGGACGGCATTTCATTCCGTAAAAAAAGAAAACGTTTTAAGATTCACTTTCTCCTTTCCGCATGATACTTGCCCCTGCCACACGGGACGTTAACGGTTACACTGTAATAAATATGTCCCCAGGACTTTGGATCAATGGTGTGGATGAAGGATCTAATGGGCGGATCAAATGTACCAGCGGTGGCTGTTGTTATGGTGTCAGACCTGGTACTCTTCGCTGCTGGGAACTGCTTAATAATTCATTAACAAGTTGTCATTTACAGCTTCATACTGCTCTTCCTGCAGGAAGGAGCTGAGCGCTCTGTGGAGACCTATGATAATGGCTTCATGAACTCCCAGGACTGCTCATGGACGCTGAGACAGAGACATGTCTGTGCACATGCAATATGTTCTGTGTGCGTATAATGTTTAAAAATGTATATATTTGACTATACCTCAGATTACCTGACTGAACTGAAGTGCACACACACACACACACATATACACACACGCACGCATGCACACACACGTGCGCGCACACACACACACACACAAACAGTTCCTGTCCAAAAGAGAGACAGTGTAATGTCATGGTACACACTGAAGCAGGAGTAGGCGTTTGATGATGACTCAAAAAATTACTGGGGGGCGGGGGGGGGGGTGGTGATGATGACAAATAGTTAAATTGGTAACTGACGGCTGTCCCTCTGTGAGTATAAACCCATGTGACACAGCGGTGCCATACAGCAGCGAGGAGAGCCCAGTAACATGTGGATGCCGTCAGCACTTCAGCCAGAGTCCAGCTTCCACGCCACTGCCCGGTGTGTTCTTGCATTTCATTATCTCTGAGCTGTAACTGTCGCAGACAGCCCTAAATATCGTCTGAGTCACCCGGCGACGGCAGCTGGTGCAGCTGTGTGTTCCGCTCGGGTTCACAAACACCGCAGGAGCCCCTCTCATGCGTGGCCGTTCTTCCATAGTAGGAGACACTGAACGGTGACACAAAAGAAGCAGGCCTGCTGTCATGACAACTTTTTTTTTTTTCCCCATTTTTATTATTCGAGTGTACCCTTTGACACACGCTGCTCTGTTGTCTACCCCCTCGTTTGTTGTGCGGTGTACGGTGTGTGTTGCTATACATTCTGAGGTTTTAATTAGAGTAAAAACCAGCCCGCGCACGCCCGTCGCGTAGCTGCGAGAACAACCTCTCCTCGCTGGGTCGAGGTCATAGGCCTGCTCTTCAGGTCAAGAACAGGCTGATACGTTTTGTGCAAAAACATTAGCCATTGATATCACATTCAGCATAATAGGCGATCACTTACTGTACATCAGCATAAATCCAGAACACGCCTTTTTGCAGTAAGACGCACTTAAGCTGACCGCTCTCGGTAAGTTTGCGGTTGATAATGAGTGGATGACTTGATATTCTGCAATCAGAAACTGTGCAGACCAATCCTTAGAATGCCAAAGGGTCATGTGACCGTTGTTTTAGTTTTAGCTCAGTGAACCTGAGCTACTCTAGTTGAACATACAGCTTTGTGAGATTATGGCGAGATAAGTCTTTTTTCCCTCTTGTGCCTGGCCCACTGTTTTTAAAGAGCGCAACTGAGATATTTTAATATCCTGAAGCCACACCATTGTGGTTGGGAGTTTGTTTCTTTCATTCTCAACTCACTTTCAAAAGACAGACCTTTGAGCAAGAGTCTCGACAGGAAGCTGTTTCCTGCAGGGGGAAGGAGTTTTCGTCATGTTTTGTAGAACGCCATCCACTGCTGTTCCCTTTCTGCTGTTCCTGTTCGCTAATTGCGCATTAACACCATACAGACTTTCTGTGGTATGATATTTTATCTAACTCTGGCGCTGGGGGGCACGTGTATATCCACTCGCTCCTCCGAGTCATATTCCGTCCGTTAGCTTTTAGGATTTCACAAAGACAAGACAGTTTCAACAGACAACACAGTAAAATTAATCTAAACATAACAATAGAGACAGCCTTCTCATTGTCTCTCTTTTACTCTCTTTTACTGAAGATGGGATACTGCGACGCTCTTGAGCGATGTCCATAAAATACTTCTCTTTTTTTTCCTCAACACTTGCTGCTCAGGAGATAAAGGTGATGTCAGCCAGGTGCTTGGACAGCAGACAGGACGATAGAGACTTGAATTTAAAAGGAACAAATTGCAGTCGGTGCACGTTTGAAGATGTCATCTCCTGTGCTTCCTGTATAAGTCATGGGGGCTTTTGCCCCCTTGTGCTGCAAAGTCTTTTTCATTTTTGAAAGATGGCAAGGCAATTCCAATTCAAAGCCAATATGAAGGTTAGAATCTACAGGCTTGTGTAGTGTATACACTGAACACACATACTAGAACTGGAACAATGGCTAGCACAAGAACAGTGTCACAATAGCATACATGAAAGGACAATTATGATACAATAATGAGCCAAATCCATTACTATAGTGGCCTCTTATTTTGAAAAACTTTCTCCATTGAGACAAATCTAAACAGCAAGATGAGACAATGTGGCCATTCTGTTGAAACAGACTAGCTACTGGAATTAAACTTTTGGCTATTATCAGGGCTGTGAGTATATAAGCAGCAGAACTCACAAATCCCACAAATAGAACCTTCACAGGAGTGGGCTCTAAATCATTCTGTTTGGATATGTACTCCTGGAAGGTGTTTGTTAAATGATGAGTATTTTGAAAACAGCCATTAAAAAAATTATCTGCTAGATTCAGTGCATTTTGGATGGCAGCTGTACAAGGTGATTTTCTGCAGATAAAACCACAAATACAAATAGTGCATTAGCACATGCTGTGCCTTTCTGTGACATCCACGAACCCCTTCAAGTCCAACTCAGAGTGAAGCTGAATGAATTATTCACAGTCTAC
Source organism: Anguilla rostrata (assembly GCF_018555375.3). Taxonomy (NCBI): domain Eukaryota; kingdom Metazoa; phylum Chordata; class Actinopteri; order Anguilliformes; family Anguillidae; genus Anguilla; species Anguilla rostrata. The sequence continues at coordinate 33,866,207 of NC_057945.1, forward strand.
TTTAAAAATGATGTTTGATTAGATTTTGGATTGGCTTTGGACAGCTTTCTCCGTAAGTATTCAGAAGCTGAAATTGTGCCAAGAATTGAATTAATTTTTTTTTGCTGCACTCTGCCCATCAAAGCAGTGGGGAGACTTGGCTGGGGCTGGACTCAGATTTATTACTGCAAGCGCTGCCAACATAAAAAATGTACGTACATGGCCCATCATCGGGCCCTTTGTCAATGGCCCTGAATCAATCAATCAAAAAAAAAAAGATAAAAAAATGTATTTTGGCGATCGTTGAACCCACCAAACTGGGTGTGTTAGGAACATTTAATTTGCATTTAATTCTGCATTAGAGTTGAGAAGAAATGGAATCGCTTGTCCGTTGTCGTTTTTTGCGCCTCACAGAGCAGGCGGGGCAGAAGAATCAGTTCCTGCCGTACTGCAGCTCATTACCATGCATGCACCACTGAGCTCTGAGGTCCCCGAGATCCGTTTGATACTTTGCTGATCAAAGTGATGTGTGTTTACTGTCGCCATTTTGAATTTCAAGTGGGTGTTTATATTCTACCCCCCCCCCCCCCCCAAGCCTTTCCTAAGTAGGGCCGATGCGTTGAGACTCTCTGATGTTTGGGCTGGACCGCCAGAGTACGGCTTGCCTCTAAATCCAGTTAGCGGGAGTGATACGGCACCACGTCTTCTGGGAAAGGCACAGTCCGTTCAGTCTGCTCGCAGCCTCGTTCACTCGCCTTTGGGTTCAGGCTTCATCAGCCGCAGCAGCCAATCAGCATATCAAACATCGACATCAAAGCGACGTTCTGTGCCCAGCAGAGTTACAGCATTTGCGGTTTCACTCCCTGGTGTGTCAAATACCGTAACGCAGCGCAGCTCTGCCCTTTCCTGACACCGCCGTCCGCAGTAACGAAAGACTGCGTAGCCTTTGGCGAGTGTGCAGATGCCATGTAAAGCAGGCCTCCAGCGCCCGTGTAGCCTGCAGATTCGTACCCTCCGACAGCCAACACGGACGACTGAGTAACTGCGCCGTCTGTCCGTCCCGCTGTGTAACTGACGTCCATCCGTCTGTCCGTCCTGCTAAGTAACTGCCGTCCGTCCATCTGTCTGTCCCACTAAGTAACTGCCGTCTGTCCGTCTGCCCTTCCCGCTAAGTAACTGCCATCCGTCCGTCTGTCCCACTGAGTAACTGCCATCCGTCCGTCTGTCCGTCCCGCTGAGTAACTGCCGTCCGTCCGTCTGTCCGTCCCGCTGAGTAACTGCCATCCGTCCGTCCCGCTGAGTAACTGCCGTCCGTCCATCTGTCCGTCCCACTGAGTAACTGCCGTCCGTCTGTCCCACTGAGTAACTGCCATCTGTCCGTCTGTCTGTCCCACTGAGTAACTGCCATCTGTCCGTCTGTCCCACTGAGTAACTGCCATCTGTCTGTCCGTCTGTCCGTCCCACTGAGTAACTGCTGTCTGTCTGTCTGTCCCACTGAGTAACTGCCATCCGTCCGTTTGCTAGACCTCTTATTCAGACTCATTATGTGCATCCTAATATAATTCATTTCAAGTTATAGTTTTTAAAACCATTTTGTGTCCCCTGGAATGTCCGTTATAGTTTTGTATTTCTTTGAAAACCTTACGAAGATAACACTGCATTACAGAATTTCTATGTACATAGATGCTGAAACTGCCTCTTGACGTTGTTCATTTATTTGTATTGACCCACACCCCTGTACTAATCAATGTGTTAGTGAGGCTTAACCTGAAAAAAAGTCTATTGCTTTTAACGTTTTTGCTCTCAAACAACAAAGGATGGTTATGTCCCAAATGGTCTTTGTTGGCATCACTTGGTCAATGTTTACTTGATGGGTAAATGAACTCTTTTATGTTTTATTAACACAACACAGTGCTAAAAGGTCTCAATACCAAAAGGCAGCACATGTATCCACTGTATCTAGATTATATGAAAATTAATGCACAAAACATGATTTGGTTGTTATGCTTGCATTTGGCAGAAAAATTAATGCAATTCCAATTACCCAGCTACAGTACACAACTGATGTGATTATATAAAACCGTGTTGCCAATGGTTTCCCATAATCAATTTTTGTGAGCTCGTGCCTGTAGGGTAAGAACACATCACCTGCATTCTGTAGAAGCACATTATGAATTAGCATTTTATAATATGAAAGAAAATATTGATGTCATTTATACTTGTTAGCACTTGATACATTTAAAGTCGAAGAGTATAAACTTTTGGTATGACGTAAAATAAATTTCTTGCTGACAAAAACATTATTGAAAACCCGTTACTGACTACACTACAGTATGGCTACTGCTTCCATCGTTTTTAACAGTTACCGAAACATGTCCTAATATCACCCTTGTGACTGGCTGTCGTCAAAAGGCATTTTCTAAATATATCCAGCACTTCCCTTGTTGGCATTTACTTGCTACTCTTCTTCTCAATGGTGCACAAACTAGGTGGCACACAACAAGGAAGGTGTGAAAATGTAGTCATTTTGATAAGTTGTGTGAGATGCAACATACAATGTGGGTAGCCACTTTCGCTAAACAGATTAAGCAAACTTTTGCGTGCTTTAGTTATTAATAGGGATCACTACCATTTTAAGACAATAATTTAAGAGAGTGTCACAGGCAACATGTGCATAGTTAACAAAAAAACATGGAAATATACACACTTAATTCATGAAGTCACAGACATGTATGCATTTAATACCATTCTATTATTACTACATCAATACACATGGAGGACATTTTGTGCCGTAATTGGATACAAATTCACACACTGAAATACAATCCATTGGAAACAATACAATCATAATTGCTTTCCATTGTCTACCAGGAATTTCCGTGTAAGAATGAAATGCAATGCTCACATGATTGGTATCTGTGTCTGGATAATTTGTTTTCTGACGTGCGTATTGTACTTAGTTGCAAGTCAATGTTATTTATATTTGAATGTTAACATGATGCATAGTTGTAGCCAGCGGAACAGACTTGGTGGATGATCAAAAGTTTGTTCAGTCACACAATAGCCAGCATTCCTCATTGATTTAGTAGGGCTTGTGGAAATACCTGAAGAAATTCCTGTAGAAAACACCAGAGGTTCCCTCATCCCAGCACTCAGGGGTTGCCATAGCCACTTTTTAAAATAAATTGCTTTTATTAAATACATCCATCCTAATTCAACATCTAATTAGCACAAGTGAAGCTTCTCAGCATGTTGTAAGGTAGTTCATTACCCAGTGAGTTTCATCTATAGGTTTAGAAAACGTCTGTGTGCAAGATTTTAATAACATGAATTCATCTGCATTCCAAAAAATGGGACTTAATGTGACTTTCTGCAGCCAAAGGTTCAGAAGCATACCAAGTAAACTCAAAGTCAAAGTAACAGAAGATTTAGAAATGATATGAGGTACTATGTTAACCCATTCTTGATAGACACATGATTGTATAATATTTTCTTTTAAAGAAGTTTTGTATTTTGATTCTATTTCTATGTGTATATTTGTATTTAATTATGGCACAAAATGTCCTCAATAAATACAAAGGATTTCTTATGACATAAATAAATCTGACCATCTTCTATATTAAAAAGTAGTCTTTACTTATACTGTATATAACTATATATTATACTGGCCTATACGGTAGTTGTTATAGCTTCGCCTTATTGGGAATAATATGATGTTCCAGTACAAATAATAACCAATAATTTACCTGGAAAAGTCTATGTTTTGAACAAGATATTTAGTATGAAAATAAATGTTGGAGTCTGAACTGTTCATGGGTACAGACAGAATAAGAATGGCATCAAACATATTAAACAGACTGACCTGGTTGGGATAAAATGTTACGTAGGACTTCAGAAACATAAGCCTTGATAAAACCATGATCAGAAACAATGATTAAGATTTTTCCCTGCTCATATTTTATGGCTGTATTCAAAATGCACACGATTTTAACAAACCTCTCTCAACACCATCAGGACTACAAATCCAAAACAGAATGAGTTAGAATTCACCCCTCAAAGAGTTCCATTTGTGGGATTTCTGAATTCTGTATACAGGCTGGATAATAGCCAAAAGTTTAATTCCAGGAGCTAGCCGACTCCCACAGAAACGTTTTGTTTTCAGACATGCTCCGCCAGGGAACAGTACCTGACCTTCTTGAACGCTGCATGCTGTTATTGGTGACATTTCTTGCCACCGCACGCGACTGCAGGCATAGATAGGAGCAGCAATGACAGGCAGACGCGACTAGCTTTACACACCTCTGAGGCACTGGAAACATTTCCCTCGTTCTTCGGAAAAGGAGTGATATATAAAAAAGAAAAGGACTGAGAAATATAGGGGTCGGTTTGGGACGCAGCCTCGTCTTACCACCACCACGAGACATGTTTATTTCATTAGGCGCTCTTGTCTTGCGTGTTTTAAATTGATTAGAGCGTATTCTCTCTGAGTTGTCTTGATGAAGAGTTGTTTGGGGGCTGCTGACGCCAGGCAGACCCTCCTTTTAAGCAGCCATTAGGAGTAACCCCAGGACTAAGAAAAAAACTGCTTCCTGTACTTTACAAAACCAATGTCATATTCTTTTTCTCTGTGTTCACTTTCCTCTAAGACACGGACACATCACTCTTACCAGCTGCTGCAATGTCTGAATCTGTCTAGGAACAGGTTAATTTTTGATGAGGATGGAATGAGGAAGAAGTAGAGCTAACAATTGTACTAATAATATTTGAATAACTGACAAAAAGACACACGGTCGATGTTTTTGTCATTTGCACTATTAAGAAAATATATTTCATGTTAAAAATCATATTGGAGCACACGACAGAAAATTTGAAAAACTCAAGTAGAGAATATGTTCAAAGCTGTTTTTAAACTATGACAAATACAAAGTTTCCTCTTCTGTTTTCTTTATTTTTCTTTTTTAAAGGATGCACAGAAATTCCCTTTAAAAACTAAAAAAAGAAAATCGGGTCTGAAACTTTATATTTGCATTCAGTGAAAAGGAGTGAATAGCTATTTGTTGTTTTTTAAAATGAGCATAACAAAAACACATGGCTGTTCCCAGTGAAATTCTGACTGCACTCTGACATGTTGTATTCGCAGAAGATGACAATCTCTGGCAATCTAATTATCCATAAGCCATTTTAGTCTCTGTTTGGAGTATAATTTAGTTAAAGCTTTAAAATTCAATCAAGGTCAATAAATTCTGTGTATTTAACATGCAAGCTTGCCTTGTCCTGTAAGACCGTAAAACTGCTGTGCATTTATAACTGCTGTTCTGAGTCGATCCCAAATTTTTATTTATTTTTTTCTATCTCCGATGCACCGTTAGCCTTAATATACTACGGTACGTTCACACCAACCTGTTGTTGTGAATAACGTTACGAGTTTGAGCTTGAGTTGGCTTCGGCCTGCAGCTCTCGGCTCTGGGCGGTAGCAAGTTGAGCGACCGCACTACCTGCCCCGCTGCGGTCTCCTTTGGTTTGGTTTTATGACACCTTCAGTCCGTTTGCTCCGCGCCACCGGCACCCCGTGGCCAGAACAGAGCCTCTACTTCCACGTTTCCCGTTTGCCAGCACAGCCTGCTCTGTATTCAAGATATCTGGCTTTGTTTTTGCAGGGTGCTATTACACCAGCGCGCTCCTTTTTATAGTGATTCAGTGACAGTGACTATTCATAGCCCGGTGATCCTAGCCTGTCATGCCCAGCGGAGGGTATTCATAAGTGTTATAATTTCTATAGGAAATGCATGACTCACACAAGGATATTTCTACTAAATATGAAATGGGTTCTGCAAGGCTCATGCTCATAACTTATTAATGGGTATAAAGCCTTTTTTTCCCCAGAAATTTTACTTCCCTTTCATTTCATAAAATGTCCACTATGTGTCCCTTGCCCTGTCCTTAAACATCCTGCATCTGCTTGCCCAAGCTGTCAAATGCCCAGCGTAATCAGCCAAAGCTCCTTCCTCTTCCTCCCTAATTTAACCTGATTAAAGAATGTCCTCTAGCCCTGCCAGACTATATCACAGTATACATAGTTAATTGCTACAGAGTAAAATGCTGGAGGGGGGTTCCTCGTTCCTCGTTCTCTGGTCTCTTGTCTTTGACGAAGACAGATTTGTGAATGCCCCCCAATAAAGCTAACTATTCCTTTGAGCTGAATGACGTGGGGTAAGACCCTCGTGTCCCCCCCACCATTTCCGGTAGGTCACACTCAACAGAGGGTGCCACACATCCATTGATACATGTTCCATTTGGAAGACGCATCCACTGAAGCGGGTGTGTGGGAGGGGGGGGGACGGGGGTGGGGGGGTAGGTAAGCGTGAGGGAGGCACGCGCTCAGACCACGATGGGGGTGTCCGAGCAGACGGAGCTGATCGACTCGGCGTCCGACTTCTTCCTCAGGCCCCTGTCCCGTCGGCCGTCCCGCTCCCGGTTCTCCAGGTCCTCCCCCGCGTCCGGTTTGACCTTCCCGTTTTGCCCCCGCAGGTCCCTGGGGTCGAGGAACGCCACGTGCCTGCTGAGGCCGGCCTTGGTGCCCAGGTCCTCGTGGGAGGGAGCAGCGCTGAGCATGGAGGAGTGGATGCTGTCCTCCTGCTGGCCCTTGGCCTTGCTGTGGCACGGGCACCGGCAGGGCGTCAGGTACAGGTAGATGAGCACCAGGATCACGCTGGCCAGGCAGCCGATCAGCGTGGTGTATGCCGTGTTGAGGGTCTCGCTGCTGCCGTCGAGGGTGAAGTTGTGCACCTTCACGGTCACGTAGAGGGTCTCGTTGAATGCCTCGCTCACGGCGAAGCAGGTGTAGATGCCGGAGTCCTCCAGCTGCACCGAGGCGATCTCCAGCCTGCCGTTGACGTCCGCGAGGACCCTGGCGCTGCGGTTGCCGCCGGGGGTCAACAGCACGTTTCCGGGGATCATCCAGGTCTTGTTCATGACCCTGTGCCGAGTGTCGCAGTTGAGGATGAGCGTCTCCTCCAGGTAGGTCTCCTGGTCCTCCGCCTTGACCGTGCTGCAGTTCAGGTAGTCCCTGTTCAGGTCGAAGACGGCCACCGTGGTCTTCTTCGGGCCCGGCAGGATGCAGGTGTAGTCGTCCTTGAAGTCGACGGCGGAGGTCAGCTGCCGTATGTGCCAGTGGGCCAGCATGTTGTAGAGCTCACAGTTGCAGGCGAAAGGGTTGTCGTGGAAGTAGAGCCCGTTCTTGATCCACGCGGGCAGGGCCTTGAGCTCCGGAATGGGCAGGACCTTGACCCTGTTGGAGGAGACGTCCAGCAGGCTGAGCCTCTCCAGCCGCGTCTTCTCCCGGACCAGCTCCAAGGGGAAGCGGGACACCTGGTTCTGGCTCAGGTAGAGCTTCTGCAGTTTAGCGAGGCCCGTGAAGGCCAGGCGGTCGATCTGGGAGATGCGGTTCTTGTAGAGCAGCAGCACCTCCAGGTGCTCGAGGGGCTCGAACATGGACTCGTCCAGCTGCCGCAGCCGGTTGGAGGACAGGTCCAGGTAGCGCACGTGGGTGACGTACAGGAAGGCCTCGGTGGAGATGAAGTGCATGCCGTTGTGGCTGAGGAGCAGGTTGTGGAGCTTGGTCAGCTCGACCGTGGTCCACTCGGCACTCAGGCGCGCGATGCCGTTGTAGCTCACGTCCAGCACGGCGGTGTAGATGGGCAACGGGGCGGGAATGCTGGTCAGATTCATCTTGGAGCAACTGACGATGTTGCTGGCGCAGATGCAGGTCTTGTGGCAGTTGAGAGTCGACGCGGTCGCCCAGGGCAGCAGCAGGGCGAGGGGGAGGAGCCTGAGGAGGCTCCTGGAGACGAGGGAGGAGGAGCCCGGCAATGGCTGCCCGACGAAGCAAGGAAGCGGCATTATTATAGTAGTAGTTCTTCACAGAGGAGACTATACAGTCAGCCAAATCTCACCGGGCATTGTGGAGTCGCGCCTTGCGGGGGCTCCCGTCATTGTAAATAGATGGCTGTGGGAGAAGCAAAACAGAACATACGTTTTGTCAGCGCATCCATTGTAAGAACTGAAATGACATTGTTATGGTTGTAGCAGTCTACTACACCCTCCTCTCACTAAATCCACGCACGTGCACACGCACACAGACAGCAGAAAGATGTTACAGTTAAGTTATGATCTCAAGCGTGATAATTATTTGTTGTCATTTAATGCGCGAAGTGAAAACCAAGACAAGCGCTCCGGTCGCAGCACAGTAACAGGTCTCAATCACAGCAATGTGCACGTGCTGTTTCCCCGAGGGAGAACTCGTATTGTCCATACAGCAAGCACGTTTGGGATGGTGCTTGCAGGAGGTGTAAGTGTTGCATTGCACCATTTTGTAAATGCACACCATAAGTCCCATAACAGCGTTTTCCTTCACATATCGGTTAATGCGGTAAAGTATCCTACATCTCTTTTTGAGATTAACATTATTTCCCAGGCTTGTTTGATTTAAAGTACATAGGCTACGTCACGTCCTTCAGCATCAAAACCTCGAGTTTAGAGATACGCGAAAGAAGGCATAACCTCTAAACAAAAATCGATAAACCTTGAACCAATCGTACAAAAACAAAAAATCTAATATGGCAATAAAACACATATTCGCTTACTGGCTGGAAAATTATTCAAGAAAAATGCGACGGAGGAAAGCCCGACATGTCTTTCTATTATCCCTTAAACCCGTGTACATTGTGCGTCTCTACTCCTAAGAAATACGAGTTATGAAAACCGTAAAATATAATTCCTGCTTGAATTTATTCTTCTCTTCGCGTAATCTATTCTTGTCTTAATTCCATACGACGGCACACCGGGCCTCGGTTATTGTTTTACCTTGTGTTGCTTCTCAGGACAAATGATATCACATCCGATTGCGATACATAAAATCCAATCTCAGGTTCTTCATACTCAGTCATCCGAAACACAAATCTCTAGAACGCCCCTCCTCTCCGAATCGGAACAAATCGGTCAAAACTGCCGTTTAATGAAACGGCGACAGTTTAAGTTCTCCGGTGGTGTTCTTCATTGGAGATCGAAAGTACTTCAGCTGGCAGCCAGTGCCGCAACAAAGCTAATGGGGCTTACGTGTATTTTCAGTAACAGAAACGGCAGTCCGCAGTCCCTCAACATAATGCAGCTACTGAAGAGAGTGTACCAGCCAGCACTGGTGGGACCCGCATATGCACAGGGCGACCACAACTCATCAGGTGTCTGACTGCTAATTCAGAAATCAAAACAAAAACCGTGATGCAAGGATCTTCTCCAATGGTGTGTTGTGTTGGTTCTGATAGGGGTGTCCTTTCTGCTTTGTTTTAATGAGTGCGTGAGCGCGTAATAGGCTACAATAAAATAATATTGACAGCGGTAATGTATTTAGCGAATTGAGTCGAGCCGGATAACTGACGTGCATCTCCTTCACTGCGTCTTCCGCTTCAGTCTGACTCAGTGGTACCCGTGTAATGCAATACAGCATCTCTATCGTATTGGAAATGTTCTTTATTATTTAATCCATAGTTTACTCATCGGTGCCCTGTTCTCCGATTTTAATAAGCAGGTTATGTTATTCTTCTTCGCTGATGAAAAGCCTACACAAATGCACAATTTCCTTAGGAGGACGTGCGCGCGCGCGCGCGCGTTTGAATAATATTTTGAGAAATAAAACACAAAAAGCACGCGTCACAAATCTTAATGCGAACTGGGTCACTTATCTGAGTATCGCTGTTAACATTATATTTGTTTTATTTTACTTTGTAGTAGCAATCACCCCTTCTACGCAAACACTGATTTACACCTCTTGAAATTTATTAAAATAAACGGATTCATGTGGAATGAGTTATTGATTTCACTGGAACAGCCACAAACAGTCGAATTTCTCGTTCAGTCCCTGGCGCATATCCAAACTATCCATCCTTAGCGTCCTCCACATGAGACTGAAATTACAGTCTCCCAATTTACACTACATTATTTGTATATGAATCGTTTAATTTTTCAAAGATCAGGATATTGTTAGCTCAAAGATAAGAGTGATTCATTGGTTCATTTAATTGCGCCTTCAGTATTATGGTATCCTAATGATTACATGATTTTTTTTTTCTTTCTCGGGAATTGTACAATTATGATTATGACTTTTATGGCGACTGCTGATGAAAATGATAGATAATAATGATAGAGGCAACTTGTTGTTGTTATTATTATTATTATGACAACAATAACAAAACATAACAGTAGAGTACGACAATAATACTGGGATCCAAAAGTACATAAGTAGCTTAAAATAGTTCGGCTTAAGAGAGATTGGTCTCATACCCGCAGTGAGCTGCAGGCAACACCCAGTATAAGTAGCATCGTTAGCACATGGGTACCGCAGTCGTGCGCTATGACCTTCCGCCATTGTGGGCTTAACCCTACTCCGGCCTCCCTGGTTGGCACACATTACCCAGACTTCAATGGTCCGGCCTTTTCCGAAGCCGTCTTTCAGGGAGCCCAGTTCAAACTACGAACATCCGGGTAAGCCACGCGAAAACCATTCGAGCATCCGTGCTGCTTCCAGGTTAAGCTGACTCTTGACTCTGCAGGTCGTCTTGATTCCTGCTCTTCGGGGTTAATTGTTTGCCAGTTCAGCAACCTAAAGCCAGAAAACCTTTTCACATCAACTTTTTCATTCAGTCATTTTAGTTTTTGAGTGGTTCATTTTGGCAGATTTCTGTACAAATGTCAGACGCTTAGTGTAAGACACTGTTATTGAGGTAGCCACTGAATGATGAAAACTGTTGCAACATTATAAGTCCTAAAAATAAAATAAACACAGAAATGGGCATGCAAAAGCAAAATTTGAGGCACATTCCATTTCCATAAATTGCTGAACAGTATGAGAGTAACAGGGACATGTCGATGGTCTTTTCCTGTCCTTCTCCTGTGATCAGGGACACCGCTAGGAAGTTTGGGCCCAATGAAAAGATCCCACATTGGGCCCCACTGCCCCAGGCTACCCCATCCCTACACAATTACAGCACTACTTTTTGAGGACCCCTGTTAGTCAGGGCCCTTGGAACCCCTCTCCCTAATACGGTGCCACTGTTTGTCAAAGTTTGCCAATGCCATCAAACAAGCATCTTACATTCTTTAACATCTTTATCAGGAGGACCAACCAGCCAGAAATTTCTTCAAATGTGAATAATAGGTGAATTGTGACATATTTTGCTGGGAAGCAAATTGTGCGGAATCTGTCCGTTCACTGATTTATTGTTTTGTAGCCCCAGTTTTCCATTCATAGTGAAAAGAGAATGCAAATTCTCCAAGGGTGTTAAAGACAACCACTGTGTGCCTGGACTGCATCGCACCACAGGCTAATTTTGTATGTCCTGCACGCTCTCTCTGTAGTGGGCTAGCATATGTCTCTCTCAGGCCATGTGCTAGTCCTCCCACACAGGCGGGATTCCAACCCCTGCCCCGACACTGTTTGAGCTGTGGCCCGTACCCTGTCTGTTACCCTCTCTGCTTTCGACCTGTCTTTATAGAGCAGAAACAGGAAAGGAGGGCAGACTGTCCTGCTCTCCTTTAATGAAAAAAAAAGCAGATTATTTGTGAGATCCTCCTGTAACCAAATCTCACAGCACTCTGATGGGATTGCATTACGGTGCTTTTACTGATGATTTTTGTGCTACATCTTCCAAGAAGTGATGAGTAAAATGTTAGGCTTTAAGCACTTTGAAACTTCTTTCCAGTTTCTTTTCTGGTTTGCAAGTTTTGACGCCAGTTGAGTGCTTCATAGGCATTTTTAATCTAAAAGCTCCATAAAGCAACCACTTTGTGGCTAAGGACCCTGTCTCAAAAAAAAAAAATTTTTTTTTATTGTTTCTGCATTGGGGGATTTTCCTTGAGATAACAACGCACAATTAACTGAGAGGTAGGAGGCGCCCGTTGTCTTTTCAAGAAATCTTTGCCTCTTTTTTTTTTGGAAACATGATGAATTGTATTTATCCATAATGCAGACAATGTACTTGTACAACCAGCTTAATGAAAACAATTACCTGTACTCATACTCTGGGGCACTCCAGCATTGGCTTGATTGACAGCGCTCACAAGCATACTATTCTTGTACTATTCCAGTGATACTGTAGTAATGTGTATGGAAACAAGGTATCTGTCTTTCTTTCATAGCTTACAGCAGATAAAAAGGTGTGTCTAATAGGCCTGTTTCCTGTACGTTTCCTGTGTGTTCATGGTGCTTTCACAGCCGTGAACTGGCCATGGCAGAGAGGAGGTGGGGGGGGGGGGGCATTTGGGGCCAGGGTAGACTGCATCATATTTCATAGCCCCTCTCTTTAGCATTAACCTTGTGCATCCCCGTGGAGATGCGCGATCACTTTCATCTGGCCGTCACAATGCTGGGCCTGGGAGAGGTGATTACACTGTAGCGGTGTGTCTGTGTGTGTGTGTGCCTAGCCCACTGTTGCAGTGTGTGTGTGTGTGTGTGTGTGTGCCTAGCCCACTGTAGTGGTGTGTGGGTGTGTGTGCATAGCCCACTGTAGCGGTGTGTGTGTATTTGTGTGTGTGCCTAGCCCACTGTAGTGGTGTGTGTGTGTGTGTGTGCCTAGCCCACTGTGTGTGTGTGTGTGTGTGTGTGTCTATCGCACTGTAGCGGTGTGTGTGTGTGCCTAGCCCACTGTAGTGGTGTGTGTGTGTGCGTGCTTAGCCCACTGTTGTGGTGTTTGTGTGTGTGTGTGTGTGTGTGTGTGTGTGCGCCTAGCCCACTGATAGCACAGACCTTTTCAAATTCAGCTTATTCATCTTAATGGGCCCCTTTTGGTGTTTATTTATCACGTGCAGATGAAAGGAGACCATCCTGCACTCACTGATGAAAGAGTCCTTTGGATTTAATACTTCCCCTAGTAGGTTCAATTCTGCCATGGATGCAGATTTTTCTTATTTTTATGTTTGTAATCTAAGATCGCTGCAAGACCATAGGCACAGGGTGCATGAAAGAAGTATATATGTTTAATTTATCTGGAACGTGGTCACACAGGACAGTGTTTCTGCAAAGTATGAAAATAATATACATGTATATTACAGAGCAAAAACAACCTCGGCATAAAGACCTCCTCTCAAACGTGGAATTGTATATTCTGACTATTCATGATTCTTCTGCTTGGCCAGCTCAAACCTTCCTATCAAAGCATCATCATCATCTTTCCCATGATCAATGGCACTTGTATTAATCACATAATATTTCTGTATAGTGGTTTTCTCTGGGTTGAAAAAGGTAAAATGGGAATTCTCTGTTGAATAAGATGTTCATAATGGGTTGCAAATGCACAACATTTGTGCTGAATACAGTTCAGTTCATACACAGATGTACTGTTTTTTTTTGGAATGTTTGTTCACAATTCTACATCAGTGTTCTAGAACTCCATTAGTCACGATTGCCAGCAGTGATTATTACATCATAATTAGAATGTTCAGATAATAACATTCTATTCACATATTTAGGATCTTAGGATCACTATAATGGGTTAAGACTTACACAGTGGACTGCCTGCATCGGTGCATGGTGCGTAGATGTCTTCATGTTCGGGGCCACACACTTTTTAAGAAATTGCACAAAAAATTGTGGGAGACAAGCAATCGATGGTGCAGCGATGAGGTGCCACAGTGGGGGGCTGAAGTTGTTTACGCTGAGATCTAAAACAGCTGCTGGGCCTCTGAGTTCCGTGGTTTGCTCACTGCAACGAGCGGACACCCCAGTCAATAAAACGACGTTGCTAGCCTGTATGAGTCATACCCTGCAAGTGTTTGTGTCTTCCTATGCATCATTTGCTGCAGAAGCAAATGTAATTTCTCAGATCCAGTCTTTCGCAATATTGGCTGTCGCTCTGCAATCGATTCGGTGTGTTTCTTTCCGGCTACAGATATCTCAGTTGTTTCTGAGTGTGGGAACATCAGCACTGAAGAAGAAACATGTATTTGCAAAATGAGGTATGTACAGGTACAAAGCAAAAAGCTAAAAATTTATGAAAATTGTATGGAAGCCAGACGAAAGAACATTTTTAGCTTTCAATATTATTCATGGTAAAAAAATTTTTACGAACAAACAATGTTTCCTACGTAATTTTAAGGCGCTTAACCCTTTAAGGTCCAAGATCACAAATATATGATTAGAATGTTCTTAACTGACTTCTGCCCCTGTGCTAATTCCTGTACAGGAGTCAGAGAATCGAGCGACAGGACATGGTCCGCATTTTGCCAGTTTGAATTAAATTTTCAAAATTAGGGGCTGTAATTGGAAGGAGAGCCACGCTCTTATTGCTTAGCACACTTATTCACTGAAGAACACTACTACCCTTCTACATTCCCTCCTCAACTGCCAAAAAGAGCTCCAGGATCTTTCAGATGATTAGTATTTCCTTTTCTGTTTTTCTTGCAGGGCCCTTAAGTTGATTTGAGGAGTCGCTGTGCCCCTCAAGATGAGAGTTAATCGCATGTCAAGATGGCGGTAATGAGCCAAGGTCACCTTGGCCACAGGAGTGGTTGAGATGGCTTACATTAGTAGCGCCTTAGCATTTCTCACTGTTTTCTACAGGGGTTTGGGAGGGAGAATGCCAGTAACTCTTTAAGGGGAATGGAAGAAAAGGTGTAAATCCTGGGGTGGCACACCCCAAATCTAGTACGTGTGTTATACTCATGGTTTCAAACACAAAAGAGGGGGAAAACCCATCCATTCATTTTGACTTACATCCTGGGTTAGTGGGGATTCGGAAACAAAGCAACGGCGTTTTGCATTGTCGAGTTCTGGTGTAGGACCACTGATATGTGATGAGGAAATGGAGCTTTCTGTGGAAAGGGGGGACGTTCAAACCCATGTTAGACAGATTTGTGACAGACAGATTGTTACTAATGCTCTCAGAACGAGGGACAGTTTGATTTGACCACGATTCTGGTTGTCATGGAAGCCAAGGTCTCTCTTCGAAGTTACTGTGCTTTCAGGTAGAGGGAACAGAGAGACAGGGCTGTTTGTACATGTGTGCATCTAGAGGGGCTATTCCATCACTACTTACAGCAGCGGACAGGATGGTGATACAGTATATAAAACACTGTTAAAATTCTACATACAGAGACTTAGTGAAAAGTAATATTTTTCTAACTAAATGTGGAGTAATGTGGCTAATAAATTATGTACTTGTATGGTATATATTTATGCAGTACATACATTTTGTTTTAAATGATGTACATATTCACACATGAATAAGACAATAGTAATGTAGTATATATATATAACTGTGGATGGCTGAATTTTGAATTTTGCTTTATATTTTTGTATTCTGAAATTTATACTTTACTTCTGGCTTTTATCTTATTGGCTGATATTGCAGCAAACAATTAACTGGATGAAAACACACCCAACAACCAGCATGTTGTTCTTCGGCACTCTTGATTTGCTCTGTCAATAAACTGGCTTCTGAATCTGGAGAGGACAAAATTCAAACAGAGCTGAAATGGAAGGCTGTGTACTGTACTGACTAGATAAACAGCCTGTGCCTGGTACAGAAAGCGAGAGAGGGAGACAGATGTCTGATATCTGGTTTACTTTGTATTTGAATCAATTTGTTTTCTACTTTTTCCAGTATGGAATGGAGGTTTGGATCAGTGCTGAGTCACGTTAGAGTCAAAGCCCTCACAAACATTGCCTGATGGTCGCTGCATAGGTCTGTGAAAGTCAGTTGCCTATTGCCACTGCATATCCATTTGAAAAACTGAAAAAAAGATTAATTGTAATATAAATGCTAAAACTTGAACGACACTGTATTGTGTCATGCAGTATGTGACATAACATTTATTAAAAACGCATTTTAAACGAATGAATTTCCAATTGAACAGAAACACTGAGGCTTCAGCGAATTGTACATTTAGTTGTGCACACAAATCAGATTTAAGATTTGAATTATTCTTTTAAATTCTGTAATGCATGTGACAAGCGGTATGTTTTAAAGCGCCTCCAATTATTTGCAATGTTGTCCTTTGTGGTCAGGACACGTATGGGTCTCGGCGGAAGGTGATCTCTGCGCTCCTGTGAGTACATTTGCTTCTGCTTTCGGGAATGGCGGTGATAGCGTTGCCTGGTGACCGTTAACGGTCTCTTGTTTACCTTGGTGGCTCTAAAGTCCGCTGTGCGTTTTTTTTTTCTTTTATGAAAAGTGCACACAGACCTTCCGGCATTTACCGTCTGTCTCTGTGGCAGTAATGGAAGGGATTTTCCAGTTTTCATATTGCATGAGTGCCGCTTCATTATTTAAACAGGCTTAAACATTTTAAACAGCGTTCGCTTGTTCCGCACGCATTAACCAAGGCAAACTTTAAAATGGCAGTGCTTTTTGCATTTTAATGCATTATTTAGGTTGCTCAGTTGGTGGCTTTAAACAATCTGAGGGCCACTGGCCAAAGCATTGTGCATCTCCATATAATACAGTGTGGATCTGCAGCCTGCTGACTGGTGGACAAAAGCGATAGTCTGATACCACTCGTGCGTCTGATTGGCTCCTGGGGAAATACAATCAATCAGGATTCCGCAGGTTCTTCAGTTTTGGGAAGGCACGAGGGGTCAGTCAAACCTGACTGTGAGCTGTTAAGGCAAATGTAAATGGACAGGGGTGTCATAGAGTAGCCATCTTCTGTTCAGCTTCGGTTTGAGGCCCAGAAATTCAATTGAGGGTCTTTTAGGATATTTATAGCCGATTGTTTGTAATGTCAACACGTGTCTCCACTTAGTGCTGATATAAAATATATTATATGCTATGGAATATTTTATTATATTTCTGATTGACTTATGTCATCTGAAGCCACCATGCCCCCCCCCCCCCCCCCCCCACCAGTCTGACAACTCCCAAGCACTCCTGACCATGATTCTCGCGTTTGGATCCCCCCTCCCCCCACTACTGCAGCGATTCTGGCTCCTCTGTTCCCATGCCCTGGTATGATGAGGTCCGTCTCCGCAGGGAGAGCTTTGGCGCAGGAGTCCCCTGAGTGCTTTAGGCCCACGCTCCTGACTGCACTGCGCAGTGGGGGGGGGGGGGAGCTCAGCCCCAGAGCTCAGCCCCAGAGCTCTGTCTCTCTCTCTCTCTAAAACCCCCTCCCACACACCCACCCACTCTGGGGAATTGGGCTGTGTGGGGCTGTGGATCCCCCCCGCCCCCCGGCACCCACTCCCTCCCTCCAAGGCAGCAGCCACGATAATGTCAGTGCGGAGATGAGTGACTCCGCCCCTTCTCGCTCCGCGGCGGAGCGCCTCGCTGGCGGTAATGGGGAATAATGGAGCGTGATGGTCCCGCCGGGCGGGCGGACGAGTGCGCCGCATTCAGAACACCTTGACGGAAGATCAAAGCGCCTCGCTGCAGAGAGACACACACACACACACACACACACACACACACACACATTCACACACACACACGCCACGTTAATAGGCTTAGCCTGCTCGCTTTTTAAATCGCAGACTGTCTCAAAATGGGCAGCGTGTCGCAGTTGAAACAGGCAATTATCGGTCTAGGTGACCTGCAGACCTTGCTAGACCACTTTACTACAATGCAGTTTGTTCCTGTTAGCTGCTACCATTGCGAGACTGAGCAGTCACAATGCATATAATGCATACGAAAAAATTTTAAATCCAAGTAATTACAGAAAAACAATGAAACTCCAATCACAAATAGTCTTAATTAGAACAGAATCAGACGAAATTAGACGAAAATGATTGTGACTATGGTAAGCAAAACATATGTTGTTTGTTTTTTAAAATCTCAATTAATGGCAAGACCTGCTATTTAATTTCCATAAAATAATTTTGTACTTTGTTTGCTATTTATAACTGACATTTACAGCATTTTTTCTTGTGTCATATAAGATCATTTATTTTTATGGGATGTCTGTTCTCCATTATTTTCATGATAACAGTTTTTTGTAAGCTAAAACTATTTAGGATTAAAAATATATATGAAGAATATGGAGGGGGATAAAAAATGACCAATTCTGACCAGATAAGAGTGAAGAGAAAACAGGACAAAAGATTGGAGTGGGGGGGTGGGGGTAGGTAGGAGTCAGTCAGAGTACAGCTAACACCACCCCCCTCCCCCCTCCACCCGCAGCCTTTTAAAAGGTTCTAATAACTCCATTAAGCAGCCCAGCACTCCATTTTGTTTCTCCTCAGGATCGATTTGGGCGTCCTGCACAGTCCCTACAATGCAGCCATTTGCCTGTGGGATGTGGGATGGAGTTCATCATTCAATCATTCCTACCGCTGACTCTCTGTGCCTCCCCCACCCACCCCTCCCCCCCTACACACACCCCCCTCCCACCCCTTTGCCTTCCCTCCGTTCGTGTGGGAAGAGATGAGCTCCATCCTTCTCTCCCCGCCACTGACTCCAGAGCCAGGCAGCCGCTTCACACTCACATCGCATTTCCACCGTCATTAATCAGACACTTCCTGTGTTTCCGCAGGAAGTGGAGACGGAGGAGGGACGCTTTTGACACCGATCTGTATTCGTATTTGCGTTTTCAGCTAACGCCGGTGTTTATTTCATTTATTTTCATTATATTTTACCATGCGCTCGTCTGTGACCGTGAGGCAGCACTGCAGGACAGACAGGGTGAGAGAACCTGTCACAGGCTTTTACGCCAGCGAATATGCTGGGTGTCTCATGCAGGGGTCAATGAAGGGAGAGCCAATGAAATAACAGCAGTGGAGCAATCTTCAAGTGGACAAGACCCTGTATTATATTATATTATATTATATTATATTATATTATATTATATTATATTATATTATATTATATTATATTATATTATATTATATTATATTATATTATATTATATTATATTATATTATATTATATGCCCTGTGATAGATTGGCAACCTCTCGCCCAATGCATGCTGGGATAGGCTCCAGCACCCCCCGCGACCTGCCCAGGATAAGCGGGTATAGACAATGGATGGGTGGATGAATTATATTATATTATATTATCAAACACAGAAAGACATATAGTCAGGCCATATTTTGACCGTCCAGCATAGACAAGTTGAAGAAGCCATGACTTTTTCCGCCAGGCTGTAGGCTTCCTGAGTATTTCTGTGTATTTTCCTTTCCTCTCAGGTGTCCCCTGAGGTGAAAGGAATAAAAATGTGTCCCTATTCATAGCTCACCATAGTCCTCGTAGGTGTGAGGTTACAGTGCGTGGTGTCGGTGACAGAAAGGTACGGCTCGTCCAATCAAATGAAACCCTAAAACCGCGAAACGGTTTGAGTGCTGAGGGTAAGTAACAGTCGGTGGGCATAATGTAGTATCTGTCCTCAATGAATAAGGCCCTCGGTGGCTATTTTTAGTGGCAGGGTAAGAATAGCAAGCCAGGCTGCTGTTTAATTCATGAGCGCTGTCCTCTCCGCTCCGCTGTCCTGGTCTGAAGGGGAGGTCTAGCTCCGCCGCGGAGCTGTTAAATGGAGGAAGACGCGGGGCGAGCGCGAGCGCGAGCTTGGGCCGAAGAGGATTGTGGGAGCTCGGAATGAATCTGGAAACTGCTGCATCAGCATGCGGTGTAAAAGGGAAATGTCCTCACTGACATGAAAAGAGCTAACCCCCCCTCCTCCACTCAATCCGCCCCCCCCCCCGAGGCCTTCAGGTCCTCTGCCGCAGCAGAGCAGCAGAGCAGCAGTGCGGATTTTACCCTGAGCCTCGCGATCAGCGGTCTGTTTACGAGCCGCGCTTCGCTCCTGACTCACTCACGGTGCTGTCCTCTGCTGTTTTTTTTTCTCCCCACTCTGTTCTGCAGTGATAAAATTGCTTGAGCATTCTGATGTCCTTACAAAAAAAAACAACAGAAATTAAAGAGACAAAGAAAGCATAAATTGAATTGTATTTTCAAATAAGGTGCACAAAAGGGAGGGAGGGAGGAGGAGAAATCTCGGATCGGTGGGGGGGGGGGGGGGGGGTGAGGGAGTTCAGGGGCGCATTTCCGTGGGAAGATGAAATTAAGATAAATGCCGCTAAATGTGGAAAGTGAACATTATTGTGACGCTTCCTCAGGGTTTCCGTGATCGCGTCAGACTTATTATTCTGCACATGTGGCACATCTAATCAAATCTTTGATTGTTCACTGTGGAACACATGCGTGTTATTTTGAGGTGTATAGAGCCTGCGTTTTATTGTGATGGGATGCATATATTTGGACTGCATCCAAACCAAAATTCTTTTTGTGATAATTTGTCTGGATCAAACACATTTCCTAGACGCATGGCTGGAATGTTTTTTTTTTGTTTGTTTCTTTTTTTTTTAAATTATAAATGATATTGTGAGGCGTTCATCTAGAGCCATGTCCTCTTTTGTTGGATCTTTTATATTATTATCTGTTTAGTTGACGCTCATTCAGGATTTAGACAGCTTGCAGTGTTTCCACAGAGAATGAAAGAGGCGCAAGTGCAGTCCGGCTGCTGCTTGTTGCATCATGCCAGCTGTTTCTTTGTGCTGAATTCTGTTTTATTTTTTCTCTCTCTCTCTGTCAGAATCCTCACCATGCCAGTGCTAACAGGGACCAGGAGATGAGCAGAGGAGAGGAGAGGGGGGGCCTCTCCAGCTGGGATTCGGTCAGCATTCCCTAACAGTCCTTAACTTTGACTGACAGTAAGTAAAAGCAAGAATTTTATTCTTTTTTTTTTTAAATTCCAAAACACAGTTTGGAGATCTCAGCCACCACTAAACCTAACCTGAGCCTGTGAAGAAAAAGTGCAATGCTTGCATTTATATATATAGTTCAAAGTTAAGGTCAAAAATGTTGGTTTAATTTTTTTTTTAATGTTGTTCCATCCCTGCCCACCCTGCCCCACCCCACCCCACTTCACTCTCATCCCTTAGCAACATGAACAGGCTGAATGAATGGAATGCCTTGTACTCTTTCTCAATATAGAACGCCATCCACCCCTCCACACTCCCTAAACATATTTCTTTAATGCCTGTTTCATTATTTATAAATGTATCCATGTGATTTGAGTGCCGCATTTTCAAGGACCTCATTTGGTTGTCACATGTTAGAGAGATAAGGGGACCAAAAATACAAATTTGGCATCATTTCAGTGCACAAAGTCATGTCACCTGGCGCAGATTAATATGTTATATTGCTTGGCGTCATGGGTTCCCCCCCCCTCCCGGTGGGGAGGAACATAACACTAGTCGTTGTTTTGATAGCAATAAACTATTTGCGATGACACTGTGTGCCTCGCTGCAACCTGAAAGAGAAAAAGAGAGAGAGAGAGAGAAAGAGACAGAGACAGAGAAAGAGAGAGCGCGCTCGTGATGAAGATGAAGCTAATTCCTACCCGACAACACTAATGCTAGTAAATCCTTTCTTCCGGGCAAGAACAAAAGCATTGATTCACATTTGCTCTGGCAATTTGCAGTAAGTGGTAGGAATTCAAATGTGCTAATTAGGTATGTGAGTGATGCTTCGCCGTCCGTAGGGTGAAGAAGACCGTCGGCTCGCTACATCCATAACGGGGAATCCTGGGCTCTATAGCAGGGGATCCAGCATCTGCTCCTGGGCTCTATAGCACCAGGAGCAGGGGATCCAGCATCTGCTCCTGGGCTCTATAGCACCAGGAGCAGGGGATCCAGCATCTGCTCCTGGGCTCTATAGCACCAGGAGCAGGGGATCCAGCGTCTGCTCCTGGGCTCTGTAGCACCAGGAGCAGGAGATCCAGCATCTGCTCCTGGGCTCTATAGCACCAGGAGCAGGGGATCCAGCATCTGCTCCTGGGCTCTATAGCACCAGGAGCAGGGGATCCAGCATCTGCTCCTGGGCTCTATAGCACCAGGAGCAGGGGATCCAGCATCTGCTCCTGGGCTCTATAGCACCAGGAGCAGGGGATCAGCATCTGCTCCTGGGCTCTATAGCACCAGGAGCAGGGATCCAGCATCTGCTCCTGGGCTCTATAGCACCAGGAGCAAGCAGGGGATCCAGCATCTGCTCCTGGGCTCTATAGCACCAGGAGCAAGCAGGGGATCCAGCATCTGCTCCTGGGCTCTATAGCACCAGGAGTAGGGGATCCAGCATCTGCTCCTGGGCTCTATAGCACCAGGAGCAGGGGTTCCAGCATCTGCTCCTAGGGCTCTATAGCACCAGGAGCAGGGGATCCAGCATCTGCTCCTGGGCTCTATAGCACCAGGAGCAGGGGATCCAGCATCTGCTCCTAGGGCTCTATAGCACCAGGAGCAGGGGATCCAGCATCTGCTCCTGGGCTCTATAGCACCAGGAGCAGGGGATCCAGCATCTGCTCCTGGGCTCTATAGCACCAGGAGCAGGGGATCCAGCATCTGCTCCTAGGCTCTATAGCACCAGGAGCAGGGGATCCAGCATCTGCTTCTGGGCTCTATAGCACCAGGAGCAGGGGATCCAGCATCTGCTCCTGGGCTCTATAGCACCAGGAGCAGGGGATCCAGCATCTGCTCCTGGGCTCTATAGCACCAGGAGCAGGGGATCCAGCATCTGCTCCTGGGCTCTACAGCACCAGGAGCAGAGGATCCAGCATCTGCTCCTGGGCTCTATAGCACCAGGAGCAGGGGATCCAGCATCTGCTATCCTGTGAATGTCTGTCTCGTTCAGTGGTTCCAGCCCTATGAAATCCCTCGAGTAGCTCACTGAAATCACCAGTTTACCTAGACAATTATAGTTTTGGCATGCGCATTCACTTTTGGAGCCTGAAATTAATTTTACATTTTCGTTGAATGCTTTTAAATGAGCTGCAGGGGAAAGCCTTCGATTTACGGCACTTGAGAAAAGTTGTTTGAAGGCCAATTAATGTTTTGTCCAAGAAAATGTTCTCTCAAAGTTTTAATTTCTTGCAGAAAAAAAGCTTATCTGCTTTTTATTCATAGAATCTCACCCAGCCAGACTCTAAGTGTGCTGGAACGGCTCTCACGATTTTGGCAGGCTTCATTTATTAATTGATTCCCACACAATAGGCCGGGAAATACGTCAAATGGTTGCCAGGAGCTTCAGGAGCTTCATTAACCTGTTTGAAAAACATTTGTTACCTTTTTCTGTTGCCTTCCACTGAGATGAAAAAAGAAAGATCGCTCAGTGTTGGCTTACTCCCCCCCCTCCTTTCCCCCCCTCCAAAAAAAAACAACAGAGCCAATGGAATCCTCCCAGCTGCAGCTGCTGTTTCCCAGAAGCTGCCATGGCTGACAGCACTAATAACTGTAATTGGTCTTGATTAATAGTAGGCTAATTGTGCTTTGTAAACCTGTGGGAAGGACAGGCAGGGATTGCAGTGTACGGGGCGGGGTGGGGGGGGGGGGGTTGTGTCTTTAGGAAGCCCACAGTGCACCCACCACTGTCACAAACACCTGCTGCGACTCAAGCCAGGCGGCCGCTTGACAGCGGAGCAAAGCACCCCCCCCCACCCCCCAATCCCCCAAACCCCATTTTGGTCACATGCGTGCGTGTCGCTAACTCGCTTTGTTCCTGTGGGCGTTTTTCCCTCCAGTTCCAGTCCCCTGTGCGCTAAGCGGCCGCTGGAGTGCCAGTCACGCTCGTACCCGAAGGTCAGGGCCGGGCGCGTGCAGCGCTGACGCGGCGCGGGCGCAAATCTGCCGAGAGGACAGGTGTCTGCGGGGATCGATTCGCCCGTCACCCGCCCGGGTTTCTCCGAAACGCGTTCCTGCGGTTGTCTCGGCCTTCGCCGGCCGTCCCGCCGGATTGTCCGCTCTCCTCTCTCTCTAGCCGGGGGGCGGGGGGGGCCTGGCCAGTACCCTGGCGCACCAGCGGGCGGGAAAGATGTTGCGTAAATCCGCTCGGAGGGGTAGCGCCCTCATTCCGCCCGAGTGCTGTCAGGGTCCTGCGTTTGCCGTCCCAGCGGCGCGGCTCTCGGGGGGGGGGGGGGGGGTTTGCGGTTTCCCTCGTTTGCGCCATGACGACGCGTGGTAAAAATAGTGATGTAATCCGGCCGCTGGAGTCCAGCGCATCACTGGGAGGTTTCCATGAGGCTGTTTCACGCGCGCCTCCTGCTTGCTTCCGCATTCAGGTGTCTGCGTTGACGTTCTTACGTACTGTAGATTACAGGGTGGGGTCCTGGCTGCTGTCCTGGTTGTCACAAGCAAACAAACTGACCAATAATTTGTTGTTTATATATCAGTTGTGTTTGTAGTAAATAAAATGATTCCGTTTCTGTCCACAGGTTAATGAAACAAGAAATTAGCTGATACAGAGCGGACAGTGTCCTCTGATGGTGAAATGGGGAATTTGCATATGAGGGAAAGGCCAATTTGGAAAGTGAATCGAACATGTAAATGTGAAATACTTTTTAGACTCTTCTGGAACAGTGCTTTGTGTACCGCATAGAATCTGCTTTGTTTCCAGTGAAATTACGGTGACAGTCTGTGACAATAATGGGCATCTGAACAATTCAAAGTGGGGAAAAAAAAAAATGTTTCTATCTAAAGTGCATGAAAGTCTTCGGTGGAACCAAAAAATAAATGGTGACATCATCTCATTCAGAGCCAGTTTCAGTAAAAATCTAAATAAAACAAGTGTGACCCCTTCCTGCGTGACTCACTGTGGTGGATAACTCAAACAGTGCGCACTGAAATCATGGCGAGACGAGTCCATTCTCTGCTGAATGCTGAATGCTGAATGCTAACGCAGCAGGAAGATGAGATTCATTACTCACACAGGGCCATAAAGCTTGAAAGCTTTTTATTTCAACCATGGAAGCTGCAGGAAAGAACAGAATTTTTCATTTAGAGAGAAAAAAATACATTTATGCCAAAAGATGTTTTTTTTTTCCTGATCCCATCCCTGAATCCTACATTAAAGGTAGTGATGCAGCAATGGCTGATTGGAACAATGTGCACTTTAGCCTTGGCACGCATTCCATCGAACACTCCTTTTATATCTATGGTGCCAATTTTAACTCTACAGTTCTGTTCCACTCTCAAGCACATCTTTGCTCTCACTGGTAATATGGGTAATATGATGCTTTATGTTCTGAATGTATATACTGAACAGTGTTTTCTTTATGTTACCCGAATATAGAAAGGGATATATGAGATCAATCATGATAAAAGTATAACTGAGTGTGGGTTCCCTGAATTAGCCTCTGATTCTTTAAAAAATAAAATAAAAAAATAAAAAAAACGGGTTAAAATGTTAATGGAAAAATGTAAAGTGTCAGTATTTAATTATCTTCTTGATTTTGAATGAGCTACATTTTTAGCCAGCAGATGATTTTCTAAAAATGGCAACACAAATCAAATACAAGCTTTTCATTATGTTAAGTACATTTACGGTGGCGCTTTGCTAATCTTTGTCTCAGCCAGTTGAGTCTTGATGAAATGTCGCTCGCTCAGTTCACATTCGTGAAGAGGGAACTGTGAACACAGGCGTGCTGGTCCTCTGCTTGGGTAAAGGCTGGAGAGATGTCTGGACGCAGGGGCTACGTAACCTTGTTAAGAGAACTCGGAACTGGTCTGAGGTTATTTGCAATTATAATAATAAGCTTTATTTATATAGCACCGTAGGTCATTATTATGTCATTTATTTCCACAGGGTTGTGAGGATATTCAGGTAGAGTTGTAGATTTGGGAAGCTGTGTGTCTGGAGCTGTGTATGTTGGGAAGATGACAGCCATTTTTAGCTTTAGAGCTGTATTTCGAAGGCTTCAGTTTTCTGGGCTGAAAAGATCGAATCAGAAGAAGCCACTAATTTGAAACAATGATTTTTTTAAATGATTTGTTTCAAGTTGCCCCCCAAAGCTTATATTTAAAAAGAACTCCAGGCAATACATAAAAACCGGGAAAATCCAGGGATGCATTTGATTGGTTTTGCTTAGCCTACAAAGCTCAAGTCTTGAGGTGGGGGGGGGGGGGATTTTGTGGTGAGGTCATCTGGTTCAGCTCCTTTCCCTGGGGTGCATTTTCAAGTGGAATTTTCCAGAAAGCTCTATGTTCAATTAATCATCCAATTGCATCTAAGTGTTCAATAATAACTGGCAGGTTGATAGTATTATGATTCTGATTATTTATTTTCCATAATATTCCCAATCCCATGTTATCCGAAGATAAATTAAAAGAGGAACATATATGTATTTTTGTGTTAATTGAGGGGTATATTGTGACCAATAAAGCAAGCCCTTCTGAATCTCAAACTGCTGATTTATTCTGATCTAGATTACCTAATAAAATCGCACTTGTCTGAAATGCCATGGATCAGGACGTCTACAGATTTCCCACTCAGAACCCCGGAGCCAAACTTTGTTACTGTCTGTGTGTGATCTTCAACCAGTCCCCCAAACTGTATGTATGGTGACCGAATGAGTCGTTTTTGATACTGTAATGCACAGACCAGAGGAAGGAGCATTTCCTGATGCCCTCCTGGCCCTTATGCAATGAGGTACCCTGACTGCACACTGACCGAGCAGGCCAATCGGCCACTGCATTAGATGGCTTATAGCCTTTGCAGATACAGTATATTACCGTGGTTTAGTGCATGGCCATCGCCGGACACGGTTATCAGGTCCGTCACTGGACTGGAAAGGCTATATTTGTCGGTCTGACGGTCTTTGGAATAGCAAACCAGTGATCTGGATCCTCAACGCTGTGTCAGCAAAGGAGCAGAGCTGCAAGCTAATGAAGTTTCTTTCCGTGAGCTGCACACCAGTTTCACGCCTGTTAGGCATTGGTTACGTGAGAATCAACCGGCAGTGATTACATCATATGAGAGAAAAAAAACTCCCCCCTGCAATTAAATCACAATTCATTCCAACAGAACTGCTAGCAAAGAGAACACTGAGAAACAACACAACGAGACGTTCAGCTCCTTGATCATAATGCAGATAATTATCGCAATGGATATTATGGTCTGGAGGCAAACCTCGGGGGCCTAATCTGCGAGCATCTGAGGAAGCATTAAACTCATGATTACATTACATTATATAGACAAATCAATATCCGCCCCTCTTAGTATCATCCCATTAACCAGGTATGATTGCAATCGCTCACACATTCATATTAATTGATGCATTTAGATTCCATTTGTCCACTGTGCATCTACTCTGAATACGTCTGTATGAAATTCAAGTATCAGTATGGCATACTGGAAAGTATGTTTAAGGTCAGGCATTGAAAGGCGTGCCTTGTCTCTGATTGACATGAATGAATACCCTGGTGAAAGCGGTACGTTTCCAAAGAACAGGACTGATTGGACTAATGACCTCTAATTTGCTTATGTTTTGTGCATCAGGGTGCTTCATTGTTGAGAAATGGCTTCCTGTCCATGCGGGATCATTTTTTGTATTTGATTTGTGCACAAATGTGTCTGTTAATGCACTTGTGAAATTTAAATTGAAAAGGATCTTCTTCCCTTAAATTATATCAGTGTCCAGTGCTCTCATTACAATAGCAATGTTTGGCCCCGTCCAAAACATCAGGCTAATTTAATTTCAAGGAGCCCAAACTCCCTTTATTCTAGTCTGTCGATGTCAGTCCCCTCCCCTTAAAGCTTTTCCTTGTTATTGACTGAATGTCCAGCAAGGCCACCCTGTGTTCGGTGACATTGTAAAAACGTATTGATCGGAGCTGTGTGCCCTTTCTTGGGTGACACGCATCGACCCCCTGAGTAATTCCTTGAGCAGCTCTGTGAGGTTGTTGGAACTGCAGGGTTGGATCAATAACCCCACCAGCAAACCCCCCTGCCCCCCCTCGCACCCCCCCCCCACCCCACACCAGCTGCAGCTCTGTGTCCCACTGATAGCAACACTTTAAGCAGAAACGCTCTGTTCCAGAGCCTCACCTCCTGCTGCACTATCCTAATCTGTGCTGTGAAACAACAGACATTTATTTAAGGTAGAGATTTATGATTTTGAGCTGGGCTTGTGACCTAAAGGTTGCAGGTTTTATACTATAGTAGGTCACTGCTGTTGTACCCTTGAGTCAGATAAACACAGTACTTAATTTAAATTTGCCTCAGTATATATTCAGCTGTATACATAATACAATATAAATGCCTATGTAGATGTGTAAGACTGGATGAGCGCATCTGCTGAATGCCAGTGATGTAATGTAATGTAATGTAATGAAAGCAAAAGAGGATGACAGGGACTTGGACAGTTCCCGCAGGCCCTGGCTCTGTGACAGTGTCAGTTGAAATCGGCAGTGACCGGACAGGGAGGCCGGTTCACACACTGCAGCAGCCCTGAGGGATGCACGGCGGCCATTTTGCACATGGTGGCTCATCAGCGTAGCAGATGTTCCAAACGTCCGCACTGAATCGCGAACATAGTGTCGTTGCCAAATCCGCTGTGGAAATGTTACCGTGTTCGGGGTCCGTGTAATGTTTTTGCCATTACGTTGTGTGGTCAGTTGATTAACAAACAAATACAGCAGAGTAATAAATATCTTAAATAATCTTGGGATGAAAACTATTATGTTTCGCATAAAATAAGAATGGTATTAGTGTTTTTTTTTTTGCATTTGTTTTGTTTAAAACACAATTAAAAACAAAAACAAATGTATACTGTTTTTATAACTGAACACATCTACATGAAAATTTGAAGTTAATAATAGATCAGTGGGTAATATAATTATGGAACTTATATTTTTTATGTTGCACTTCATTGGTTTTTAGAGGCCTCCAGTGTGCACCAGTGTCATGGAATGTTTTAATTACAACCGACCTCCACCAGGTGGCACTGCATGATTATTCCTTTTAGGTTGCTTTTGCTTGCTCTTTCCAAGTGTTGGTGAATATAAATTCATAATTAATGCACTTAATATATGAATTTGGAATGAAAACAGTTTGGTGATTTGTCTATGAAAAGTTCCTCTCACTGTCTTTTTTTTTTTTTTTTTTGAAGAGATCGTTCTCTAAATTTTTTGATATTATTCAATTTTGGTATATGTTTATAGTTTGCCCCAGCTGTGTTTTATGTACCGTAAGGGATATTTTAGGTAATTACAGAAGTTTGTGACAACTAGCCAGCTGTACAATAGCTACTATTTGGGGTTATTCAGTGGTTTGTTTTCTAAAGCAAGAAAATATACTTCAAGTGACTCCAAAGCAGCTTGTACAGAAACATTAGGCTGTGCATTTGAACATATGTTTTGTTGTGCTTATTCATGATTATAATCCTAAATATCAGTTTTTATATCATGCTGTTGCTTCTTTTCTTTGAGCACAGCTGAAGTTGCATTGTATCATAGTTCCAACCGGAAATAAGATTAAACATAATTTTTTAATGGAATAATTGGTTACTATACTGTACATGCATACAATCTCTGCAGGCATAAAGTTGCAGAAAAATCTGCATTGGAATTCCTTGTAATGCATTTTGTTGCTTTAGATCATGAGTCCATGAATGCCCCTATAACAGCCACTGAAATGCTGCCAGGGTGGGGAGAACCCCCTTCCCCACCCCACCCCCCAACCCCCGCATGACTCACTAAACATTCAAGCTATTTTTTTTTGGGGGGGGGGGGGGTAGGTTGCAGCCCTGGGAAGAGAAAAGACAGTAGAACATAGGTCAT
This sequence comes from Anguilla rostrata, assembly GCF_018555375.3. NCBI lineage: Eukaryota > Metazoa > Chordata > Actinopteri > Anguilliformes > Anguillidae > Anguilla > Anguilla rostrata. The sequence goes on from NC_057945.1 coordinate 33,895,768, forward strand.
TAGCATTGTGGGCCACATAGTCCCTCTTCCATCTCCTGTCCCCGCATGGCACTCTCTCCTCTCTGGTATCAGGGGTGCCTCAGACAGACAGGAAATGGGTGGGTAATTCCTTTTCCACATTAATTTACCTCTGGTGCCCTTCAGTGGCTGTGCACTGCTGCTTAATGTCTCTGTCTCTCCCCCCATCCGGCAGGAGGGGGTTCACTGACGATCACCGGCTTCCTCCCCAAGCCAGCAACCCTCGGCTATGCCAGCACGTACCCGAGCTGTGACAGATGAGGTCTCTTAAGTGCAGGCAGGGCGCTGAGGGAAATAGGGACAGGTTTGGCATGCAAGAGTTTCCCCACAGCCTCTCCGAAGTTCACTTTCCACGTCAGCTCAGAGAGCTGTTCCCTTCCTTGCAGTGGATGAGAAGAATAAGGAGAGTCCACTTCCTGTTTGCCGGCCTTTCTGAGTGCGCATGCCCTTTTGGCAATCGGCCTGAAGTTTCATTAGGGGGGGATACGCCTGATGCCTGATGGTTTTCACTTCATGAGCCATCAAGTATGATTCAGGGCCCTTTGGGACTTCAGCGCCCCAGATTTTTTAATAAGGGTGTGTGCTTTGACAGTGCTGAGAAATTGGGGAACTGCCAAACTTGGGGTGTTTTATCGGCGCACCGTGTGTAAAGAGGTTTTTGTTGGGATTTTTCAGTAAATTCCAGCGCATTTTTCTGTTTGAAGCAGAAACATGTGCATCGCTAAACTAATGACAAGTGAATTAGGTGGACGGTCAGCTAGACTGATCATGTGACCAGGATTTGATGTCTTGACATTTAAAGAGTAAGTGCTATGACAATATTAGACAATGACGGTGGGACAAGTGAGTAAGACATTTTGCATGAGTGCGTCAACCGCTGGGTCAAGGTCCTTGAGCAAGCCATCCTAATGCTGGTGATGAGGCATCATGTAAGCGTGGTAAGTGCTATATAATGCAGTATTACCATTAGTACAGCAGGTGAGCAGTGTATGCATAGAAGAAAGTGTGAACGTGGTTGTGTGTGCGAGCACATTGTGTATCGATAGGTGGCATCCTGATTGAATCTGTTGTTTCCTGATGAAGTGTGACCAGGAACTCCCATATAATGAAGTCCCCAGGGAAAGTTCCCGCGGGATTTCTCCAAGGATTTTCCTGTCTTGATGATCTCCCTTTGCATCCTGAATCTAAATGCAGTGGAAAAACAGCATCTCAGAGCCTTAACATTCTGGGTGTGGCCCATGACATTAGCTGAATATGACTAGGTGTCCATACTGGCTTGACAGAGCTGTCTTTCTCTTAATGGGGCATGCACTCACCTGCACATACCGTGTGTTGCAGCTCAATGTGCTATGCCTTGTTTCTACAAATCCTTCAGCTTCTTCAGAAAACACACGCACAGTATGTCTGCTGTAATCCTTTCCTTATCTGATCTTGTTTCTTTGACTTCTGTTCTCAAATTCCAGCTTCCAGCAATGGAAAAAGGGACTGTGTAATACATCCTACTTTTTTCCCTCTGATCTTACAGCAATCTCTCAGATCAATGGAGCATAATGTTCTCTTTATGTCTACCTGTTGGAATGCGAGCAATGACCTGTACAAGGACAAAACTTAATCCCTTTTTAATTTTTTTAAACTACTACATATATTTTTATGTCTTTCTCAATTTTTCATTTTGTTACAACTACACTGTTTAAGATAAGCAATAATGTATTATAGCAAATAAATTTGACTACCCAAAGCTGTCCCATTCCCTAAAGAGAGTGATTGAATTCTGAATCCAACAAAGTTTTAAAAAAAGAGATGGAAACACATTATATTCATACATAGTACATGTAGAAATGTATTAATTAATAAATGAATAAGCCAAATGGATTAATGTTACTTGCTGTCCCCTTGACATCCTGAAGTCAACAGGAGATGCTGTTTCAAATCCCAGCGGACAAACTCCAGGGGATAACGTCACACGTATGGCTCACAGAATATTCGAAAGGGTAAGTCACTGAATTTGCTCTGCAGTATAACAAACTTATGCCATTAAAAATAACTAGAATATTTTCAGTCATAAGCTGCACAGTGAAATTGTATTCATTTTCTTTATTCCTGTTTTATTTTTGTGGTGATTGAATACATGAAAATAATAACTATTTGGGTAATGTGCACTTTTGTATTATTAATCATTAATAATGTATAATATATGAACTTGATAATAATTGAATTGTTGTTGAACTACCGTACATTTAGAAATATATGATCAAATATTTATTTACTTGAACAAAATGCATTGCTCCTTGACTATGTAGTGTTGTAGAGTCAATATTCAAAATACCCCACATATTGCACCCCATACGTTGTGCACATTACGTGCTTGCATGCACACATGTCAATGCACAGCTACAAGTCGCCCATATTTGTAAAATAATCAAATATGTCCTGGTGTGTGTGACTGCATATATGACAGACTAACTACTTAATTTGCTGAACATATCAAACAGAGTGCCTCTGGCATGCTGTGGAATGGTATGTGTGTGTGCGTGCATGCATGCGTGTCATTACAGTCACATTGTCACATCATCAACACATTAATGTAATGAACACATACGCTTGCTGCGTTGTGAGTGGCACTCGCAACAGAGGAACGATTGTTTGCGAGAGAGCGAGAGAGAGAGAGAGAGAGTTAATCTCCTTATTTCCTAATAATTTTGAATCCATGTGCAGGAGTGACATTGGGTGGCAGTATAGCATCATGGCAATAGAACTGGGCTTGTAACTTGTAAGGTTGTTGATTGGGTCCCCAGGTGTAACATGAAACTGGTATAGAGGATCAAGATAGAAGGATACATGTGATGCGAGCGATCCTAGATTGGGAGTACACAGTCTGCCTGGATTAACGCATTCACTACTGTGCAGGGTACTCATCAGTAAATAACCTACTCAGTCCCAGGGTTCTGTAAAGACAGAGTTAAAGTCTCACACCTCATTCCCAGGGTTGCACATCTGAAAAAGCACCTTATCTGAAGAGCTTCGCTGAAGTATGACTCACGTTCATCCGGTTCCCCGGGCCTATTTTTTTATTTTATTATTTCTTTTTTTTTTACAGTGTATCTCAAAATAACTCCAAATGATATCTGAGCCTTCGGGGGCTCGGGCACATCTCCCCCCTGAGGAGCGCTGTTTACTTAAAATTCATTTTGTATTTTAGCAGAGGCGGGGGTGAGATGGGGGGAGGCAGTATATTTAAAAAATGTGTCTGGGGCAGTTTCTCTTTGCCTTCCAGGGGAAACTGCTAGGCAACAACTGAAATTCCATTTATAACAGAGCCATGTATGTCTCTATGCGCAAATCTACATATTTGCATTTTCCTCTGCATTATTGAAACGCACATGATGATAAATGGCATTTCAGTTCCAATACCTCAGTTAGGGTAACACGATATGTCACCTCGGGCGTTTGGTTTATCGGTCACCATTGACACAAACAAAAATGGCCGACCGCATCTTGTCCGTCAGAAATTTGCCTTGATTAAATTGGCGTTCGTCCTTAATTGTTCTTTAATTGCCACACGCAATCCGTTATCTTTTTTTACAACTCTTAGCACCTGCTTGATTTTGCGCCCGATCGTGTTTCCATGGCAGCGACGCCGCTGATGTCACTGGCGATCCAGTCGGTTGTGGGGCTGTGCGGTTTCTGCGGGTTGCGTGGCTAGCTCTGGGGGGGTTTCTGTTACGCAGGGTGGCTGCGCGGTGCAGCTGTTCTGATAATTAACAGATGGCTGGAGGTTCCAGTTTATCCACTGATTCTGCATCATCGAGGCCTACAGCTGTAAATATCCAGCCTTTAAAATAGACAACAATGTGCGTGTGAATATGATTTGCCTGGGATGAGTACTTTCCAAATGATATTCCTGTTATTAACCCGGGGGGGGGGCATATCCACCTGCCATGCACCACACCTACAATTAGAGGCCTTAAGATGTATTAAACATGTCATTGTGAAATTTAAATCCATTGCTTTAAAATTGCGATTTTTCACACAATTGGCGTGTGAATATGATTTGCCTGGGATGAGTACTTTCCAAATGATATTCCTGTTATTAACCGGGGGACAGTCAGGCATCAGTACGAACTAAGCTGCTCCATGACACCCACATTGTCTCTCTTACAAAATTAGAGGAGCCTTTAAGATGTATTTAAAAACATGGCACACTCATTTTAGGGGAAAGCTTAAGATTTCCATTGCATAAATTGCATTTTTTTAATACCACAATTTGGACTGATTTGAGGTCAAGAACAAAAGTGGCTTTAGCATCATATGATCACACCTGTACCTGGGACAACATCCTCATCATGGCAACAGTAAGAAGGGAAAACTGAAGCTGTCAAACACTGCCCCCTGCTGGTTGTTCTCTTAAATTGGAACCAAAACGATAACAAATAATGTAATCTAATCTAATATCATCCATTTGCCAAAGACAGCCGTTCCTCAAAGGTTCATGCTCATCATGCATTGCGGCGCTGTTCATGGGTAGACAAACAGACAGCTGACATTTCCGGTGAGTATTAATACTTTCCATGAAGAAACTTCACCAGTGTGTGCACAGACAATTTGTCACTTTTGGGGAATCATCTTACTGGTATAGGAGTGTCCATTGCAGCATCTTCCGTAAATTATGAGGTTTGATGTGACTGCTCGAGGGACTGTTCATCTTGCTTTCTTTTTGGTGGTACCTAATGAATGCAGAGTTTGTTTATTTTGTATATATGTACTAATTTTGCCATAAGTTCATAAATGTTATGTACTGTAGGTGTCACTTGCTTTCACGTTACTGGAGAGAAGGTTGATACATGTTTTCATATGAACCCCAGGAAAAGTGTGTAGTTGGCCACAGCTGATCACTGCAGTGACACTGCAACTGACTTTCAAGATTTTAAATTCTTTGAGCACACTTCAAAAGTCTTGCCCGTTTACCCAACCTTCCGTCAGTGCAAATTCACACACACACACACAACACTCAAACCTCTCCAGTTAAATTTTTCCTCCAGACCCTGGGGTTCTCTCTAATGAATAAGTCATGGGTTCACACTGTACGCTCGGTCGTTGCGTTTTCCCATTCGGTTGCTGCAGGACTTTTTTGAACAACACCCAATCAACAGACATCCCCTAAATCCGAGACCCGTTTGCATCACTGCCGTTATGAATGCGCCGGAAGAGCAAGAGGGAGCACGCTAGGGTAATTAACTGCAGCGAAAGTGGTGACAATCGGGTGCCTCAAACAAGGTTCGGATCAAAAGGTCGTGTCATTACCAACCTTCAGCTGCCCCGACCGCCCCCCCCCCCACACAGGCCCGTTCGCTTGACGTGACAGTGCTGGCGTGTCAGCGTGCCTTTTGTGCGTGTTTATTTGAGCGCTACCCTGTGAGAATGCACAGTCTCAGTATTTAGATTTTGTATTTTGAATAGGGGGGGGCGGGGGGGTGGGGGGTAGAGGCGCAAAGCTGAAGCTGATTGACTTTTCCCAAGCGTCCATGCCCCTGTTTACATGTCAACAGCGCACGCAACAACCAACAAAAGGAGGCCGAGGCTTCCCGGCAGCGCTGAATGGCGGCTGCTTCCGCGGCTCCGCATTGTCCACGTCTTACCGCGCGCGCATGTTCCGTGGCGGTCTCCCTCCCGACACGCAGGCAGCGGGCAGCTTTCTGACCCGCGCTGTTTTCCGCAGGCCAGCGGCAGCGCCTTAACGACAGATTCGGCGATTCTTGTGCGATGCCGTTTTAAGGCGTCGCTAATGAACGACGGAACTGAGCGCGTCGAAAATGTTTAGCGTGAAATAGGGGTGACCCCTGGAGAAACCGACAATGTGAAGCCCATCCCGAGAAGTGAAGAAACCAGCCGTGTATTCACGCGTGCTGTGAATATATAAATACATGCGGGTTTACATTGACCTCTTCCCCCATGCCCCTTTTCCCTTTTTCACCTGATTACGGAAAGTCGGATTTCTTTTGTGACTTTGCAAAACCCAAGTCTCCCGACTAGTATAGAAATACTATATGAAAAGTACTGGCTTGCAAGGGCGGTTGTGTGTGAGTCTTGAGAACAACCACACTGAGGAAAAACTGAAATTGAAAATGAGATGATAAAATTATGTAATGAAGGCAGAGAAGGTTATTGTGAAATTAACCCACGATTGTCTGTTTTTAAACTACGGAGGCCTTGCGCTTTTTTTCAAGCCAGCTCATAGAATAAGCCTGACAACCCAGCGTGGTTTAGTGTAGGATAATGAGGAGAGGTCTATGTCCTTCGCTGAGTTAAGACGGCTCCTGGATTCATATTCCTGCACACGTACATGTAATTTGAATTTATACATGACATTTCTGTTGCCCAGCAACATTGGTTACATGGTGTGGGTTTTTTTTTTTCCTGTTAGAAGTGTGAGTATGTATGACACATGTACAGAAGCTGGAATTACTTTAATGGACCGCAGTCTACAGATGAGGTCATTGGTAAGAGATTATCAACAAATTTTGACTTCAGTGTGACTGGATTGGTTCCCATGCATTTTGACAGTTGTTCTTCATTCTAAGTAATTTCTATTCAGTATATTTTAAATTTAACCACATTCAGAACATTATTGCGCATATAGATGTGGTGTAGTAGCAGAGATTGCAATGGCAAAAGTAGCGCAATATTTCAGAGTTCATGGGGGAGGAGCAAAGCAGAGTGTGTGTGTGTGTGTGTGTGTGTGTACGTGTGCATTGTGCACGTACGGGCGACGGGTTCAGCTCAATTAGAAAATAGGGGAGAGGATATTTAAATCTATATAAATCTTATATACAGACAAGTTGTGCTATTGTTGATAATCCCACACTTACATTGCATGAAATAATGTTTCTGAAATGTATGCATTAATTGGGCATGAAATTAAATTCCCTTTCAAATGTATGAGATTAACAGCTCTGGCCATGAGAAACATAAGGAAAAGTCCAAATTCACAATGGGTGAAATCTGTGCGTGTGTGTCTGTACTTTATTAACCTTTTTTATGATAGAAGCACAATTGCATTGGTTCAGGTTCGAGAACCAATGAGATATGAGACCTCCACCTACTGGTGAGTTTGAGAACAAGAACTGTCTCATCAGGACTGCGAAGTAGACTTCAACTGCAAATGGAATTTCAGAGTAAAGTAGCGCTACAACTTATGTGATAGGATTTAAATCTGTGAAGATCTTATTATCAAACCAGTAGATGTCCAAAATTTGTTTCGTATGATGATTAAATAATTTTTAAATGTTTCGAAGTTTGCAATATCTGATAAATGTCAAGTACCTGGTTCGGAACACTGTTGCTGGAGACTAACAAAGGCTGATTGTCCTGATATATATGTCCAGGTAGCTCCTGGTTAAAGTACAGGGACATCATTCAGTCATCAAGTAATTATTCATCTACGTATTTTTTTTTTATTGGCTTGATTTCAAAAGCAGGAGGGCTGGGAATGCCTGTGCAATATATAAGCAGTTTAACTAAGCAAAACCTCTTTTCCTGCCCACTGTAAGATTGACCCTAACCAACGGTGACGTGTATCGACCAACTGCTGAAAATGAAATAGAATTACAAAAATGAAGGTAAAATTAATAATAAATCTTGCAAGATGCTAAATAGTCTCTCCTCTCTAAATCTCTACTTCCCACAATTCCCCAAGACTCCTCATCACTCCCCTGTCTTTGCCTGTAGAATGATACTGGTCCATGGTCCACGGGGATGAATAAACATAAAGTTCACTTCGCATGTGACGGTCCACACCCCAAGTGGAAAAAATCTAAAAAGGCAGACTGTTTGTGACAGCGATCCTTCAAAATCTGCAATAACACACAACAGAGTGTCCCAGTTTATTTGGGTTAGAAATAGACTTGAACATCTTTTCTTTTTTGTTAGTTTTTTTTCTTCTGTTGTGCAGTTGGAGATGCTGGAGTCTGTCTGCAAGCGGGTGAGTGCACGTGCCTGTCTGTGTGAGTGTTTATTTCGGGGGGGGGGGGGGGGGGGGGGATGTTTGTGTCCTGTATTTATGCATTTATTGGTAGTTATTATTGGCTGTGGGGGGGGGGGGGAGTATGGTGAGCATGCTGCCCTTTGCAGGTTCTGAGTGGGAATCAGGAGTCTATTTTCAAGGTTGCCATGGAAACCATTGTATTTGCAGTGGCAGTGATTGGTGCTGCCGGGAGAGGGAGAATCTCCTATTTCTGTCGTGAGTCAACACCTGAAACACACACGCGCACACGCACACACACACACACTTCTCTCTCACCATCTCTTTTACAGGTATGCAACACCAATCTTGTTGAAACTGATGATTGAAGCTATTTGTTGTCTCTTCTTTTCCCTAGTCTTTTTTCTGTGTTTTTTTTGTTTATTTTTTTGGCAAATGCCTTCTCTAGCTCCCACCGAATACAGTGGACAAAGCTGAGAAATGTGCATGACAGAAAACCCCATTGTGCCAAACGTAGGATGCATCTTCAGGACAGCTTGTATTCCGCGTACTGTATGTTATGTTCACTCCACGGTACTGTCTGTTATTCCATCTTATCCTTAGAAGAGAGAGGGGAGAAAAAAAGCTTCATTTTCACCCTAAGGGCGCACTGAGCTTCTGCAGTCCTCGACCTCTGAGGACACAATTATTATTTTTTTCTTCCAAATAAACCATTTCAGAATTCTTTGTGTACATACAGAAAGCCCTCAGGGAAAGTAATTGAAGTGATCAATCACAACACATATGCACCCTCATATTCACACATGGATACACACACAAACGGACACACACACATGCACACTCTTATATAAAGAAAAAAGAAACTAACTGGAGCGTTCAGTGACTAACTCTCTCTCTCTCTGTTAAGTGTGTATATGATGTATTTTCAGATGCTTACTATACATTTGGATGTTTTAATACATTTGTACATTTTTTGGACTGTGTTCTACCAGGTTGAGTAATATCTAGATTATAATCTGCCCAACCTATTTGTTTATTTGCTAGTTAACTATCCAGTAACCCCTCCTTACTGTATCTGGGTTCCTCCAAAGATTTTAGCATACTGGAAAGTTTTTCCTCACTGCTGTTTGAATGTTTTTTCTACCTACAGGGGAGTTTGTGGTTTTTTTTTAGTTTTTTTTTTACCTCACTTGCTGGATTTTTGAGATCCAGCAGGATTGGTCATGCCTATTTTCTCAATTTCCTGTTTTTCAGTGAAGTATCACTGTTACAGTGTCTCTGCGCTTAAAACAATGTGATTTAATCGAAATACTTCTGAACAAAAATGAACGCTTGGAACTGAAGTTTCATAGAGGGATCGCCTGTGTAATATGTAGTTCATGTCGTGATACACACATCTGAAACTAATATACTAAGGCTCACACCGCACGGTCACAGTTTTAAGTGTCTGTGTAAAATACAGGGACAACAGCATTCACTGTCACATCACGTTAAGACAGGAAATGGGAATCACTTCCTGTCCATGACTGGCTGTCCCGAGCCTCATTCAGGACCCGGGTCCAAAGAGAACCCAGGACCCTGCCCTCATTCACTCACTGCACATACAGCGGGGGGGTCGGATTCAGCCTGACTACCCCCCTTCAGACCATAAACGCCCCTCTCCTGTCGGCATTCTCGGCTGAGCCCGTTTCGCTGGGCTGATTCTCATGCCCATTGAGCATATCTGCAGAGTGCTCTGTGTCCATTTGCGGCGAAGGACACGCCGGAGCAATCGAGATTCGAGTGACTGACCGGCGAGGGGTGGATGTGCGATGACTCGAGGGCCAGACTTAATCAATGGGGGCCTCCCCCCCCCGCGCCCTCCCCCCCCCCCCCCCCCGGTGGGCTGAATTGATTAAGAAGAGGAGCCGACACTTTCCTGACAGCGGCATTGTCTGTAATAATTGAATACCCTGGAAGCCAGGGACGGAACCAGAAACGTGAAAGGTGCGGCTCGTGTGTTCGTTCAGAGTAAGGCCTCGGTTGGTGGTCAGGTTAAATCAAAGCAATGGCCATCCTGTTCATCAACAACTACCGTAAATACAAGAGAACACGCCCCTCTGTGTTTTTAAGGATAATGTTTGCAGTGTTCTTTTTCTTTTTTCTTTATTTTTTTTACACAACGGGGAACACTAGATTAAAAAGATGTAATGTGTTAAATATATTCATATAGTAAATAAAATATTGTATGGCAAAATAGTGCAAGGATTAGAAGTCATTTTAGAAATTAAATCCCATTTATATTTACATTCAGAATTGTGTCTTGTGAGTCCATCCATATACTGTATATTTATGTCATACATATGTAGAAATTAGATGTTATCTAGATATAGATATAGAATAGTTTATTTATTTTTTTATTTTGTTTTATTTTTTATATTTATTTATTGCTTTTTTGGAGGTCCATATATGAGGATTTAAAGTTTTTTTTTTGTCAACATAGAAGTAGTGAATATTTCTAGGCAAGGGTACAATATATTTTACAAAATCGAAATTAAAGTTAAATTTAATTAGATTTTTTAATTAATTGAAATTCATATTTAAAATTACATTTTTTAATAATAAATCTGCTATTAATTACATATCAATTAAATAATACCTTATGGAAATAATAGTAGTAATAGTAGTAGCTTCTGTAGTGAAAATTTTTATGCCATCTTTAAATATATAAATGATCAATATACATTTTCTCGGCCGGTCAAGCATGAGATTATTTCACTTTAGGGTCGCAAAAGCAAAATGTCGGCTCAGTTTGTAGCACGGAGGGTTGACAGTTGACAGACAACAAAAATAAAGGACAAGGCGTTGTAGAATTCCAATCTAACCTAGAATCTTGTGTAAGAAACATCAACAAACGGCGCAAGCAAGCAAGCTGTCAGTCAGCGGGTCCTTGGAAGAGGGCGCTTTGTTTCTGCGGTGCACCTTGTGAGCGTATTAGCATGATAAAACAGCCCTCATTTGCAGGTGTCTATTTGTATCGTGAATTTGAAGAATGTTGCTCACCCATTCAAGAGCTGACAGTTTATTCTTCCTGCTACCTCTGCAGACCCTCTCTTTAGTTAAGATCAAAGAACATGTGCCTGTGTGCGTGTGTGCGTGTGTGTGTGTGTGTGTTTTGTGTATTGACACACGGGGAAGACCGCATCAGAGCAACGTTGGCCATTTTAAACACAATTTCAAGTGGTCTTTATAGATCCCTGTTCATTCTAAACCGGGTCTGCCAGTGTGTGTGTGTGTGTGTGTGTGTGTGTGTGTGTGTGTTGTATCATGATCATGCCTGTTTTACTAACAGATAAAAGAGAATGCAATGGTAGCCAAGTTATTCTTTAGAGGAGCAGGGATTAGTGGGCAGGGATTAGTGAATAATGTGCGGGGATTGATTCCATGAATGAATTGTGGTTATACTAATAGAACAGGTTATACTAATTTTTTTTCTTCTTTCTTCCTGTACTGTGTTATTTGTTGTTGTTTTTTTTTTTCTGCCTGGCTGCTAATAATCTGCCCTCGTGAATGAGCTTTAGAAGCAGAGGCTCATGGGAGAGCTCAGCCAACCTTCCAAGATGATGATGGAGAGAAGAAATGAGACTGACGAGAAGGAAAGAGAGAGAGAGAGAGAGAGAGAGCTTCCATTGTTTCATCCTCTTGCTCACCACCTGGAGTGACCTTTACCAGGGGTCATGAAGAGAACTGGAGGAGGGACATACAGACATCCACAGATGACAGAGTGGCAGTAAACACACGGGCACTAGGACCCAGAGGACTGCATGAGGCTGCGCGCTGCCTGCCTGCCTGCTCGTGTGCCTGTCTCCTCTCTTCTGCATTCGCTCACTCTGTGTGTGTGTCTGAGAGAGAGAGAGAGAGAGAGAGAGAGAGAGAGAGAGACAGCGCGAGAGCCAGAGCCAGCACTTGCACATCAGAATCAGGAGAGAGTCACTCTCGTTCTCTCTCCTCCTTCCCCCCCCCTCCTCCGCTGCACCCTCCGCATCCCACATCCATCGCCACCGCCACCGCCACCCTGCACCCCTCACCCGCCGAGAAGAACAAAGCCGGGAGGAAGAAGAGAAGGTGGGGAGGAGAGCGAGGCCTGGCGTGCGGACCGAGGAGCGTCCCTTCCCTCTCGCCTGCGCCGCTCTGCGCTGCGCTGCGCTGCGCTACGGCGCTCTGCGATGCGTCCGGTGCTCCCGGCTCGCTGAGCGCCCGGCAGGCAGGCAGGCAGGCAGGCACCTGCGCTCAGGAAGCCCGGCGTCGGCAGCCGCCCCTCCGGACCAAGGTACGCCGCCGCCGTCCTCCCGCCGGCCCGCTCCGCCGACCCGAAAAGCTGCCGCCCGCGACCGTTTGCACGCGAGCAGAGCAGGAGAGTGGAGGGACGTGTAGTTTGTGTACGTCAGCTTCTCCGCGCGTTGGTCTGAATGTCTAAGCGGTTGGGGAGGGGGGGTGCTGGTGTTGGTGGGGTTGGGGGGGGGTGGGGGGTTGTCAGCTACATAGACGGGACATAGAGGGGAGAGTGACGAAAAGGGGAGGTGGGGGGGGCTGGGAGGCGCCCGTTTGTGGTGCACCTTAGGAATTAGGGTAACCGGCTGGGCCGTTGAGGGACGGCAAGGCTGTGGGACGGGGGGTGGGTTTGGGGGAACGGGGGGAGAGACAGACACCCCGGCTGAGGTGTAGGGCCATTGAGGGTCCAGGAGAGGGGCTTGGTGTCCGTGTCTGACAGCGGACGTTGTTGGGTCGACCGGCGGAGATCCTGCCCCACTTCTCCTCCGGCGCCCGAGACGCACGGGTGGGAGTGACGACTGCTCTCGCTGTCACACGCATTACCGCCGGCGTGTCTCGCGGACGCTAATAATGACGGCGGGCCTCGCAGACAGAACTAATGGGTCAAAAAAAATACAGAAAAAGCATTGGAATACATGCCACGGCAGCACCGAGCCCAAGCCTTCAGGTGTGCGGCTCCTCGCTGGAGGAGAACCTGGTGGGGGGGCATTTTCGGCTAAAAAGAAACACCTTGGCACTCATTTTAGGCCTCTTGACCAGTCACTAACAAGGTTTTGGTTGGGGATGGGGGGGGGATAGTGTGCTATCGATCTGGAAGGAGTTGCATCTGATGCTGGCATTCAGAGCAGGAAGGTGCGGTTTCTCTTATGGGGTCAGAGAGCCAGGGATCCTGGGGGTGCATTATGGGACGAGGTGAGGGCCGCTTGTGTATGAAGCAAATGAAGCCTGATCTTTGCATTGAACAGGATGTGTGCTTGGCCACATCTCTGTCCTCCTCCTGCTCCAATTTCCTATAATGAGAACAATAAAACGATGGCACATTTAAGAGCAACTGGGGGGGTATGAATACAGCCTAGATTGTTCCTCACAGTTATTACAAATGTTTGCCTAAATATTGGATTCCCAACCCCCCATTGCATTATCCCCACTCTGGGAGTACAAAGATTATTATCACTGCTTAAACCTGTATGTATGTTACTTGTTATCACTCTCATGCTAACCGTTGTTAATGTTCGCATCCTATGGAGCCAGTGATCCATGTGTTGAGATTTGGGGATGTTCCAATCAATGCGATTTCTTTTTGGATTGAACTCCCCTAATTGCATGTCAGTCCCCTGTTATTTGGATTCATAACTCTCATAACTCATAAGGCAGGGTATTGTACCAGCACCTTGCCCTGCGTTCAGTGGTTCCCAGTCAGCAGATGTAAAGTCACTGATTCTCTGCTTCTCATTCTCTCTGTTCTCTCTCTCTCTCTCTCTCTCTCTCTCGCTCCCTTTAGATTTAGAAAATGTATACCTTTTTTCTAGAATGAGCAAATGAACCGGAATTTAATTAATCAGCAATTACAGGGTATCACGGTGGTTGGATTCCAATCTAGACATGTCACGCTTTAGAGTGAAAATGTGTTTTGTATGTTTACTTGTGAACCAATGGACAGAAAGGTACTCTTTCTTACGCAGAATAATTGACGGTATGCATTGCAGATCACGGTTCATCCCCATGCCTTATTTTATGTATGCATTCTTTCCTTCTGAGGATTGGAGTTTGAATTTGTGACTGTTGATCTTTTTTAAAGTGAAATAGTTTCAAAACTAGTTGTGACTAGTTGTGACACACGGTTTAATCTGACGCTGGAATTTCTTGAATTGACACTGTGTCTTCGGGGTTCAACTTTAGGACTTTGAATGTTACCGGACTTTTGTTGTGGTCGATATCGATCAAGGCGCTTTAAAAAATTTGGCGTTCCCTGCAGCCTAAGTGCTTCATCTCTCAGAGATATTTGCTTTTCCTTTGGCCTTGTTATGGACGGCCACAGGGACCATCCCCCCTGTTTTTATTAAACACTTATTGCTGATCTCATCATTCTCTGATTCGGATCCATCTCCCGGCTCCCTCTCGCCGCTATTACAAAGTACAGTAGCCAACCGTCCACTGAAACATCCAAAGACCGTAATGTAGGGTTAATTGACCCGGGTGGTAAATATGGTTTATCTGTTCTCCTTAAGAAATTGGGAACCGGTCCACACGGGTGCAACCGGAGGGGCGGGGGGGGCGGGGGGGGCAAAACGGGCCCCCTCCGCGGTGACGGTCACCCCGCGCAGGACGTCGCGCCCTCGTGTGTGGAAATGTACCGCGCTCCTGAGATTTTTCCACTGCTGCAGAAGCAGGCAGGCAGGGGGTCACGGCCAGGTGAGCCGGTGGTGGCAGTAAACACGGCGCACCTGGGCGAGGGGTGCACACACACACACACGCACGCACACGCGCACACACACACACACACACCTGACCGGCGGGCCTGGAGATGACCTGCGTTCCTGGCACTGCGCGCGGGCCCGCCCCGATCGGACGGGAGGCCGTCCACATCACACGCGCGACGTGGTCTGTTCTGTTCCTTCACCTGTGGGAAAACACAGCTTTGTTGACTGTAGTCCTCCTGTGGAGCGGCTACGCTGGCTAGTACAAGTTGTGACCGAAGTGACATTTCCTTGGTAATTTATTGTAAGCGTCGATGATTTGTATACGCAGCAAACACACCGCTCCATTATTCTAATGGTCCTTAAGACAACACAGAGAAAAAAATCAGTCAATATTTAAAAAAATGTTGAGCTTAAGTACTCTGTCAGATGTATGCTGACCGTTTTTTAAAATGAAAAGTACACACAAACTTTGAGTATAAATAATTCCTTTTCTTTGTTTCTTTATTTATAGAAGTACCGTTCTCTTTCAGACACAAAGGAATTGGTGGCTTGTAACTGTACAGATAATCTCTGTGTTGTTACTGCAAAAACAAACTTTTCCACACCGTCCTTGGTGTTCCTTGAGACAGAAGGTATGGCTTGCGCTACGGAAGGTGACATTGTCCTGTGCGCGTAGCTTTAAGTTGCTAAACTGGTGCACTTGAAATTGTGGATGACGTCATATATTTTAAGAGGGGAAAAAAAAAATGTTTATGAAACAACATTGGACCAGCCTCCTCTTGTAGCTGGTAGCATACTAGAATTCCAAGGACCATTTGCAAATACTTCAAAGAGGATATGAGATTAATCAGAGTGAAGGGCTCTGTGGCCTGGCTTTCGTACACCCCGATTAGCACAGGGGATAAGATTAGCATCCTGGAATGAGGTAGACCAGAATCTGTGTCCGTCTGACAAATACAGTTTTAAAATGACCGGAAGAAAAAATGATTGGCAAAAGCTTTGGTCAACTGATGAGAATGTCTTCCAGCACACTGTAAAACCGAAGAGAGTTGCTTTTTTTTTCTAGCCACATTTTCTGCCCTGGGGTGCAGTATTTCAGCTGTGAACTGTGGAGTCAGGATTCAGCCCTCTGCAGCTGTCGGAATACATGCGCCCATCTTTGATGCCTTTGTTTGTTAAAAGCGCCTCTGTGTCTGCCCTTCCCCAGGTTTGCTGCTCCGTGGGACGAATGAAAGGCAGGCCGCTGTCCGTTTGATGAGTGCCCGGGGGTGAGTCCGGTGTTCCCCAATAAGCCGCCGCTGCTATTTCTGGCCCTTCCTCCGCGCCGCCGCTAACGCCACGTTAGCCGCCTGGCCGCCGCGCGCCACCCGCTGCTGGCCGGACCCGCCCGCCTGCGCTGCCTGAGCCCCTCGTCCCGGGACCGCCCGCGACCGGAAAGGATGGGTGATGGGCCCGTGAGCTGCAGCGCCCGTTTGCCCTATCCCGCAGCCCCATGGAGCCCGCCGCCGCCGCCGCCGCCGTCGCCCCCCTCCTCCTCCAGCGTCCCGCCGCCGTGGAACTCCTCCCTCGCGGCCGCTCAGCCGGCCAACGCCTCCAGCCTGACCCCGCCGGGGGGGGGCGCCGCCGCCACGCTCTCCCAGTCGCTGGCGCTGCTGGCCATGCTCCTCATGGCCCTGCTGGCCGTGGCGGGGAACGTGGCCGTCATGGTCGTCATCGCCAAGACGCCGCAGCTGCGCAAGTTCGCGTTCGTGTTCCACCTGTGCCTGGTGGACCTGCTGGCGGCGCTGGTGCTGATGCCGCTGGGCATGCTCTCGGACCGGCCCTTCTTCGGCGAGGCGCTCTGCCGGAGCTACCTCTTCCTCAGCGTCTGCCTCGTCAGCGCCGTCATCCTCTCCATCTCCGCCATCAACGTGGAGCGCTACTACTACATCGTGCACCCCATGCGCTACGAGGTCAAGATGACCCTGGGCCTGGTGGTGTCCGTGCTGGTGGGCATTTGGATAAAAGCCATCGTCATGTCGGCCATGCCCCTCCTGGGCTGGGCCTTCCAGGGCGGGGGCCCCTTGCTGGACGGGCGCGTCGGGGACCCCCTGCCGCCGCCGCCGCCCGTCCTGGGACGCCGGCACTGCTCGCTGCACTGGGCGGGTGGCGGCTCCAACCGCACGGCCTTCATGGTCCTCTTCACCTTAGTCTACTTCCTGTGCCCGCTGCTGGTCATCCTGGTGGTGTACTGCAGCATGTTCAAGGTGGCGCGCGTGGCCGCCATGCACCACGGGCCGCTGCCCACCTGGATGGACACGCCCCGGCAGCGCTCCGAGTCGCTCAGCAGCCGCTCCACCATGGTGACCAGCTCGGGCGCGGCCCGCACCACCCCGCAGCGGGCCTTCGGCGGCGGCAAGGCGGCGGCCGTCCTGCTGGCCGTCGGGGGCCAGTTCCTCTGCTGCTGGCTGCCGTACTTCTCCTTCCACCTCTACTCGGCCCTGGCGGCCGCCGCGCCCGCCGACCTGGCCCACCTGGAGGAGGTGGTCACCTGGATCGGCTACTTCTGCTTCACCTCCAACCCCTTCTTCTACGGCTGCCTCAACCGGCAGATCCGCGAGGAGCTCAGCAAGCACCTCCCCTGCCTGTTCAGCAGGGGCCCCAGCGAGGAGGACCGGCTGCCCAGCCGCGAGGGCTCCATCGAGGAGAACTTCCTGCAGTTCCTCCAGGGGACCGGCTGCAACCTGGAGCCCCAGAACTCCCACAGCACCTCCAGCCCCAAGGCGGAGCACCACCCCGTGCTGCAGGCGCCGCCCACGCAGCAGCAGCCGCCGCCGCCACAGGTACCCGTCGACTTTCGCATCCCCGGCCAGATCGTGGAGGAGACTTCCGAGTTCATGGAGCACCATCACATTAACAACGACCTCACTATATCGGACGGCTGCCTCAGGACAGCGCCCTCTCCCAAGCCGGAAGCGTAGTGGCAAAGACAGGCCATTTCGGTGGACAGCTTTTCGGGTCCTTAGGTTGCCATTTTGTTTTTTTTGTTTGCTTGTTTTTTTTTTTTGTTTTTTTTTTTCATCTGTTGATTATTATTGAAAACCGAACACCTTTTCCCCACTCCTTGTGAGTGACACATTGTAAAGGGATGCCTTTATAGGGAGATGTGTTCCAGACAGCGGAGCAATGGGTGTACTCCTCAGATTCGGGGGTGAATACGTAACAGGGCGGTTTACCTGTACCTTTAGTATTTGCTGTCACATGCAGAAACACCAAATTGCATGCAATTGAAGTGATGGATCAGAGGAAAATGCCACAGTAAATGTAACACCTAGCCTCTGTCAGCTGTGGTGTGGACGACAGTTGGTAATCGGGCATCTATTGCTATGACTACAGTTACAGTTAATTTACAACATTACTGGCCATTCAAAATGACACCATTAGAAAAACAGTTGTAAATAAACACGTCTCAGTAAACAGCTGATGAACCGAAAAGCATGGGCATTGCTACGTCACGGAAGGCTCTACACATCAATGTTATGAGCCTATAGCGTTATTACGATTGTTATATATTTTTATTTATTAAGATTTATTTCAGAGCTTACGGTCTCATTTTGTTTGTCTTTTTCGTCCGTGGCAGAATTGGCAGAATCTATGAATGATGCGATCATACAGTGACAGCAAATAACTATTTTTGATGTCTAGACACAGTTTTATGGATAATACCCAGAGTACCTATGCCTATGTGAAAAGTATAGCGTGCGAATTTCTGAACGTATTTTTTTTTTTTTGGACTGCATTATCACCGTCCACAGGGGGCCAATTAAGTCACATTTTCAATCCTTCATTTGATCAGTTGTTTGCAAGTATCCCACGGACTGTGATCTCATTATTTCAAGCAGTTCCACTATATTTGTTTGTAGGACCGACTGGTTTTTTTGTGGGTCAACTGGATTATCACCCATTTTAAAAATGCAATCATTTCACCAAAATTGTTACATGCCAGGCGTCATTTTATAATTTTCTTGGAAAATGCAGTGGGAAGTCCCAGAACACATAGATACACACACAAATACATACATACACACACACACACACACACACACACACACACAAATACAGCTCAGAGTCTTATTCCTCCACTCATTAGATGCTGTGGTGCTGTGGAGAGTGCAGTATTCTAATGGTAGACTATATGGCAGAACAGCAGGGAATTTTGTATAGCAATCATGAGTAGGAGTGTATAACGAGCTGGAATATGCACATACCTCAAAACAGCTATTAATTCTGAGTACAGATGGCCTCAGTGATTTTGAAGCCTGTTTCAGAATCACATTTTGGGGCCCCCTTCCCTCACTTAAATGATAAGAAGATCCTCTTCTTTCCATGGAAAAAATATCACAAGTCTAATACTGATAAAGCAGAAACAGTAAGTAGCATGCCACCCATTATACTTACTGTATATAATACATATACTTGCAAATGGGAAGTTTCTTTGATCTTATAAATATCTATTCTTAAATAAAATATATTCATAAATGGCCCCAATGCCTCGGTGGTGATAGGATGAGCAAAGGAGGTTTAAGTATTTTTATTACAATTCATCATACAGCTTTCATTTTCATTCATTCAGGGGCTCAGACTAAGGGCAGGACACATGATTAATTACACATATGAATATGAGAAACATCCCTAGTGTAAATTCCAGCTTGGTTCCAGCTGGTTTTAAGCTGGTCCAGCTGAGTTGAAGCTGGTGGTCCAGTTGGTTTGAAGCTAGTTTGGAGATGGTTGAGTTGGCAACCAGCTGGCAAGACCACGTCCAGCTGGTGGGGCCAACTTGGTACAGAGACAACAGACCATCACCAACTACCCGACGGTATCCAGCAGGAGCAGAAGCTGGTTCCAGCCGGATTCCATCTTAGGCTGGTAGCTGGAAATTCCACCAGGGATGTTACAGTATTAGTGCTCATGGTGACCAATTGCTGTCAAACAACATGGTGTGGCATGTGCAGTTAAAGTGGAGTTGTGAGAATGGCAGGGGTACAAGGTAAAAGCATGAACAGATCTGCAAACTAGGCGTGCAAATGGTGGATTGAAATGCTGGATTAATAGGCCTGGCTTGGACGGAAAGATGAAAAATGTTAAAAACAATGTTAAAAAGTAAAGTTCAGAATTTCTCAAGGGTCCAGTGATCACAGCGGCTGTATCCCACCAATGATATCTCTCAGCCCTGGGAAACTACAAGGTAGTCACTCTCAGGGCTCTGTGGTGTGGGAAATAAAATGATGTTTTCCTTCACATCAAACGTACTGTTAAGATGCCACTATGGAGCAGGTAACTACAGGTGTCTCCTCCCCCTGCCCTCCACTGCTCACGTGATATTATTGGGCATTATTTAAAGCTGCTTTCGTGAGTGCTTTTCAAAGGCATGTCCCACTGCACAAATGATGGAAAGAAACCAATCTGTTGCACTTGACAATCCAAGCAAAGCTTTCAAGCTTTAGCATGTGGCATAATTCAGAATGCCATCCTGACTGTCACGACTCCTCGATTTTTGCTTACTTTGCCCCCACACCCACCCCAAAAATAAAAATATAAAAATATAAACAATACTAACAACTGGAATGAACAACTGAGCATACGTATTACAGCACCTCATTCGACATTCTAACTATAAACCACTTTCTGTGCCCTTCCCACCTTTGTTCCGGTCTGAATTAGAGGTCATTCACAGTGGAAATGTTCAGTGTTAAATCAACTCTTGGAGAGTATGATGTGAGTCCCTATATTGGACTCATATGTGCTCAGTTAGAGCTGAATCAACGCTGGATATTTTACTGTGCCGCGTTCCCTCCAGCACCATCGCCCGCGTGAGGATCAGCCGTTCTCCAGCCGTAGCTATAGCAGCACGCTGTGTATTTCGTGGGAGAACGTCTCCTTCTGAAGTTCTGGCTATGGAGACACAGGGATAGGGAATCAGGTAATTGCCTCTGAGGGAAAAAGAGTGCCTTTTTTTTTTTGAGTGGGACGTGACGATAATGGGAAAGTCTTCGTTCCTGCTTCCCTCCCCTCGCGTTATGAAACCGGCTCTGACTCAGCCCCGGCCATTTTTTCTGAGGTGATTAAAAATGTTTACCCCAGTTTCTCTCCTGTTCTTAAGACCGTATGCTTTATGATATAACTGTTTACCCGGAGCAAACTTTATTCTAGGATTAAAATATCACCCTATCCTCTGTGGTATTTAAGGGATGGGGAGGTTTTTTTTTTTGTTTTTGTTTTTTTAATTAAAAAAAAAAAAAAAATACTTCTGCCTGATTGCAATAATGCTTTGTCGGGGCATAGTAGTGTTAATAAGTATGTCAGCAGGGAGTCGTGATTTTCAGATTACGGAGCCCCTGCTATCACACACAAGGCTCAGTTGTTCAGCCTTGATATCTCCTGGATGTGTCTGTTTCAAATAAGCCACAACTGTCTACATTGTATACAAGAAGACGAGTATTACCCATGGTCCCCAGAGAATGAGCGAACAAGCCGAAATGTCACATTTGGAGCTGCTTTGACAGTTTTCATCAGGTTTCCAATATCTGTGGTATTGACTCAGGAGAAACGGTTGTATTGCTGTGCACACAATGGAAAGTGCATGTATTTGCAGAAGTGAGCTATTTATTTGCAATCTTCTCAGCTCCTTGTCATTCAGCTGCTGAATCCGTGCAACTTTTTTTTACTCGTTCTCAGTTCTCGCTGCCGATGACAAAGGGCGATGTTAACAAGAATTATATTATAATGTGATCTCCGGTTTTAATCATTTCTTTCTCATCGCTATTATCTGATTCGCTTGTGCGCATGTCCCTGTTCTCTAGCAGGTTAGTGTAAATTTCGTTTTGAAAGGGTGTCTGCCTTATTTGATGCATTGAGTCGGCTTAATGAAATAAGAGGTAACTGCATGTGAATGCACTTTCCATCGCGTGCGACGATTGACGATGATTTTTCCCTGGAACTGTCAGATTATGAGCAAGCTAAACATTGCACCTGGCGGTTCGAAAGGCAACAGGTGTCACTCTTGACAGGGGAGCCCTGGGGGCGTGTTATCCTTGCTGAAAGTCCTTTGTTACCAAAATGTACTTGGAAGAGCGTGAGTGTTGTTTTATGACATGCGTGTAAACATTGATTTTCCACATTGGAATGGGTGTGTGGCAAAGCTGGGAAAATGGTTAAATGTATGTGAAAGAATCGTGGGAAATGTTGACACTTGAAATTAATCACTCGATATTACTTCCGACTCTGACAACTATGATTTTTAAGGTTCGAACGGCATGCCTTCCAACACCCCCCCCCCCCACACAAGCATAAAACTTACGTCTTTCTCTGCAAGTTGATCTGTGGGCAATGTGTGTTGTTTTAACACAGGTAAGCCTATTTCTGAAAAGCTGGAGTGTTCTTCACCATCTGGGTGAAGCGTAAGCACCGTGATTAAAAGGCCTTTTTTGGAAGGGGAATTGCACGCTGCAGGCTGCAGAAACATACAGCCGTCTGATATGGTTGTGGGGTGGGGGGGTCGGCGTTGGGTGGGGGGGGGGGCGGTGTTTACCGACAGGCCTTTCGAAAAGTTGCATGCGCGCTGCCGGCTCTGATGGAGACAGATGGCACCAATTAGTGCCCCCCCCACACCAGCTCCCTGGTGTTTACAGGTGAACCTCACGCTGACCCCTCTCCACGGAGCTCTCCGAGCCCCAGTGTGTTTTGCCATAAGCAAATGGTGGCTTGTTTTGTCCACATGGTGGGTGGTGGCGGAGGCAATGCATTTCACAAGTCTGTGGCCATCTACACTTTTACGTCCTTGTGCAACCAACTTACTCCCCCCCCCCGCCCTCCACCCCCCCTCGGGTGTTCTCTCACTCGCGTCTCATTCAAATTCAGCTCATATTAACATAAGAAATGATGACATTTTATCTACAGTACATGCAGCTTTTCAGTCCCCCAGCCACCAACAGACAGAGAAGGACAGAGAAAAAAAGTTGGTTGTTTTTATGGGGGGGGGGGGGGGGTGGAAGGAAGAGCAACAAAAAGCAAAAGAGACTTGTCACTACAGAAGAAGGTTTGGAGGGGGAGGTAGTATTTATAGGTGGAGAAATGTTCTTCAGAATTTATAGTTTGATGACTTTGGTGCGGCTGTTCTTCTTTACGATGGGTTTCCCCCCCCTGTTTATATTAAACACTGCCCCAGGAGCAGGTGAGGTGAGGTGTTTGGGATCGGCAAGGTCCACATCGGTGCAGAGAGGACCAAGCAAGCACAATTAAAAATAGCAAGTCTTTATCAAATAGTGCCCTCTGCACTGATCTGTTCTCTCTCACCATCTTTAACGCTCTCTGTCAAGGAGTGTGCCGAAAATGCAAGGAAAACCACGGCTTTTTCTCCACAAGTTTTCTTTCGCAAAGCAGGAGTCGCACGCCACTGGTCACGAAAGCCATCTCAAAAGCAAAATAATTATTTATGTGGCAGCACCCTCTAGTTGTATCATAGGAGAGATGAGTCAATTTCTTCTGCACCTACAGGATTGGATTTACTCTAGCCTTTAGAAGACACAAAACCTTTTAGTGCACACAACCAGTATGATGACCAATGATTGGTCGTGGTATTTGTTTTGCACCAATCACTGGTTGTGTTATTAATTTTGCGTGTGCTGCTAAAAGGTTTTGCATATGCTAAAGGTCTTAGTAAATCAGGCCCACACTCTTCTGATCGGTGTCTGCCACCCTGACCATGGTATAAAGGAATTGGTGTGTTATAGTTGGGATGGGAAGGTGCTTATTTGTTAAGACAATAAAGTGGTTTTTTTGTATGTATGTCAATGAAAATAAGGAGCCACATTGATTCCTGGACTGTCTAGAACCTGAACCCTTTTGTGTGGGTTCCATTAGTACCGTTAGTAGGTACCGTACAAGTTTAGTGCAAAAGGACCAGACAGTTTATTGAACTGCATTTGTGCTTCTCCAAACGTGAGGATTTCTTCCTCGAACATACCTCAAAGCAGAAATGTGATATGAAAAAAATTGATTTCATTTTTTTTATTTTTAAATGCAGATCTGTTCAGATGGTTTTTTTTTTTCCAACAACGGTGTGAATCGTCAATGCCTTCCGTTCTGTGCGTCGCTTTCTGATGACAAACGAAGAGACACTGATTGACTTTCGTGTGACCTTTCCCGAATTGCAAACCTGGCCTTAGGACTGTGCCGACATCACATCTGGACTGGCAAGCTTCACAGGGATACACATTCTACTGTGTGTGGAGGCTCAAATATGTTGGTCATTTTAGACCTTATTATTATGGACACAAGGAGGCTCATCTGTGGCACCCGTCTATAGAACACATGGTTTGTGTGAGAATAGCTTATTAAAACTTATTTGTTTTCTTTTTGATCCATATTTGATTATTTATTAGACAAATTGTTGGTTATTGGTTATTGATCCCTCTTTGTGAATTTTCTTTTAACCAGAGATTATATCTTCCTTGTGAGCGATTTGTGGTCACAACTTTTTTCTACATCTTATGTCATCAAATTCATTCCTAGATTAAAAAAATCTTGAAAGTATCAATGATTGTGTGTGTGTGTGTGTGTGTGTGTGTGTCTTTGTGCATGTATGCCTGTTGGTGTATGTGTTCTTGAGAGTAGCTCACCTTAGGTTGTTTTGAATGGTATTGTGACATGGTTGAATTCATGTGAATGAACTGTGCATTTGATATGAGCTCTGCTAAGTGTATGATTGTCAATGGGCTGATATCATCTTTTCTTCTCTCAGTGGCTAATGGGACTTTAGGATCACATACAGGTTTTCGAAGGCTATAGCCTATCAGTGCTATCTCACCCTACGCACAAACACATGCACAGTTTCTTTGAAGCTGGTTATACCCACAGCAGTCATTCATTCAAAATTACCCCTAATATTACAATAAATCTAACACTCTAAAATGCACACGCCAGACCCGACAGCCCAGAACAAATCCATGCTTTTTGGAGGGGGGGAGTGGGGGTGCGGGTGGAAGCCAGAACAAATCTATAATTTGGGGGGAGGGGGGGGAGGGTGAGGGGTGAGGGATGAGTGAGGAAGCCCGTTGAGACGGAGCAGAGACATGAAAGAGAGGAGTGACCTTTTGAAATGGGAGTGCGGAGGAGAACTCAGTGTGGGGGGCGTATCAATGGGCTCCCTATAGCCCCCACACCACCATCATCCAGGCTGAACCTCCACCGCTACCGTGCGCCCCCATGCGAAGGAGAACCCACTTATTTCAGAAGGACAGGTCACTGCAGTGTGTCCCCAATGCTAGGCCTGTTTACATTTTACCGCACACTTAAAAGGTGTGAGAGGCAGAGATTGTCTATGTGGCTCCTAGGTAATGGAATCAAGGGATTAAACAGGAATTGGTCTAGCCATGCAAACAGAAGGAGCCGCTTAGTTCAGGTTTGGCTCCAGTATGTGGATATGTCACTGTCTTATGTTTAATTTTTTAAACCCCGGTCTCTGGCTTTACTGAAATTTCCAGCTCTGTTTCCATCTGTCCTTGGCGCCTATATATCTAAAAGGTTCATGTTAGCAATGAAAACTCTCGGTAACTTCTGCTGTGCTAGCTATGCTAGTCTACTTTTGACCGCACCCCTCATGAATATTTATCAGGAGCAAATCAGTACAACACTATTTCCAGGGCAACCTAAAACTAATCATAGTCTAGTTTTTCTTCCTTATTTATAGTGCCACTGCCTCAAGGACCCTTCATCTTGGAGTACCCTTTTATCAGCAAGGGCAAAAAGCATCCGAATCGCGAGAATTTCAAACAACTGGGGGAGTAAGTCAGCGCTGCAGATCAGAGAGCCAGCACAAACTCATAATCGGTATCGCCTCAGAGACGAGGCTCTCAAGAGTCAGTGTTTCCCTGCACCCTTGACAATTGACACCTGGAGGAAGACCCCTGTTAAAGTGTCCACTCTGTTCCAACCCTGTGGAAGAGATAAGGGGACCTCTTGAGGTCCTGTGGGAGGGAGAAGGGGACCTCAAGATTTGGTATTGGCTTCAGAGATAAGGGAACTACAGGAGATAATTTTCCTTTGGAAATATGGGGACCTAAAGAGTTAGTATCTGCGAAGAGATGAGGGAAGCTTGCGGGTGTGAGTCAGGGGAAGCCTCAGGGAAATCTATTGGTCAAGGGATGGGAGAGTCCATCTTGCTCCGGTCCCTCGTTACACCTGTGCTAAATTTACTTCCAAGTGTCTAAGCTGCTCAGTGGTCCAGTGGCCTTGGAGGCTAAAAGGGTCCAGTTATCCCTAAGATTTGTAGAATTAACTATTGCTTTTCAAACTGGGTTATTTCCTCCATAGCGATGGAGGCTTTGTGCCCCAGTGACCCTAGTTTGCTTTTACTGATCCTGATCCTCTAGGCTTAAACCAAGTTAGCCCTTAGCCCTGTGTGCTCAGTCATTTCATTTCAAGTTTCAGAAGCTGGCCGGTGGGTCATAACTGTCACCATGGTCAAATTTACCAAGACTCCTATTTTCATGTACTCTTTATTCAAAAGTGTCAAAAAGTTATGTCCAGGTTAGGGCATGTTATGGATATTTGAGCACATTGTTTGTGTATAATGTGTATTTTCAGCCACTGATTCGAAGTAAGATGGTTGGTAACATGAAGATGATAAATCTGCCAAGCCTGACATAAAAATCCCTTGGGTCATGGGTGACTTCACGGCAGCTGAGGGAAACAGTGTGGTGAGTTTGCTGTTTTTCCTCAGGAACAAATGAGGATAACCCAGTGAGCAAAAGACAAAATCCAGACATCTACAGGCGTGGAAGTCTAGAGTGAGAGACATTTTGACAGAAACAAACTGGGTTAACCCCAATATAACTCAGGTTTTACCCAGATATAACCTGGCTTACGTCCTAATCGGCTAGAAAACTTTTGCTTTTCAACCAAATGTAGCCAGATTTTCACCTGAATGATTTCACTGTCTTCACCACAAAAACGCTCACTGGGAACTGACATGATACCTTCTCAAAATCATCCCTCGTGCTTTCTCTCCATTAAAATCTCACTCTCACACACAATCTCTCCTTCTCTCTCTCTCTCTCTTTCCTCTCTTTCACTCCCTCCCTTCCCCCCTCCCTCCCTGCTCCCATGTCATGTGCAGTGTGTGCTCCATGCGGTACGGGATCGGTGTTGATCTGACTCATCGCTTTGATGTCCCATTGGAAAGGGAGACAGCTAAGAGCCAAGCAGAGCGGTTCAAACACCCTGACCTTTTCAGCTGCGTTTCAACTTCAAAATTAAAGCCACACGAGGCTCACCTTCTACGGGTCAAGAGGAGGTAGGGGAAAACAAAGGACAACACTGGTTTCTGCTCCCTTTCCTCCGTCTAGTTCAGGCTACTGGAGAAGCAGAGTGAGAACCAAAATACTGGCATTACAATTTATGATCGGGGCACCATGCTGATACATGATTGATTTTTCAAATGATAAATTATTGTTGTACAAACTACAAAAAAAATGTATCTTAATCACTGTAAGATGAGTGATTACAACACAGGAGATACAGAACAGCTTGGTATTGTACTGCTCTGTGAACACAGGCTTGAGTCTAAGGTCACAAAGCTAGTGATGGTCCTGAATTTTAACCAAAGTGTGTGGGGAATGGTTGTGTCTATAGTACTGAATTATTCCTAGTCCCAAGTAAGCATTGGTAGAATTAAAATGCCTGACAACAGCATTGCATCATTCATAAAAGCTATCAGCAGGTTGTTCACAAAGGTAGCGTCTTTTAAAACATATCAGCATGTAACATTACCAAAATATTATCGTTCAAGGGTTCAGTAATAATTGAATACATCTATAAGAAATACAACGTCTATCTCAACATCCTGATACCGCATGTAGTATCCAAAGTTCTGATAAATGGCAGCTATTTTGCACCACAGCAATCACCACTCTACAGAGGCAAGGGTTTTTAAATGCAGTTTCACTCTGTGGAGTATGACAACAATCTACGCTTCAAGACTGTGTCATAGGTGGCAAGAGTGAAAAAGTCAGGCATTACTTTTTCCAAGTTAGAGAGCAGGATTTAAACACGTCTGAGAAAAACGTTGCAGAGGTTTTCAGCCGTTATTCAATTTCAAAATAGAATCAGGAAACTTTAAGAGTGGACTGACAAATTCATCTTCTGATTGTGACTGATAAAGTGGAATACTGGATTCCATTAACCATTGTCCTTGACTATGAAGTACAATAAAATGTAGTCATTTTTCTTCACAAAAACGTTTATACAACATTAAATCCCAACACAACAGACTGCCTTAAGAATTGCATTTATTTGTAAATGGACTGCGATTTGATTGAATCCAGAACGCATCATCAAAATGTAAATGCACAATGTCTATGATGTTCTGTAAAAGCTTCACAATAAAATGAGACGTGGCTGGAATCTAACCTGTAAAATAACCAGTGTGTTTCGTCCTACCCTATCTGCAGCCTTTAAAACACAACTGCCATACAATAGATTATTTATTATTGCCTAGTTGGCTTTGCAGAGGTTAGGTCTGAATAGTGTTCACTGTGTGAACTAAACTGTGTTCTTGGCTAGAAATAGCTGTACAAAATAAGTATTGTATCCTACTGAACCTGTGTCTAGTAGTTGTCTACGACCATGAAATGCACTTTTTGTACGTCGCTTTGGATAAAAGTGTCTGCCAAATAAATGTAATGTAATGTAATGTAATATTTATGTTGATACAGTAAAACGCCTCAAGCTAAGTGTTATCTCTTCATGGCCTCCCTCCCATCACAGCAGGTTTGGTTTTCAGCCTCACCTTAACCATCTCCAGTACAGCCACCACTGACCCCAATACATTTTTAATGCAGCCATCACCATGGCTCCAGTTACCAATGTTTGTGCATTTCAATGGCAACAGAGAGAGGGGAGAGGCATGGTGTTGAGTTTAACAACCAAAAAACGCAATCATATTGTGGCGTAAGGCCGAGGCTGAGCTGGGTTTTGGACACCCCTGGATTCTTGTCGTTCAGGGTTTGCCTTTTGATAGTGGCAAAATAAAAAATAATACGCCTTTGCTCTCTGCGGTGTTGCAGCCAGCATGCTGTCCAGTGGACCGCTGCGTGTGCCACAACTGCTACGTGGTGTTCCGTACCTTAGCACAGCGGATTCAGCCCACATGTCCCCACCCCCTCTGGGAGACTGCTGTTTCCATGGAAATGCGTCATCAACGACATTTCCCAGACTGAGGTCGTGGGTGGGAGGAGCTTATTCCAGACAGATCTCTGGTCACCCCCACCCCCCTACCCCCACCTTCTTTTACCTAGCCTCCACTCTTGTATTTGTCTTTGATTTTGCAGTGTCACTGCTAGTGAGATATATACAAAGGGATGCCAGGCAAAAAATAAAATGGCAACTGTCCTTTGCTTGGTGATGGTTCACAGATGGAAACACAGTCTTCCTATTTGGCACCATCTGTGTGGCTTCAAGCCAGATTTTCATTTTTAATGTCTGTTAGGATTTTTGATATGAGCAAATCCCCCTGAAGCCACCTCTTAGTCACATGTCAGCTCACATATTTCAGGTAACTCAATTCAGAAAAGTTTTTATGTGTGTGTATGTGTGTTTGTGTGGGGGAGGGGGGGTGGTACTGATGGACTGTATGTTTCTATCAGGTACCTTATCAGTTTATTAGGCTACCTTTATGAGGCAACAATTTTAAGCTACACGTTTTGTGTGTGTGTGTGTGTGTGTGTGTGTGTGTTTTAAAAATTCCATCTCAGAACCTAAGTTGTGGAAGAACAACCCCACTCACTATCTTCCACTTTTAACTGAAGACCCATCTTCCTGTGAGAACATATGAACTAAACAACCCTCCAATTACCTTCAATAAAATTAAAACATAACTAATCCTTACTTACCCTTTTGTAAATTACTCTGGGTTAAGAGCTTCTGCCAAATTATGTGAATGTTATTGTTAATATTCTGCAATTATTAAAAATTAAATTCATTGTTTACATTTGAAGTGCACTTCTGACCAAAATTATAGATATTAATCTCCTATATAGAGCCACATTTCCAAGGTGGGACAGATGGTGGAGGGGAAATCAATACTGTTCAAATGTAAAAAGTAACTGTCCACTTAGGAAGAGTCCAGCTTGCAAATAAGCTGTAAAGAGTAAAAATGCCACTGGATGGCGCTCAAAACCAAACGAGAACTAGTAGTACGTAATGGCTTGCGTGAGTGAGCGATAAGTTTGCGGTTCAAAATTATGCTTCAGTGGAACACATTGAAAAGAAACATTTGCCATGAAACTGAGAAGCATGAAACACGGAAGCGTGTTGGAATTAGTCATCTAGCCTATGTGACAACATCAGCAGATTGTGTGTCTCGGCTTGAAATCTTCAGTTTTACACAATAACGTACGTACAAGGAAGATGTTCTCATAAGCATGTGTGGGTATATTGTTACATATAAAATTATACATTAAGAAATATGACATAGAAATATGAAATTAACTTAATTATGTATGCATTTATGTACATAATAATGACCAAGTCCTCTTCTTCTTAATGATTATTATTACTGTTATTAATATTTTTAATAATAACGATATTAACCATAATCATTATTATTATTGAGAAAATGCATATTTTGATTTCGCCTGAAAACAATTGCAAAAGTATAGCACTGTTGAAAGACTTCATTTCCCGTCATTCCTGCGAAACATGAAGTTTACTCATATTTGCATACAATTTCTTTTTTTTTTTAACAGCAACGGACAGTTTGCTGGTTCGCTAGCACGAACAGTTTTGTTACTACTATTTACTTTCCCGTTGAATAAAGCTTAGCTAATAATAGTGGGCACATATTGCCCAAGTTTAGCGGAGCTGATTAAACGCGTTGTTGGAGAGCTAGCGGGTTTTTATAGAAGGTCTACGCTGTACCTGTTTTTTTCTCCTGATCTAAGGCAGCTAACCAGCAAGCTTACAAGTTGAGTAGCAAGCGTCTAGCTAGCTAACTATGCACAGTTTCTGAAGTCGAAAGGAGGGACAACGCCTGTTCCTATGAAACCGTCTTTGTAGTATATACCTGTTTTAATAACGTGTTACCCGGACTATTTTTGATATTACCGTCTAAATGGCAATTTTATTATCGTGGGAACATTTCGAAAAGTAGCTATACTTCAGTGTATTGCGCTGCTCCCTCCCATGTGTTGTTGCCAACGCCTTTTTTCGTCTTTGCTGTGGTTTACTCAGGCTGGCAGGGAGCTAGCAGTAGCAAGATAGCTTCTTTTGGCTAATTGCAGTTTTCATACCGGAGTAATTGATTTGCTAAAACACTGCTTCTTAGGTGTAGCGTACTAATAGACTAGTTAGGTAATTTATTTCAAAATGGGGTGTACACTGAGCGCCGAAGACAAAGCGGCAATGGAAAGGAGTAAGATGATCGATCGGAATTTACGAGAAGACGGGGAAAAAGCTTCAAGGGAAGTCAAACTGCTTCTTCTAGGTGAGTGATATAACGTATGGCACAAGTTAACCAATTTGAAAAGTGTCAAGGTTAGACTAACGTTTGTGATGTTGATGACAAGCTAGCTATATTGATATATTGGCCATCTAGCTTTCATATCGTTGATTAGCTGTCTAGCTTACGTTAAGTTTGATACGCTAAAATATATGTAACAGAGCTAGCTAAGTAACATTTGGTAACACTAGTTGGTAGTGAAACATTTAACGTTACCGCTTTCTAGACTGGCTAGATTAATACTTCTTTGTAATTGGCGAGCGGCCGTTAGCGAATTGTTCTATCATTAAGTTAGTCATTTGGCAAGCAGGGGGTCGGTAGTTTATTGTTAGTTAACGACGTACAATTTTTTTGCTAGACTGTGTGCTATGCAGCGGATGTCTGGAAATACGACCGTTAAGTTAGTCTAGTCTAGACCAGCTAAGTTAACATACTTGAAGACTCCATTCTTTTTGCTCTAGTTAATTTTAAGGTTAGTGAGCTACCTATCATTTTTGCTTAAGTTCCAGTCGACCTTAATCGACTGCACTGAGCTGGCTAGCCAAATTACTTAACAAAGTTTAAACAAAACGTGACAGGTATTCGTTTATAAGTCATCGTTAGTCTGTTCTATCAAACGTTACTTCTATCGACAGCTACAAACACATTCTGTACTCATATGGTTCTCTTCAAGTAAGCACACTTGACGAAGAACAGGGTGGCATAAACATTTGGACATCAAGGGACCCTGGTTACTTCAGTGTTGTCGTATTTTCAAGCATGTTTGCTACGTTGGCTTGCTGAAGTTAGCTGACGATGGCCAAGTAAGTTGGCCTTAATAGTTTGTGTTAAATACTCTTTATTTGCTTTTCGCCAGGCCACATCGCATATGAAGATTTAATAGTAAGCCAAATATGTTCCAGCTTTTAACTTGTTGTATCTCACTTAATTCCAGAATATAGTTCGTCTTTCATGGTATGTCCAGAAAGTCACGTTCAAGGCCAAATTAATATTTCCAGTAGGTGGTGTGACATTTTACTCCCATTTATGTGCAATCAAATCAGATAAAGTGTCTGTAAATAGGCGTCGTGGGGTTTCTTTTTTTTTTTTTTTTTGGTAACTAGCATCACACAACTGCAGTAATTATTTTTAACAATGCAGATTGCAGAGACGAGCAATAACTTGAACCGTCTGATATAAGTTCATAAAATTACATTGTGAAATTTTCATTATTGATTATACACACACGACCCTGCCACATAGTTACCCTGGAAGGATTTACCCTGCTGAGGGTACTTACGAGTGAAGAGATTGGGAGTAAGCTGAATTTTTAATATCCGTAAACTGCT
The DNA here is from genome assembly GCF_018555375.3 of Anguilla rostrata. NCBI lineage: Eukaryota > Metazoa > Chordata > Actinopteri > Anguilliformes > Anguillidae > Anguilla > Anguilla rostrata. Next base: position 33,928,357 of record NC_057945.1, read on the forward strand.
GTTCTCAGCTTGACAATCTGCTTTGTTACAGTTGTGTGTCTGCTTGATTAAAAGCAGATCAGTTCAGTTCCTGGATCAACAAATCTGTCATTAATAATTAAAATGTCAGCCCAAACGGTTGGCTTCTGGTAATGTAGGTGTACATTTCAATCTCATCAGCGAGAGACCATATTGTCACTAATACCGATCTTCTTAAGTAGCTTTTCGGTCACAAGCTAGCCTTCTTTTGAACACAGATTCGGTACAGAGATAATGTCCTCTACAAAAGCACAAGTGGATACAAGTCAGACACTGGAGGATAGCCAAACAACTGAAGGGTTACAGGTTTCATAGTACTATTTAAATATGAGACTTCAGATGATCTCACTGGGAAGCTTTTAAATCACGCGCTTATACTGTAACTGTGGAGACATATTCCATTCAAACATTTTTGGGGAAACGAGAGGGGATGCGTTAGGTAAATTAATGTCGCGTTGATTACTGCCAGTTATTGGTGGAGGAAGTGTGGTATTACAGTTGTTTCTGTGTAGTGGTATAATGCACACCGCATGCATAGTTTATATGAGGTGTATAAATTCAACTGGATCCGGTTTCAGTATTATTTCAAAGACGTGTATCTTTTCCACGGTAAAAAAATTGTGAATGGCTTTTGTCATGGTTATATTTTGACGGGTAATTCAAATATCCACACCTACAGTGACTCCACACCTACTCCTACTGACTCCTGACACACTTTTGTACAACAGGCCGTAAATACAGGGGCTGAATCCAGTAACACTTAGTTTATATTACAAGCGCATGTGATACCTGGTTTGACAATATAGCCTTCCCAAGAAATTGCAATTCAAAAAAGTATGTCCCTACAGTTTTCCCTTTGAATGGTGTCATGTAGCGTGCTTGTGAATCATCCTGTTATTGAAATATAATAGTGGAGCAGGGAGGGGGAAACCAAGCACAGAGCCTTCTTTAGCCTAATGAGTGTGACAAGATGATGAGATGTAGTCTGTATGTGTTGTATATTTTCTGCATATATGAGGTTTTGTGGTTTTATGGAAATAAATTGGACAGATAATTGTTATCCATTTGCAAAAAGACTGGTTGGAATTTTCTGTTCATCTTTCAGTCTTACTCAGTTTATGGACATTTTGCGTAGTTTAAGATGTAATGCCATTGTTTATCAGAATTCATAATCTTCATCAATCAGGGTATATTGTGGTTGAGGTGAATTTAGAATAGGCTTAAACTGACCTCAACTACCTTATACCTTGATTGATGAAGCTTCTTTCAGTGCCTGACTTCACAGCAGTCCCACAGTCTTAGGCAGAAAAGGTTGGATACCAGCTTAATTGAAGTAGCTCAGAACTGCAGCACAAGCTGTGCACTTAACCGCTGGCTGCCCCTCTGGCTTGTCCTCCTGTCTACTGTGCCTGTTTCCAGAGCCTGGGAAGACATAGCTCAAGTGTAACGCTGGCTGACATCTCTCTCTCTCTGGGCAAACTATACCACCGTCCTGCGGTGCAACCTGACTTTTCTGTTACTGCATGGAGGAGAAAATTAAGTCTGTGATATTTTTCTGGGAAAAAGTGACCCCGACACACGGTTATGCAGCATTGAACGTGCTCAGTACTCCATTCACCTTCCCCATCTTCAGGGCTGGAATTTCTGTTCGTGATTGTGAGAATCATGAGTATTTGTGGAAAGCTCCAAACATTCGTTCAACATAACGCATGTACATACCATAATGTAGCCTATATACGCTGCAGACTATTTTATAGTGTAATCTCTCTGGTGTCAGTATTCTGTATCAGAGTTTGAGTGCACAGGTCTAATTGTATTTGTGCAACTATGCATGTATGCTCTTGAGTGCATATGTGTGAAATGATGCCAGACTTCCTTTTCTTGCAAGTCTGCTGAGTTTAACCAGAGGTGTTAGTGAGCTGACAAGATGGATCACTGGCTTATAAGAGGAACATCTTGTTCTTGTACAGAGGATTCCATTAATTGACTGTCTCCCTGTAGCAAAGATGTGCTGAACAATCAGCAGGCACGTATTCCCAAATGAGAGCCAAACCTTTCAGCCGTAGAAAGACGGGCTTCAGTCAGAATGACCGCTGATTTTAGCCATAGCTAGTTACTCTTCAAGTGCGATGACATGACCTGCTCAGTGTGCAATTCACGTATTTTGTGACGTTTGTGTCAATACTTCCGAATATCTGTGTTAGTTGAGCTCTCAAGTGATGCAGACTGCTTTTAAAGCAAAACACCTAGCCGAAATCTGCATGATGCTGCTGCACTTGTAGTAGCACAGGTATGGCCTCACGTGTCAGACTCTTATTGCTTATCCCTGAAATTAAAACATTCAAGGCGCAGTCTGCTCAAAAATGAATGTTTGAGGATTTTTGTAGGTGGATATGTTGGGGGGGGGTACGCATTTCTTAAGGTTTGGTGCCTTTGTCCAAATAATCTGGAGTACACCTACGGTCAAAAACTTCACACTAATGCCGACTATGCATTCAAGGGTTGAGATTTGTCCCATTTTTTGTAAAGGTATCAACAAAAAGTAGCATTTCAGTATCAGTATGAACTACTGGTACTGCTACCAAAAAAAACAGCATGCAGTTAGTTAGTTAGTCATGCACACATTATCTACATTGAAAATAAACAGCATATGCTGGGGCCAGATGGCTTTTGATATAATGTAGTCATTTTTTAAACGCTTGCATTGCGAAGGATAACGTGTCACGTGTAATGGATACACGTGTTCCAGACTGTAAAGGCCTTTTGTCTTATTTGTTTTTCCAACGGCTTTTTAATGTGCATGTCTTGTTCTGGTCAGAGATTCTCCGGACTATAAAACTATACTGTATGCTGCTGGCAGAAGAACATTTTAAGTGTCTGGGCCAAGGTTGTTGTGGGTTTACAGGGAGCTGTGACAGCTAATGCGGATAACTGAACAATTGATATGTTGATTTGTAAGAGGGAGAATTAAAATGCACATGAATTCTCACGCTTACAAGTGACAAGTGATTTAAATATAATGTAACATAACTGAGGTAGACACACAAACTCAAGCATGATATAGGAGTATTTATTTGCCACCTTATACTACAGGCTGTCATATTCTCACCCTGCTCCTTCTAGTTCTCAGCTCTTTGATGTCAGCACAGCAGCACCAAATGCATGCTTGGATATGTTTAGACATGTAAAGAAGCCATATTGTCGCTTACTGGCATTGCAATGTCAGGGTTTAATTAAGCCTACATGTTACTTCTCTTGAAAAGGAAAGTCTGTTTGAAAAGTGAATAATATACTGCTCTGTGGCAGCCGGCTCGCAGAAATGTAAGCATAAATGTGTTAGCCAGCTTTTGTGGTTGCATTGTTTGTAGTGTCATTGTGTGAAATCTCGTCAGCATCTTGTTTATCTGTTCGGCTTGTTTGTAAGCTCGTCAGGCAAACCTGTCAGCTGTGGTGGTGAGAAGTGGAATATGACGAGGCGATCACCAGTGCTGATTGCAGTGCAGCTTGCTTATGGCAGTAAGGCACTAATCTTTCATATGAATCGCACAGTTCAGTATTTTCTCATCTAGCCTCTACAAAAAATAAGATGGAACATTATAAACAAGCAAAAAAAAAAAGGTCAGCTCGATGGCACACGGCCTAAATAAATTCAGACGAAATGATGATAACTGTCTATTTAGCCTTGCTTTTATTTCTGAATTATTATTATTATTATTTGTTTTAGCAGGGTTGTTATCCCACTGAATTTTCCCCAGCTCCTGAAATATATATTATATATATATTACTACCTGCTGCTCTTGGCTTTGGGGTGCATTCTTCAGGGGAATCCTGAAAAACCTGTAGAAATATTCTGGGCTGATGTAAGCTTGTAGCCTCTGTGCGTCTACCAGTCCCAGTTTATCCTTTTGGCTGGAAGAGTTTCTCTTAGCTGGAATAAAAATAAATAAATAAATAAAAATTGGCCCGGGGTGGTATAACCGGTGACACATCCTAGTTGGATGAAGTAACAAATTAAGGACCAGACCAGACCTGTTTCTGTGGAAAACATGCAATTGCATTTTTATTTTAACATCCGCAGGTTGAGATTACACACCTCTGACAAGAAACTTGCTTTTAGTACACGCAGCAGGTAGAAGTGCATGCGACACCACTGACGGTTTTAGGTGCGATGGATGTGTAAAATAAAGCGGTAATTTCATGCAGTCTTTCTGTTTCCTGCGAGGATCATTCGTTTCACACCGGCCCCACCCTTCCTCTGATTCTGCATTTTTACATTGCATTTAGTCCTGTTTCTGTACCAGAATGTGGTGGAAAAGATGTTTCCTGCAGTTGCTTGTTTATCGGATTTACAAAACTACATTTCTGCCGTGGATGTTGAGCGAAATTTGCTAAAGTGGTGTTGTGGTTCTTAAAGACTCCCGTCTGTAACTTTTTAGTGAAAGGGGACCTTTGCTTAACGTGCACTTGAACTATAGATATATGCCTCAACTTGTCATTGAGCTTAGAATGGCTTGCTTCTCGTATCAAAGGGCAAATTCTGTCTGACGTGCTGTGCTGGCTTCACACATTTTCATGATTTTTCACATTTTTATCAACTTTCTGTGACTTGTCAAGAGTGACAACTTACTCCGATTGATGCTCTGCGTGCACATGGCTTTGGGAGCTGTTGATCTCACATGGTAAATTAACGAAATGGCGAAGCCGTATCTTGTGGTTAATATTTTACAGCTTTTTAATGGCACCCTCTGTCCACACATTTTATGGATTGTGCCTTTAAGTGTTTTTATACAAACTATTTACCCTTGTTTTATGCACCGTTCTGTGTGCTTAAGTAATTAGTACCAATCAGATTTCCCCTTCATTAAATGCAGTTTTATTGCTCAGTTAAACAGTACTAACCAAATAAACACATTTCAGCAGCAACACAGTTGTGGTAAATATACAAGGAACAGAAATCCCCTTGAAGTTGTGGTCAGTCAGCCAGGGTTGGATATGTGTTGCGTTTTCTGTAAATTCTGGACACCATGTGAGCAGCCTGGAAAAATGAGTTGTTCAGTGTTGTGACCAGTAATGTTCCCTTATAGGAGATTTATTGTTTTATATAACAAGGACCTCCCCTTTCCACCTCATCCATCCTCATTTTGTCTTTGTAACTTATGGGCTTTCCTGACTCCAGGCCAGGCTCTGGAGAGATGTTTCTATTGGTGAGGTGGCTTGAAGACTGAATTTGTCGACTGAAGTCACGCAAATAATGCAAATGCTTGCAATCAGAGCTCTAGCTGCAGAGCAACATTCATTTGTTACCAATCGGGTTTTAGAACATGGCACTGTACTGGCCTGGGAAGTGTACTCAGGAAGTGTAACTACCAACCTAAAAGCAACTCTGCAAGTCCCGTACCCCCCCCCCCCCCCCCCCACCGCGCCGGGCCACCAGGGATGCATAATATGAAAAATAAGTCTTGTAGAGTTCAGAATAGTTATGGTATTCAGTACTGCATCTGTGGGAAGCCAGCTGTGGGAAGCCCCCAAAAGGGGGGCCAGAGTAGTATAATGGGCAGGGAACTGGGCTTGTAACCGAAAGGTTAGATTCTCGGGTAGGGCACTGTCGTTGTTCCCTTGAGCAAGGTACTTAACTAGAATGGCTTCAGTTTTCATATATGGATGCAAAATGCTAAAAAAAAAAAGAAAACATGCCACTTAAAACATGTGGGAGCGCTCTGGATGAGAGTGTCTGCTAAATGCCAGTAGCATTAGATCATATTCGATTAATGTAATCTAATGTACCGTCCAGCGGCCCAACCGCAGCACCACAGTCTGTGTGCTACGGGGAATGTCTGAGGAATTTTCCACAGAACAGCGTTCTCCTCACCACAGCCTGCTGTTGGACCTGCTGACCGTCTCAGAAATATGGTCCAATCGGAGAGCCTAAGTTGTGGTTTTCAGGCATGGTGCATTAAACTGGTGTTAGCAGACCCTGCTTCCCAGAATGAGGTTTAACCCCCAGAGCTCTGAACTCCAACATGTTCATGCCTTGAAGACCTCTCAGATCTCTGAACTCTGTCATGTTCAGACCCTATAGACCTCTTAGATCCCTGGACTCTAGCATGTTCACACCCTGAATACCTCTTTAGTCTCCAGACTCCTGCATGTTCACCCCCTGAAGACCTCTCTAGTTTCTGGACTCAGTAATGTTCACACCCTGTAGACTTGCCTGCTGAGACCGTTTTTGGCTTCTACACAGGCACACCTGTTATGGTTACAGCTGCCATAACTTTATGCTTGTGGGTGTTCTGTGTATTTAACCTGGAAGTAAAGGTTGTAGTCTGGATTGATGACAAGTTCCAACTCGCCTGACCGTAGTATTGCATAGTGTACGCCTTTCCATCTTTTGTGTTCTGATTTGATCTTTATGTCATGTTTTTTAACATGCATGTAACGCTTTAAAAAAAATGATTTCTGTGTAGCTGTCTTTTGATTACACTTGTCTAAATACAGTAAAACGTGCTCCTTGAAAATGCCACTTTGTCATAGTCGAAGGAACCGCGTAAACATCAGACCCTACTGATGGGCTTAAAATTGTTTTGCTGATTAGTTTCTGATGAACATTCCTATAAAGATCAGTTAAATCCAGATTGTCCGAGTAAAGGCAGTTGTTTTATACTGAAACAAAAGGCTCAATTTACAACAGGGGCCTTTCGTTTCCCTCTTCATCCTCTTAATTGTGTTGGAACGTTTACTTGTCCTCTGGGACGTCTTTTTATCTCTAATTAATCAGATTCCTTGTCATGCAGTGTGGATTAATTTAACGTGGTGTTTATAACTGCACTGGGTTCTTTGATCTGACCTATGATCGTTTCACATTTCTTCAAAGCATGTCTTGAAGCCGGAAATTTGTTCTTGCCAGTTTAAAAGTGCATTTGTTTACATATTTGCAGCCCCCCCCCCCCCCCGCTTATTCTGTTCTTGTGGAGGGAATTTCCATCTAGCTGTTCAAATGCTTTTTTTTATCCTTTTCATTTCTCTGAAGGGATGGATCTTCCTGTAAAGCTGTGAAGCTTGGGATTGTGATGTTGGCCTTACCTCTGATGTGCCTGACATTCAGCATCACAGAATAGCAATTAGCTAGCGGGGTTAATATAGCAACTGTACAGACGCATGTCCACAGAGGCAGTGTGACCGACTTGGACGTTTTTAGAGTCTGCTGTGTATTGGCCAAATAATGTAACATGCAAGAAGGATACTAAATTAAGCGTTCAATGATCCGATTTATTAAAGTTTATTTCGAAGTCTTGTATATAAATAGCTTTTTGCTGAATTTGCATCCTTAAAATGTCCTGAATAATGTTTCTTTGTTTGCAGGTGCTGGTGAATCTGGAAAGAGCACAATAGTAAAGCAGATGAAGTAAGTACAGTATTAAGCCTGGTACAGCATTGCTTCCACTGTACGTGTTGGTGTCAAGAAGAGAAATGTTACCATCTTTGGGCAGAAATCCTTAATTTACTACAGTACTGCTTTCTGTAGCAAAGTAGTTAGAATTTCTGAGCTAGCTGAATGAATCGTTTTGTTTTTGAGCTGATGACATATACGTTAAATGGTTGAAAGCATACTCTTTACTGCCATATCAATGATTTGATATTCATCATGTCATTGTGTCAAGGAATTGTTAGCACAGATGAATGCATTTATCAAATTGAAAGTAGCCTGAAAGTAGTATCCTATTCCTGCTCTTTAAATGTGAGTTAAAAAATCTCTTCTGATGTTTTTAGCTTTTAAATGTCAGACCGTAGTTCATGGGTATTGTTTAAAAATAAATTGCATGTTGTGTGAAATTAATCACATGGGTTGGTGTGCGGTGAACCAGGCTGGTATGGTTCGGTTTCTAGTCATTTTTCTCGTTGCTGTCGCTCATTTCGCTTGCTCACTCGCTTGCCCTTTAACAGTCATTATATTGACTTACTCTGACAAGCTTTTTATAATCAATCCTTCATGGTATATTTTGTCACTTTTGGTCTGTTTTGTCTGATGATTTCTGAGAATAAAGTACCTGCACCTTGAGAATCATGGTTGAAACACCTGGAACCTGACCTAAGTCACCTGGTCAGGGATTTCTGTGGGCCCTAATCATCATAAATATCATGTTTTGTGTATGTACTCCTGACCGATGTGTGAGTGTAACCTCGTAGCTTTATAAGTTCCCCTGCCTGCGTGAGAAGCAGGGTAAGATTGATGGGTAAGAGTGTTGATTCTTCTCCTACCGGCAGCATCCTAACCGCACCTCTGCCCTTAGAATCATCCACGAAGATGGCTACTCAGAGGAAGAGTGCAAGCAGTACAAGGTGGTGGTGTACAGCAACACCATCCAGTCCATCATCGCCATCATCCGGGCCATGGGCAGGCTGCAGGTGGACTTCGGGGACGTGGCACGAGCGGTGAGCGCCGGCACTTTGGTCTGGCTCTGTTATCCTGGGCCCTCGGTCACAAAGCAGGGCTACTGAACTCGCTGGGTAACTGTAAAACCCGGAACACTCCCGAATCCGGAACATGGACTGAACCCCTGTTCTGGGTTTTACTCAGTACAGTAGTCCAGCTAAGTCAGTAATTCCTGCTTTGTGAAGCAGCCCCCTGGTATTGACTGGAGCTGCTGTGTGCAGAGGTGGCCAGGTGTGGGAGAGGAGCAGGAATGTCAGGCGGTAAAGGATGCAGCAGATGAATGAGGCTGAATTGTAATGCATTTTTCTTTCAAAGAGCTGCCGTCGGCTGCCCAGGTAGGGCTGCCCTCTGGCACCGTTCTGACTGCAGAGCAAAGGCTTCGCAGGAAACGTGCGCTGTTTTCAGCTTTTCTGCAGCTTTCTAAAGCTGATGGAGCATGTTGCATGTTGGGACCGGGCCACTGATATGATTGGCTATTGTACATTTGGAGAAAGCCATACAAATTTTAATACAATTTGTTTTAAAAAGCTGCAAGTGAGCCATGCAAATGGCTGTATGTGTAGATGCCTGTTATGCTGTTGTCCCCGTAAACCACCTTTCATTTGCATTCTGTTTAGAAACCTTGCAATCAGAGTGTAAGGGAAGCAGGAGAAGGCCTCAAACCCATAAACTGTAGTTCTCTGCAGGTTTACAGAGCAGACATGCAGAGATCCTCTTTTTCAAGGAATCGAAGGCAGGCTGGCAGAAACGATACTTTCACTTTTGAGCCTGATTAACCGGGCGTTTGTGCCAGCAACCTGCGATATGAAAATGCGTTTCCTCCTCCATGCCCAGGAGCGCTGTGTGAAAGAGCAGCGCCCTCGCCTCTGTGTGAACAGCAGACGGATGAGTGGTCCGTGAAGGCATTTCAAACGCGGGGCTTAGCGGCATCCATTTCCATTCACTCAGTCATAGCAGGGTCCGCTCGGTACTGAGCGTGTGGCTCAGGCGCTGAGTGCTCCTTGGGTTTCAGTTCAGTGGCTAGGTTTAGGGGCGTCCATTTCCATTCACTCAGTCATAGCAGGGTCCGCTCGGTACTGAGCGTGTGGCTCAGGTGCTGAGTGCTCCTTGGGTTTCAGTTCAGTGGCTAGGTTTAGGGGCGTCCATTTCCATTCACTCAGTCATAGCAGGGTCCCCTCGGTACTGACCGTGTGGCTCAGGTGCTGAGTGCTCCTTGGGTTTCAGTTCAGTGGCTAGGTTTAGGGGCGTCCATTTCCATTCACTCAGTCATAGCAGGGTCCCCTCGGTGCATAATGTGTGACTGAGGCGCTGTGTGCTCGTTGGCAGGACGACGCGCGACAGCTCTTCGTGCTGGCGGGCTCGGCGGAGGAAGGGGTCATGACGGCGGAGCTGGCCGGGGTCATCCGCCGCCTGTGGACCGACGGCGGCGTCCAGACCTGCTTCATCAGATCCAGAGAGTACCAGCTCAACGACTCCGCCTCATAGTAAGAGCCCCTGAGCCGCCTCGTGCGCTCAACCGCCTCATCATTCTCACCTGAGTGTGGTCTTTTTTTTTTACCTGGAGGAAGACCCGAAACCAGAGCTGCGTTCAACACGTTCACTGTAAACACTGTTTGCTGCTAGCTGTGGTAATTCATCAACTTTAGGAGGGTCGTGTTTGCCACTACTTCCTGTAACATGACGAAGAGTAGCCCAAAAATTTGTTGCTAGGCGATGAGTTCCCATCCTGAGGAAGGCACAGACCGTGACCAGCCATCCATACAGCCTGCTAGAGTTGTGTAATTTCTAATAAATACATGCATAGCTAGCTACAGTATTAGTACCATCTGCAAAGCCAGGAAGATATGGCCGATGGAGGTATACTTATTTGAAATGTCAATTATAAGCCTTATTTGTACATAGAAACTGGCCTTTATGTACAGTTGACACCAAGCCACCAGCTGTCTCTTCATGTAAAAAAAAATAATAATAATTCTTTGCGTTTACTTTCTGTTTGTCACTCTGAATCCACCACTGGAATTGGAATCTCTTTAAAAAAATAAATAAAAAAATAAATAAACGAAAAGAATAATTGCTTCATACCTGCTCCATTCTGCCGGTGGTGCTCATCGTGCATGCACTCCGCTTCTCTGCCTTCCGAGCGCTCCTCTTAGGCTCCGCCCCTCTGCAGTTACACGGGTCTCCAGGGTAGCGAAACAGTGAGTGCACAGCAGTATCCTCTGCCCCCCTTTTGCCTCAAAGGCCAATTAACACATTTTCAGAGCACTCTAGCAGGATGAGTGCCATTGTCACACTTTCATTGTTAGCGGTGAGCCTCAAGCTGTCGAGACTTGGAACAGTGTGGGTGTAATTCGAGAGCTCCCAGCTGCACAGCCGATGCCAGGCCACGGGCCTGCCTTTGGATTTGAGTGTCCTAATAAGAGGAGAGTAAGTGTCTCTTCAGTGCCCACTCCCCCCCCCCACCCCCCCCAAAGCCACTCTACCCTCTCAGCTCAATGAAAACCTGGGAGGCTGAGTGGTATATTGCGAGGGTATCGGTGTTTTAATTCCGGCTGAGTCGCTGTTGAAGCCAACGCCGCAGTCGCAAAAGGGAGGTGCCGTTGCAGGAGACCCAAATGGGTTGCCGAGAAGGACACCGCGCTTTATTATATAAACACGGGAGCCATGGTGGCTCAAGCGACAGTCGCGCACAGAAGTGCGCACACACAACGGGCACCTTGTTTACCTTTGGCCTTCACCAAAATATATACCTTTATTTGATGTTTATACTTGTTTTCCAGTGCTTATGCCGAACCACTTTAAGTTCCCTTCCTATAAAATCCAGGATCATTTTCATTTTGTGTTGAACTGAACATGCTAGCTATCGCTAATTTTAAAAATGGTTTAAAGGGTGCTGTGCAGTGTATTTGCTGCATTTAAACTGTCCAAAGACCCAGCCCCCCCCCCCAGCATGGAGACAAACCTGTGCTTTCATTATGCCCTGCTTTCTGTACCACCTCACATGCTGCTAGGAAAACACACTTGCTTAGTTTTGTACTTCATTGTGTGCTTTGTGCTTGACCACCAGTAGCAAGCGTCTTTGTGTTTGTATATCATAGAATTATAGCATTCTCATTTAATTAAAGCATGCGTGTTCCATAGAATTTACTCATGTAAAGGTTTCACCTCAGATTCATGGGAAAGTACAGATTGTATCCATTTTCGCAGCTGCCTCTGTGACGAAAGAGGAATGTTCACCAGTGTTCCTCAACCTCCCTTAGTTACCTCAACGACCTGGACAGGATATCCCAGCCGAGCTACATCCCCACGCAGCAGGACGTCCTTCGCACCCGGGTCAAAACCACAGGCATCGTGGAGACGCACTTCACCTTCAAAGAGCTCTACTTCAAGTCAGTAGTGATTTTCGCGCGGCGCAGATCCACTTTCCCTTAATGCCAGTCCAAGCACACGACTAGCCTGCTGGAGTGAGCCCTACGTTCTGTCTGCAGGCCTGTTAGTGTGGTTGTGACCGCCTTCCCTGGAAATGAATATTTCAGTGTGTCTGGTTTCCCAGAGAATAAGGGCCTGTACTGTATTTGAATACACTTATCTAATTGTATTCCTGCCAACGCAAATCTTCTATACTGCTGGCTTTGCTCTTAAACTTCACCTTATCAGTGAGATCTTTCATTTCTCGAATGACAAGAAGTTGCTCAAAGGGAATGTAAAATGTAAAGAAAGATATTGTGTGACTTGGTACAATTGCATGTTATGGCACAAAAACCTTCCTGTTTTAACGGCGGAATGTCGGATGCATTGTGTGCTTCATAGAAGCCTGTTAACCCTGTGCTGCAGGCTGCAATTCAGAAAACATTGAGCTGTTGTTTACATCACATTACAAAGCTTTTGAAAACCTACGAAAGCTGTATATTCTGTTTGCAAATTATGCATTTGTGCAAACGCTTAAAAATACCAACAAAAAAAAAAAGAAAAACTCACAAGGTGGTGTTCAGATTCATTATTTAAAGAAAATAAAAATAATCCTCTTACTCCTGTTGTCCAGGAAATGCAATCCTGAAGTGAAAAGGCCTTTTAAGTTGACATGAAACGAGGCATATTTTTTACGAACGTTTTCAGAACACCGATGCTAATGACCGTGGTGTCAGTCAGAGTGTTCTGTGAGCGTCGTGTGGTTTCTCTGGGAGAGGCTGATAACGGCTCTCTGCAGGATGTTTGACGTCGGGGGCCAGCGCTCGGAGAGGAAGAAGTGGATCCACTGCTTCGAGGGCGTCACGGCCATCATCTTCTGCGTGGCCCTCAGCGACTACGACCTCGTCCTGGCGGAGGACGAAGAAATGGTGAGCGGCGGTGCCGATTTAATTAAGCCGTGACCGGCGGCTCTGATTGGACAGCCCTTCCCAAGTTAATAAGGAAGCCAGCAGTCCGTTTAAGGCAAGGTTTGAATGCATCCTGTTGGAGGTTGCAGATCGGCAAGTGGTAAAGTTGCTCCTCAGTGTCAGTTGGTCACTGATACTTAGTTGGTTACTCAGTGTGGTTATAAAACATGTAGTTACAGTTAGAAAATGGTGGCGGCTGCTCTTTATCAGTGTGCAGATTGACCAAACCGGAAACAACATACAGTCACTAATGTTTGAGAGATTTTTTTCTTTCTTTTTTACTTGTGGTCAGAGTTGAGAATGAGAAGGTTGACCACCTCTGTTATTGCTTCACCCTGAAGTTTACTGCATGTTGAAATTCCATGTGTACAGACGTCATTTTCTGTTGTGTTGCCTTAGGAAACGAGCCTTCCCACTGAAATATTAAGCCCTGGATTCAATCAAACTCACTGCGCCAGTTTTAAGTTTAGTTATTGGACACTTTTTTTTGGTAGCCATATCAGTGGCATTGGCTTTGTGGCATTGTAGCAGTTTACTTTTGAATAGAAACATGACTCATATTGTGATATTAGCTTGTTTCTTTATTTTTTAAATTAAACTGTTGAACTAGATGACATTAGAAACCTGTGTATGAATGACTAAACACTGCTCAGCAAAAACTCGTGTCACATTCGTCGTGCCTGTTTTCGAATCCGTCACCCAGTCGGGGCATGTGAGCGGTCCTGAGGGCCTTGTGGTGTTGACCCCGAAGGCGTTTCTTATGTGGAATCTGCATCATAACAGCTTTAACTGCGGTCACCATTTTGTTTTCTGCCCTCAATGAACTGTTTTTCCCTGCAGAACCGAATGCACGAGAGCATGAAGCTGTTCGACAGCATCTGCAACAACAAGTGGTTCACGGATACCTCCATCATCCTCTTCCTCAACAAAAAAGATCTGTTTGAAGATAAGATCAAAAGGAGCCCGCTGACCATCTGCTACCCAGAATACGCCGGTACGAACCGACGTTCTTTAAATGCTGAATTAATTTGTTTCAAGCTGTCCTTTTCCCCCTCCATGTGATGTCACTAGTCTAATTAAATGTATGGATTCCCTGAAGCCTCTTATCAGCTAGTTGAACACGGCGTTGAAAAGCAGTCCACCCAGCTAACGCAAAACCTTCTCGCAAGGTTGCGGCTAAGTAGTGGCAATGTTATTACATCATAACATAGAGAGGACATTTAGTGTTAGCTGGGCAGGAGCTTGGCAGGCACATGGACCAGGATTGGGAGACCTTTTAATTAATACCGCAGGCTTTACATGCTGATAGACTTTAGTTAGGCATTATTCCATAACAAGTCCTGTTTATCACGTCTTCATGCATTGCAGTTACTGTGTGAATAGCAGTGTCCACCGTTTCGCTATGGCTATAAAATAGGAATCAAACACTGCAGAATGATGTTTACTTTATTTATTTTTTTAATTGCCTTAGGTCATGCTTATGCAACAGCCTGTATAGTCTGTTATGGTACAGTCTGTGTAGCGGTGTCATGTGATGCGGCCTGCGTGTCCTAGTGCCGCGGCCCTGGTTCCGCCCCGGCGAGCGATGAGCCAGCGAGCCGCGTCACCGCTTCGGTTGGGCGCCGTGGACCCCGAGCCGGTCCTTCCTGAGGCTCTCGTTGCGGGCAGACCGCGCTCGGGTCGGTTCGTCCCCTCTCGCCGCGGCGTAAATTAGCGTCTCGGCGTCCATCTTCCTCTCCAGCGTTTGTGTGCTGGGCTTGGCTGTGCTCCGTGCTGAACGCCAGGACATTGTCCCCAGGCTTTTAAAGTGTAATTGCCCGTCTGCTCACTCCCGTCTTCCAGGATTAAAATCAGCAGACACACTCATACTTTCCAGGGTATCAGCGTCAGGATTAATGTATGATTACTCTTGAAAATGGCCCGAGGCTTCTTTCCAAGACATAACCTATATTTTTCTTCCTTTTTTTTTTTTTGGTTGTGAAATTTGACCAAAAAAAAATCCCTTGGTGTCTCAGTTACATCCTTAAAGGACGTTTAGGGTAACTAAATTATGAGGGTATTATGATGCAGTATATTATTGTTGTACAGTAATTTATTAATTTTTGATTATGCATTTTGAAGTATAGTTAATTGTTTTGCAATTTTGCTCATCTTTTGATGCGATCTTTAAATTGTACTCTATGAACACAGAAAATTGAAAGAGGGGATGTATTAGATGATGCAGGCAAAATATTTTAAATGCAATTGCAATCTTTAAATTTTGTAGATCAGTAGTTTGCTCCTGTTTTTAAAAATGTCAGAATATAA
Source organism: Anguilla rostrata (assembly GCF_018555375.3). Taxonomy (NCBI): domain Eukaryota; kingdom Metazoa; phylum Chordata; class Actinopteri; order Anguilliformes; family Anguillidae; genus Anguilla; species Anguilla rostrata. The sequence goes on from NC_057945.1 coordinate 33,943,489, forward strand.
GATTACATATTAATGAGGGCCAGGCCATTCAGTCGTCTGCCCACATCTAGACTTTCCGGATGAGCCTGGACTTGAATATGCCATGGGTCTGTGCTTCAGCTGTGCTGTACCTGGCGAACCGCTCTGTACATCGACAGCTCACTGTTTAAGATATACTTCTTCTAATATCCGTGTGAATGTTACCTTTGGCTAATTTCCACCTCTGCCTCCTTGTTCTGCTGACAGGACTGAACCAGAAAGGTTTTTGTTCGTTTCCTCTGTCAGTCCCGTATGAATTTGTATGAAGTGAAATTAATTAGATTCGCTTCTCTGCATTGAAAACTGTCCGCCTCCGATTCAGATATGCCACAGCGAACAGTTTGCTTAGACCCGTGTTGGTGAATTTCACTCAGCGTTGAGGGGCGCAGCTCAACATCACAGCAGTTCCCCATCTCAGCAAGGGAACTACAACATTACTGTGTAGGCAGTCAGTTAAAGACTTAAGTAGGCCTGGGTGCTGAACTGGACAGCCTGTAAATATGTTCATAGATGTGATTAAAGCGTAATAATTTGATCATATATATGTAACCCAATTTACTGAAGTTCAGCCACATCAAAATTGTAAACATAGCTCTTGGTCCCAGGAGTTAATGTGGCTTGACTAATTTGTTATTTGCAGGTCACACGATGGATTTAGAATGAATGACAGTTTTTCAAAAAATTGTTTTGAGGTTAAGGCCTCATACAAGCAGATGATTGCTCTGAACCATCAATAGATACAGTAATGCTCATGGATAATGCTGATCTGTTTAGGTTGTTGTGATATGTGTGTGCATAGCCTCAGGCAATTCCTCACTATCTTTCCATAAAATGCACATCACACCAAACAAAGGGGAACAGTGTGTGTTTGTGTGTGTGTCTTTGGAAAGAACACTTCTGTTATTGCTCTTGCTGTCTGAATATTGAGGGGAGTGGATCAGATGGAATCTGCGTAAGGAAAGCTCACGTGTAGCAATGTCACAATCAGTACATTAAGGCTTGATGGCCTGGGCCAATGTATGACTGCATCTGCCAGACATGTATAGATTGAAATTTAAAATCAACAGCACACACAGTGATCTTTGACCTTGTCTTTTGTGTGCATACTGTGTTCATATGGAAAAATGGCAGTTCCATAATGCCAAATGACATTCTTCCGCAGTGTTTCACAGAAACTGGGCAAGCCATATTTTCTACAGTAATAAACTGAAGTGACATGACCCTGCAAGGGCTTTTCAAATTGATAATAATTGTGTTGTCATGGTGAGTTGGTGACAGTGTAATTAGATAGCTTGGTGGCTACATATCCAGCTACTGTAATTGTTACTGTCAGAGGAAGAATGTTAGTTTGACCTGGGCGTTCCCCCTCAAGCTATAATAGGCTAAACTGTAATTATCATAAATGCCAATGACTGTCTAGCTTGCTTGGCTAATAATGTATAACCTTGGCTAGCTAGCGAGTCTTAGTTAGCCTCAGGTGTCTCTCTGTTCTTAACCTTTTCTTGTGGTCCATTTTAGTACAAATTGAGTGTTACAGTTCTGTTTTTTAACCGCCTTTCTAATAGCCACAAAAAAGATATCCCCAAGCAGCTCATGACATTGTAAACCGTTGCTTGTTAGGACCCCACACAAGTTAAGATGTGAATTCAAGGCATGATGATGGGTTAGGTTTTCATCATTGATGTTATATTAGCCAGGCTGAAGTTCTTTCAGATGGCAGTGTCTTGGCATAGTGGGTGGGATCATCGTAGGAAGCGCATCTGCGATTGGCTCCCTCAGTCCGTTTTTCCTCCGTCCTATTCGCCCAGGCTCAAACACGTACGAGGAGGCGGCGGCCTACATCCAGTGCCAGTTTGAGGACCTGAACAGGCGGAAGGACACCAAGGAGATCTACACGCACTTCACCTGCGCCACCGACACCAAGAACGTGCAGTTTGTCTTTGACGCCGTGACGGACGTCATCATCAAGAACAACCTGAAGGAGTGCGGCCTGTACTGAAGGCCTCCGCTCCTTCTCTTGCTGGTGCGTGCAGGTGCGTACAGGTCAGTACTTATACTCCTGGTTTCAGTAATATGTACTCTTCTCGTTTCAGTCATCCCCAGCTAATCTCATTGTGTAATTTTTATGATTTGAGTGCTCTTTCATTGTAGATCTCTAACTTGCTGACAAAACAAAAGCACATTTTTGAGTTGCCTAGTTCTTGCAAAAAAAAAAACATTGTACGTCACATCACTGAGATTCATGAAGCGTTCCACTCCCATAGGTCAGTGAATCTGACCCACTTCTCACTCTTGCCCCGCCCCCTGCAGGTCACTCGTGACAGGGAGGCATAACTAATTGGAGGAGGACCATTGTTACTGTCCGTGAGGAACAGCTACAGGTTTGAAAAGGATGGACCATTGTGATGTCGTTGCCATGACGCTTACAGGGGTTCTTGTGTTCTTCAGAGCCAAATTGAGGATATTGGATTGTTTGTATTTTTCTTAAAAGGTCTTGTCAAATGTGGAAAGCATGGCGGGAGAGTACGGTGCAAATATGATGGAAAAGCTCAAATTCAGTGGGGTTGTGCTGTGACGCTCGTGCTTTCCTTTATTGGACATTAACCCACATTTAAGCAGTTTGTTTTAAGCTGTCAGCAAATATGAAGAGAGAGAAATGCCTGTATGCCTATCAGCATTGAAGAAGCATATCTGTCTATTTTCTCCACAACGACATACGTTTGCTCTGTCTTTTTAATTGTTTTAACTGTACTATGCACAATGACCAAACTTTCTGTATTTTCTTTGTGTAATTTTTTTTGGTTCAAAACACAAAGATTTTAGACTGTTCATGAAAGAGGGAGATGGGTCTGTTATTCCTCCATGCAAGTATTCCTTTTCCTTTGTATTCCTTCAAAAATGTCTTTTTCATCTTGCTGTAAATAGTCTTTTTTTCAGGAATCAGCACTTATTTAGCTTGTCACAGGCTCACAAATCTTCTTATTTTTATTTTTTTGGCACAGTGAATTGTGCTTCACCATTTTACATCCACCCAATGGTTCTTTTACTGAATTTCTATATCGGTTGCACTTTGAAATTGATAAATAGATGACCTGACATTCCACGTTTATTCTAATCATGTTGTGCTTTGCTGAATTGTGAAACAGTGTGGTCTTTTAACCAATTCACAGGTCCCCTAGATTACACCACATACGTCAGACCAATTAGATTAGATGTATCTAAATTCTGTAGATGGAATCCTAAAGGAACTACTTTATATTAACTGATATTTTATATATATGGAGCTTGTCCACATCAGCGAAATTGAATTCAATTTTTGCCACATGCCATAGATTAATTGGATGCAAATAGTTTCTGAAAATGTTGCATTTAAAATGAAATCTCAGATGTGAAACTTGGCCCAGTTTGCATTGAAAAGAAATTACATTGGTAGTGTTGGTTCAGCATTGTTGTGCCTTTTTAAAAGAGAATTTTATTGGACAGAACACTTACTTTTATCTCTGTGAACAATAGAATTGGTGTTCGCATTTTGACTTTTTTAAAATTTAGTTTTAAGGGACTCATGTTCATAGTAGTTTTTTTGAGTCTGCTAAGCTGGTAGAAGATCCATTTTGTACCTTTAAATACATTTTTGAAAGAGCCATTTGTATTCATGGACTGGTAGGAGGACTTGTGGTATGCACCATTCACTAGTATTTAACAGAAAAAGTGTTTCCAAGTACCAATTGTTATTTACTGTAATGACTTCCACCTCTCAGTACTTTCTTATGTATGAATCTGGTGATATTTATGGTTCTGTCGGTTTGATTTTGTACAGATTGTATTGATATCTTGACCCTTAAATGGTTGCGATAAGCTTTTGTGCCGTTTCTTTTTAAAATAAAATTGGGTGAAGACAGCGTGCCTCCTCAGTGACTGTTGCTAATGTTGCGTTGGCTAAAGTTTCGCTTCACCTCTCCTGTCCTCCACCTCACCTCTCCTCAAGATGATCAGAAGAAAATGATCACTGTCGATTTCTCCAATGTAATTTTAGAAATACAAACCTTGTGTGGGTTTTTGGCTCCTCCTGGTACTAATAGCGTTAATATCAGAATTGACCCACTGTGCTTAAGTTTTCGCATTTAGTGTGTATGTTCCCCTAAGTAGTAAATCACTTAACAGGAGAAAGCCAGTGTAACATTGGAATTTCAAGCTATTTTTTATGATGAACTAATGAGTTAAACAGCATTTGTGTTTTTCATCTTTTAAATATTCCACGCTGTCACGTCTAGTGTTCCTTATCCAAAAGGAGATGTGAACCTTTCAGTGTGTGCTATGAGACTGGCGCATTCACCTTTGCAGGTTAATTCAAACACACCTGATGGCTTCCAAGTTCGATGGTGTTCATAAATATGTCTATAATAAGACAGAGCTGAGCAAGTAATTATATAAAATGTTTTTGTTGCTTATTGGTCACATTTTTGGACCAATAAGCAACACAATTTGTATAATAAGAAAAAATGGGTTTCTCTAGCCAAGGTCAGCAGAATAAGCAGTTTTTGGGGTGGTTTTTTTTGTTGTTCCATTTCAAAGGTGGATACCAATCCTGCATGGATTTTGAGTGAACTTTGTTCAAGAGTTCTCTTGAAAATTTTGTTTCTGAAAAGCACTCCGTTTCTGGATCAGATTAAGGTCACAAAGGCTCTGTGTGTGAACACAGTTTGTGTTTGTGCGACCACGGGCATATGGAAGAACCAGACACGGGCTGAAGAGCTAACACGTCTTTATTTCTCATCTTTACATTACAGGTCAGAATGGAGTTACTGATATAGACTTCAGGCATCAAAATAAAATTATTCTCTACAGGTTCACTTTCTTTGAATATTTAAAATATTTATTTTAGCATATACAGAAATTGTGTCTATCTTTATGTAGAAATGTATTACAATTCATTTCTATGTATTTTGAATTCCTTCTCACATAAAATGTAATAACCTTGCATACTTAAATTAATGGACTGATTACATCAAAGTAAAGATCTCATTTTGCAATAAGGATACTGTACTGCACAGTATCTGCAGTACAAATCGTTAAACTTTTTTTTATACATAATTATGATTTCAGAGTTTGAGATGCTAGATACTAGATAAAAACATTAAAATGCAGGGGGAAGGAGAGCTTGCAAGTGTCATGCTGATCTGTTCAGTATTTTGCATATAGGAATGGCAAACAAAGGAATCTGCACAGTTTATCAATGAGGGCAAATGTTCCGCTAGAGGTAGCCGCTCCCCTTCACTACGGACAGCTCCTGCGTCAGGTACCGCGCGCGGCTGTCAAACGCTTTGATCTCGACGGGACGCGTTGCCGCGTTAACCTGGTTGCTTTTGTAATTTGGTGCGCGTCACTAGTGTGTGTTCCTCTGAATTGGGGGACCTCTGGTGACGACGACGGCGGCGGCGGCGGCGGCTGTGGTGTTGCAGACTAGGCGAATCCCTGCGTTTGCCTCTGCTCGTCATGGAGACGGACGGCTGCGGGGAGGTGGAACGTTCTGGGGGTCGCCGTTCTGACGGAGCAGTTTGGAAGGGAAGCCGATGAACCGATCAGGTATGGAAGAGAGGGAGAAAGGGAAGCGCTGGAAAAGAAACGAAAAAGAAAGCGTTAGCGTGAAACGGTCTGATGCTCACCTCTGTCGTCTAAACCCAACAGTGTGCCGGTGGAGCCACGGTCTGTGTGAATGAGTAACAGGTCAGAGGTCAGATGGGTCCCTGTAAGTCTGTTTTACAATCTGTTTAAATTCAGGAGAGGGCAAATAATGAGGGTGCAGTTTAACTATACAGTATAAAATAAATACGTGTATATATTAACGATTGGCAGTTACAGCTCAAAAATATATTTTAAGGCTTGACTGGTGACCCAGTGGACAATCAGAAGCCGATTGGTAATTGCCAGTCAAAATTGTAGCTGAACTGAAAGCCTTCTTGGTTCACATTGACCAGAAGATGTGAAACTAGTTTTGAATGTGGAGGGTTGGAAATTAAACTCATATGTTAAGCTATAGTGCCCATTCTTAGGCCTACAATGACAGCTCTGGAGAGGGCCGTGGTTACAGTGAGAGCTGATATATTCTCATCCTGGGAATATTGCCTCATTCGCTGCAATACAGTCTTGGCTAAAAGTTGAAAGCAATGATTATTTGGTTGTAATTATATCAGTGATATATAGAACCGAATGACATCAAGCAACTGAGAGCAATTATGGCAGCGCAGGGGGTTTCATTTGGTTTTTTACCTCCCAGGGTTCAAACAGATTTGCTGTATTGTTGCGGTTCACACGGGTATGAAGTGGAGCACACGTGCTTTTCTCAAGCTGAACGCGAACGGCCACTTGTCTAAAATGGGCTCCGTGTTGAGTAAGCCGATCAGATTACTTGCTTTTCGTAACAAGGGGATTGGAGGGATATTAACACGTTTTAAGAAAGGCCGCAACTGAGCCTCAGCGGGGGGAAAATGCTAACGGAGCCTGGTTCTGGAGGGGGTTCTCGTAGGATTACCTGTGTTTGTAGCACCGCTTAGAACAGACCGCAGTCTTTGAGGTTCTCCTTGATGATGATGTCCGTGACAGCGTTGAACACGATCTGGACGTTCTGTGTGTCTGTGGCGCAGGTCATGTGGGAGTAGATCTCTTTCACCCCCTTCTTCATGTTCAGGTCCTCAAACTGCTTCTTGATGTAGGTGCTCGCGTCTTCGTACGTGTTGGGACCTAACGAGGTGGAGAATGCGAGATTGACGAGGTTAAGGGGATTTAGATAGGGTTATGAAAACAGCCGGCCTCGACTTCCACATGGAAATTGAACAAACATTACGTCAGCTGCAGGATGGAAATATTAGAAAGTGGCCGTGATTGACATCCGACATTATGGTCCCCAAGAGAAACCCCGCCCAAGGTTTTAACGAGCATTTTTTGGAAACCACGTCCTGTTAGTCATTTGAATTGGCAAACTGCATCGTATTTAGGCGAAGTAATGAACTGAAAGACATAAATTGGTTTATTCAAATTCAAACGAAGGTGCAGAAGACACTGACACACCACTGATCCCAGAAAAAAATGAGTTCCCTAGCAGCTTCCCTGTGGTGTGCAGCAGGCATGTCCATCTTCGTTTTATTTCAGGACCTATTTTGATTTGATTGTATTTTACTTAAGACATAAGTACATTATTATCCCCAAGGGTAATTTTGTGTCTGACATGTGATTGTAGCTGTGTTGATATAGCAGTAAACAATCATTTCATAATTCTTATGAAAAAAGTTGTTTTTTTCCCTCCTTTCCAAATATGGTGCAGCCAGTCCTTCCTCTGGAGTCAATGAAATGACGTTTACACCCATACGCCCAGAGTATAAAATCCTCTGATGTAGTTTCCTGTGAGCCAGTGACAATTTTACACAATATGGACCCCCAGTGTACTACAGGAGACAGCTAGCACCAAGAGGCATATCTCTCAGGAAAGACTAATGTTAATTACTGCCGTAATTAAACTTCGTTAAATTCTTAAATTAACGTTAGAACTGCCTCAGGGCTGCTGTGTAGAGGGCACACTGACCATCGTAGTCCGGGAAGCAGATGCTGAGGTGGACCTTCTTGATCTTCTCCTGGAAGAGGTCCTTTTTGTTGAGGAAGAGCACAATGGAGGTGGTGGCGAAGAACCTGTGGTTGCAGATGCTGTTGAAGAGATGGAGACTCTCGTGCATGCGGTTCTGCAAGGGGGAAGAAGAGAGAGAAGCTGTGAGGTAACCATATGGGGTGTGTCTTACATCAGTATGTTATTAAATCAAGACCAGAGGCAATTTAAACCTGTAAATATTTAACATGTGGTAGATTACACAGAAGCCTTTTTTAAATACAGATTTTCTCAATGGGAGCTACAGAAAGGCTGGGCAGACTCGATTATCAAAATAATAGCTGTGTGTTTACACAGGGACTGTATTCAGTCTGTGCCTTCACAGTACCCCAGCTTCACCACTGTTGAACAAAGAAAGAGGAGGAAGGGTGTGGGGGGAGGGGGGGGGAGGTTGCAGTTGCCCTGGTTACAGAGTTGCATCCTACTTGCCTGGTTTGCTCTTTGATAATGCAGTGACAGTGACTTCATAAACACCCCCTAAACCACTTTCATGAAACCAGGATCTCGCATATTTTGTGTCACACGGGAGAAACTAGGGGATTAGCCAGCCCCTGCTTAATCAGAGAGTTTATTCTCCAGTCAAGTAAAGGAAACATTTCACTGAGTATAAACATGTATTATGTACTGAGTGGTCTGGCTTGTGAGAGAATTACCCTTTACAGCTGGGATAGTGGAATCTGGCCCTCGAGGTCAGTGGTGCTGCTGGTTTTCAGTCTTTACCTCTAATCTCGCCTGATCAAACCTGGGACACCAGGTGGGCTGAATGTCTGGCCAATCAGTGGCATCAGTCGAGCAGTTAACTATCAGGTCGCAAATAAAACCAGCACCACGACTGGCCTGGAGGGCCAGCTTTGAGTATCCCTGCTTTACAGGGTCTGGCCCCTGGAATGTTTCCATGGAGGTGCTAAGGGGGAGCTAGGTGAGTACAGGGAGGTGCTTCTCGTTAATTCAAAAATGTTAAATTGTAAGAAAATGCTTGGTGGCTATACAACCCACCCGCCCGGCGCCCCCCCCACCCCCTCCCCAGTGCCGCCGCTGTCTGGCTATCATTTCCCACTATTCTTTTCTGTCAGCCAGCTGTGTCATGTGCCATGTTGCATTTTCCTCCCCAGGGGAAAGCAAGGAGCAAACAAGTATCGTGTATCGACACGTCCCACTGCGCACGGATCGGAGTTCTGATGGATGCGTCAGAGGTGAGTGCATTTAGGCGACCTAACATGACCCTTTAAGGGTTGAGTTATGGGACTCTGGTGAGGATCGGGTTGAGCTGTTGTGAGAGGATGTGTGCTTGGCTGTCCAGGTGATCGGGGAGGTAACTCATTCTAAAGGTGCGAGCAGGGGTTAGGGGGGTGGCTAGACGTGGCCGTGGGTAGAGTCGAGACGCCAGGTCTACCCACCACTTCGTCGTCCTCGACCAGCACCATGTCGTAGGCGCTGAGCGCACCGCAGAAGATGATGCAGGTCACGCCTTCGAAGCAGTGGATCCACTTCTTCCGCTCGGACCTCTGTCCGCCCACGTCGAACATCCTGTCCGGTGGGAGGGGCCAGAGATTGTTATTAGGGCTGGTGCGCAGGCACAAGACAGGGAAACCATTGTACCCTTGTGACCTTCAGCAAGGTACTTAACCTACATTGCTTCAGTCAATATCCCGCTGGATAATTGTAAAAAAAAAACTTAAAAATAAAAAATAAACTACAAAAGCTGTGTAAATCGCTCTGAATAAGATTATCTGCTAGGTGACTGTAATGTTAAGTAATTCTGAAACAGAAGTAAGAGCAGTTTGGCTTCATAAAATCATTTCTGGACACAAAGCAGGATGTAATAGATTCACTCTGGAACAAATTATGCTTAATTCTAAGAACCTTGCAGAATAAAGCAAACTATTTTTCACCTTTTTTTATTTCTTGCTAATTTTATCCGTAGTGATTTAATTCATAGAATGAATGTGTAGCAATTAGTTTCATAACTAGGTATTGTCTTATTTAATTTCATCACGTACAGTATACATAAAAAGGAGACCTAGCATCTATTCAGGCTTCTTCATCAAGACCAATCCAACTTAAGGCTACAGCACCTGAGCCACTTCCATGCACAGTAAAAATGTCCAGTGTTAATTCTACTCTAACAGAGTACATATGAGTCACCTGAAGTAGAGCTCCTTGCAGGAGAACTGCTCCTCGATGATACCGGTGGTCTTGACTCGAGAGCGCAGCACATCCTGTTCAGTGGGCAAATAGTCCGAATGGGTGATCCTGTCCAGCTCATTAAGGTAGCTGTGGGGAAAACATGTCATGTAAACGTCTTCCATACATGCATGCATATATTGCTACCGCACATCTGAAATTTAAGGAATACATTTAAATGTGTCCAAGTACGTATGCAGTAGTTGTACGAAAATGCACAAATTGTTGCTGCACGAGGTGCAAAATCCAGGTTCAGAAAGTGAAAGTCCTCCCCAGTGTTTTGTTCCAAACACCTGGATTTGCTAATTAGCAGAATTTTTCAGCAGGGAGGTAGAACCAATCTGTGAAATCAGCTGACTGAGTTCATGGGTGGAAGAAACACACAGCGGGACTTTTACTTCCTGTCCCCTGGACTTTCCACCCATGATTGCTGCTTTCAGATATTTAAATGCATGCTTGAATATAATGATGTAGAATTAGGTAAATAATTATTTGCAAATATAATGTAATTGCAAAGTATATGTGAAATCATATATATACAAGGAAATACTTTTTTGGCATCAAACAATTATAAATATGTTGGGCACACATTCAGATCTTATGTTTTTGATAAGGCCACTGCAGACTGCTGTCAGGGACCCTGATTACCATGGCGATGGTAAATGGAGTTTGGATCCAGGGATTTCTCAGCACATCCCGTGTCTTTATAATTTAATTTCCGCTGACCTGTTGAGTGGAATCAGTTGAATCAATTTACACCCCAGCGGGGAACTATCCCAGTGGTGTGAACAATTAGCCAAGTGCTGATTACCCCCTATTAGCTTTTACATCAATTTCCCGCTAGCGCCACTGTGCTGGAACTAAACGGGCACTTTGAGAATCCCAGCCCGGACTCCAAGCCCCACAGTGCTCTGTCTCTTTGGTCTCTTTCCCTTTGCCGTGATGTCACAGTGGACTCACTAAGAAGCAGAGTCGTTGAGCTGGTACTCCGCAGCCCTGTCGAAGGCAGCTTGGACCCCGGAGTCCCTCCACAGCCTCTTGATGACGTCTGCCAGCTCACTAGGCATGGTGCCCTCCTCAATGGAGTCTGCCAGGTTCTGCAGCTTCTGTCCGTCATCCTGTGTAGGGGGGCAGGGGTGGAGGTCAGGGGGTGAATAAAAGTCGGTTAGTCCATAGCCCATTCCCATTCATCAATCAATCAATTCATATTATCAAACCGTCTGCTATGGTGGTGCAGCCAGGTATCCATGCAACTAGTATAGTTCCCAAACACATTGTGGCGTAGCTGTGTGTGTGGACTAGAAGCATTTGAAATTCATGCTGTGGGTCGGGAAATCTGTGGTCATATCAGGCTGGTATCTGTTTCCTTCCCCTGTATATTGCAAACTGTCCAATCGTTGTTCCGCAACTGTCAGCGTCATTAGCGTAAGGGATCTAATGAGGAAACAGCATTGCAGACTTTCACTTAGTTATCTGTCTGCTTTGCTGTTGGTCTAGTAAACGTTTCAAAGCGAAAAGGGGAAATGTGTGTGCGGGTGTGTGCGTGAGTGTGAGTCTGCGCTTGTGGGTGTGCTTGTGGGCGCATGTGTAGTGGTGCGCTTGTTGCTCATTTGCACGCGAAACACATATGGGGCGCGGTGGGTGTAGGATGAAGACTGACCGAACCAGATGAGGATCCATAGTTAATGCCCAGCAGCTGCATTCCTCTGATGATGGCCAGTGCAGACTGAAGGATGTTTCCAAAGATGACGGCCTTGAACGCTATCTGCTCTTCTTTCGTGTAACCTCCCTGATGCAGAATTCTGCCAGGCACAAACAAAGGGGGTGGTCAAGAGGCCAGGTCAAGAGGCCCCTCTGTTATTTTGGGGGGGGGGGGGGCCGGGGCTGTTGGACCGCAGTAGGCACAGGGAAGAAATATTCCATGGGTAATGAATAAAAGTATGTGGTTATGTAATTCTTAATTTTTCCTTCATGAGGCTATTCGCAGAACTATTCACAGAACAATCCCTGACAATGGTGATAATGTGGAAGTTCAGCCCAAGTGTCCCTCAACCAAACTCAAGTCAGTACAGTTGCCACATTTCTTCCTTGGTGTGATTCCCTTTGCACTGTTTTTGTCAGCAAGTTTAATACTCACCAGTGACTGTGCACAGTGCTGCACACTGACTTAACGTTGGGTGAAAGTAGTGATGTAAAAAATCATCTGTACTTGGTGGTTATACTTCCATTGCAGTTTTCTGCCCTATACAAGCTGTATGTGGGAAATGATAGTTAACGTATGTACTGTTCAAGAATAGCTTCTGTTTGATTGACATTTTTGTTGTATGTTTTTTCCACCATGTGCAATTAAGGGGGTGTGGATCTCAGCTCAGCTGTGACACTGCTACGGTGTTTTTCTGTGAATTAGTATTATCAGGCAGTATAAACAGACCCATATGCATGCAGTCATTTCCCCAATTTTCTGTCGCATGAAATATTTTCATGCAGAAACTCACACATCAGTGTAAGCAACATGTCCTGCAGCACAAACACACACACCTACACACACACACTCAGCCCCACACGATGTAGACCAATGAAACGCATGCTCACTCACTGTACGCATTCACTAAGCCACTGTTAACAGCTGTGGGCCACAAGCCAAGTCAAGTCAGTCAGGATTAATTGAAACAATACCAGAACAAAACAAGATTCTGGCTAAATGTAAAAACTCGTTGTGAATTGGTACCTACATTTAATGACTTCTCAGCATCTGTGTGTGTGTTTTGGGGGGGGGGGGATGTCCATGGGTATAATTATGGTGCTTTGTGTGGATGAGAGAATGTCATTGCAATCCTTGCATACTGGTCTTGTCTGTGGTGGCTAATGATAAAGACTGCAGAACATAGTGCATCCAGGGCACACCTCAGCATGAATCCACAGCCCAGTTCTTTCACATTAACAGTCTACGTGTACATCTGGGTTTGTGTATGTTCCTAGCGTGCGTGATGGCAACCGCAATGCATTCCCATGCATTTTCCTGTCGTTGAGTTCGCCAGGATCTTAGCCACGTCACTCTTTTTTCTCTTCTGCTTGTCTGTGGCCCTCTGAAATGCGTGAAAGTATCAGCTGGAGACCAGTTCAAAGACGGAACACGTCGTCTGTGTGTGTGTGTGTGTTTGTGTGTGTGTGTGTGAAGAGAGAAGCAGCGCGGTCCCGTGGGAGGGACATCTAACTGTACTCACTTCATCTGCTTTACGATGGTGCTCTTTCCTGATTCACCAGCCCCTGTAACACAACAACAGAGTTTAGTTTACGCTGGAGCGTACCGCTCACTCCGACGCACTGAATCACAAGCACTGTTACGTTCCACAGTGTAGACCGCAATCCGTTCTTTCCTGTTCTACCATCCATCCGTTATCTACGCCCGCTTATCCTGGTCATGGTCGCGGGGGGGGGGGGTAGGGTTAGGATTAGGGTGGGGGGGGGGTGCTGGAGTCTATCCCAGCGTGTTCCTGTTCTGCCCTTTCCCAAAAATTTATCGCGACACTCTCTATCAGTGCAGCGTATTCCATTTTGAAGACCAGCTTACTGTCTACAGAGATTGCACGTTGAAAGGCCAAGGCCAGGGCAGAGGCCAAGGCCAAGGCCCGGGACATCTGAACATCCTATTGGGAAACAGGATGTTTAGATGTCATAGGGTGGCATAGGTGTTGTCATAGGTGGCATTTGTGCCAAGGGTAAGCGAGTACAGTAGTTGTTAAAACTGGAGATTGCGGCGACGCAAAGCCGAATTCGGTGGTGATTTCATCCACTTCTCCTGCAGAGAGCCGAAAGTTTAATCCAGCCTTGGCGGTAGTTTCATCTGGATCAGCATAATATGGGGGAAGTTCTCTGCGGTGTGGCTGAGGCAATTTCTAATGTCACTGTGCATGGCTGGGACCCACCTAACACTTGGCAGCACTTTTGCAGGCTAATGAAAAACAAATACAGTCAGCGGATGATGCAATGGGACCACACTGGTCACACTGGAGACAACCTAAACGTTAAAGGTTTGCGCTCTGAAAAAGCACACAGGCCAACCTCCCCCCCTTGCCTCTGTTACTTCCTGTTTTTGTGGTCATGTGCCTGGCCTTTTGCGCCATTGAACAGCGTATGTTCCCTCTTCCCCGCTGTTAGGCTGTCCTCCTGTCTGTATCTCCGCTCCATACTGAGCTGTTACTGCCACTCCTCTGTTTGTGTTCAATATTTTAATTGCCAGTTTTATTACCGGTTATTACCAGTCCCTTGAGAATGAAACTGGTGTTTTTAATCGGACGGCAAAGGGTTTTTCTGGGACACCTTCCAAAATGTGATTACGCAAAAAAAAAAAAAAACTTCATGCTTCATCGTTTTTATCCTGGCCAAAATGTATTGAAGAAGTGAAACATGACAACATATTTACAAGACTAAACTTGTTCTGCTTATTGGTTGTACACAACTCAACTTTTCCCTGGGAGTTCCCTGCTGAGATTATTAACGTATGGTTTCCTGTGAAAATGATTTCTGGGTGGGCTTTCAATAAATATTTGAATAAAAAAAGATTTTTTTTTAAAATAAGAAATTAGTTCCTCTTGGGATTTTCTCCTCTTGCGATTTAGTTGAGTGTTTTTTTGGTGAATATGAAACGAGAAGGAAACAAGGCAAACAAGGCCTTGGCGCCCCCTAGCTGTAGCAAATGAAATTACTCAGACCTGATGTTCCACTCACTGTTCCTTGGCCCAAGATTGAGTGGTCCAAACTCAATGTAGGGGAGGGAGCTCATGAGATCCACATCTGGCACGTTGGATTTAACGCTGGCTAAAGGGATTAAAGAGGCAAAGCAACCCAATTGGATTTGCAGAGCCTTCCTTCCCTAAAGAGTCTGAGGGAAAGCTTCTCAGGAGATCACTGATTAGGGGCGTTACCGTGGGGACCTCGCTGGTAACCTGACAGGGGCCGGGGTCCCCACTCAGTCAGGACGTGCTTAACCTCCTAAAACCCGCCAATTCATTTTTGTCCCCTGTAGGGGACATGAATGTGAGTTCTTACTCTGAAGAACCACGTGTTCTACTGTGCTGAATTCACATTCGCTACATTCAGGGACATTCAGTTAAAATGAAATTAATAGTTTGGAAACTATTTTCACTGCAGCATGGTTTTCTTTTGTCCTCCAAGATGCTTGTGTTATGTCAAAAAAAATTTAAATACGTGAACTTCTTTTTTTTTTTTCCTGCTGGGTCTCAGGAGGTTAAGTCCTTCCATTTCCTGAGGGCAGGGCCGGGGTAGATCGATTGGCTAATCAGATGAGTGGTGACGTCACTGGATTGACCTCTCAGGAGGGGAGAGGTGGGGGCCTCAGCTCACTTTCCATCCTATTTGCAGGGCAGCGTTAACGGCCAGTGGGACTCTCCACCATTCAGGGACCCCACTGCTTATATAATCTTATATTTATAGACCGCAGCGCACTTCCACACACCCAACACTACCTGAGACTGCAGTGCACCAGGTAATAACCCCCATGGCAGTGCAAGTGTAAAGTCAAAGCTCTCTAGCACCATTTTATGACTCTGTTTTAATGCTGTTGCTGCACCACTACTCTTCACAAAGTTTAAATCTTTTCAATTGGAAATAATGCGTGCAATGTCTGACCCCTTTAAGAAAGGCTACAAGTGATACAGTAAATAGAGATATGGTCGTGGTTGAGGCCACATAGTAGGTCCAAATCCTGTTAAACTTTATTTTATCAGTCAGCAGCTCAGACTCTAAGGCAAATTGTAGCTTTTTCTTTAACAAAAACCAATTTTGGGTAAGATTCTATTGCATTAACCCCAATTAACATGAGAGCGTCAGTATGGAGTGGAATAATCAGATACATCTCTTTATATAGCTGCACTAGGTTTTACACATTGGTGTGGAAGTTATCTACTGTGCAGGTTTTTATAATTGTCGGAGTGCTCATAAAATGCACACTACACTGATAAAAAAAGAGGTCCATGATCTGAGGTTAATTTAAAATGGTGGCACGATGTGCTGTTTTACATTAAACTGTAAAACTTAACAAAAAGCTGGGAGCCAGACTGCTTTACAGTCCAGCTTTCTCCAATGAGAATACAGCTTCCTTTTGTTTAGCAGAAGCCATGCCGTAGATCCTAGAGAAACACCTGCCATTGTCTTCATTTTAAAATATGCATTTTAAGTGACAAGATGAGCTACAAATTTAAATGTTAAATCATCCAGTTTATTCATGTGAAATGTTGAATGCTTTAATTGATCTACACGGGTCTGCATAATCTAGACTGATTTCATCAGTTGACGTTACAAGCTAATCCTCTGCCCAGGAGCCAGAAGGGGGCGCACGAAAGACAGCACCAATATCTGAACTATGCTATGGACTGGTTTCGTTTTTCTTGCTTTTTTCCCCTTTGGAATGCTAAACCCTTTTAGCACACACAAAACCAATACCATGACCAGTGACTGGTTATGGTATTTGTTTTTCACCAATCATTGGTTGTGTCATTAGTTTTGCATGTGTTACAGTGTTCTACACGCGCTGAAGGTAGTAAATCAGGTGACTGAGACTGTGGATGCCCAGTTGACCAGCAGTGGTTACTGGTGTGCGGTGAGATGACATGCAGGCTAACTGAAACCCTCCCGTCCTTGACAGGGCCAGTTGTGTGTCACTCTGCAGGACTGTCGGCCACTGCCAGCACTGGTGTGCTCTAGATTTTTGGACCAGGCTGTTGGGCCCATTCATGTACTGTAACAGTGGATGAGGCGCCCGGCCTGTAACTGCTATTCCTTTACCGGAAATACAAATTTTTTTTGCATTTTGCATTTTGGTATTAACTATTAAAATTTTCAAAATGGCAAATGCTGCTTTACGTTGAGAGTTAATGTGAGAAGACAGGGAAGATTCAGTCATCTAACAGAACACGAGGCAGCACGTTCTCTTGATTTTACATGTGTTTATTATGCACACATGGCCATCTAGCAAAAGAGATGGGGCAGGAGGTATGTAATGTGTGGAAAGTACACAACAGAGAATGGTAACCACAGGAGAAAGTGTCTGTCTGCCTTGTGTCTATAGGGCATGTGCTATATATACATCGAGGGGATATTATTCATTTTTGGTGCTGTACAGGTCACTAATATTATGTTTCATAGTGAGTTTGTTGTGGTTTATGGGTACTTCTGATTCAAGAAACACTGATCAAAGTCTTGTCAAAGCAGGTGACTTGACTTCCAAGGAGCTTCAGAATTCTGAAATACCCTCCCTGACCCCTGCAGTAACTGAATTTGCCATCACCTGCATCAATTCTGAGGGATGACTTGAGGAGAATATGCACTCTCAGTGTATATAACTCTATAAGCCCTTAATGTGAGCTGGATGTGTCGAATGAAAGCAAAGCAGGCAGAAGCCTGTTCAGCCCTCGAGAGTGTCTGGAGTAGAGCAGGGTGTCCCGTCATCACCCTGCTGTCAAGCAGCCGAGAGCATGGGTATATGGGTATAATTCAGGATACACATGTACGCACTTGAATAACTGCGTCTGTCTGATGGAGAACCAGTTAATCAAGACTGAAGCTCTCTCCCCTGTCATTTCAGCTCCTGAAATAGCCTGCTTTTGTTCCTGCACTCCCGGGCAACCTTGTACGTGAGGTTAGTCTTTCTGACACAAGAGTGTGTGCATGTGTGGTATGACCAAAGAACAATGAAAGGGAGAGAATTGTAAAAAATGTAAAAGCTTATACTTTGCTCCACAATTTGCTTGAAATCAACGACTGCACTACACTACTAACAAGCTGCAACCAAAAAAAAAAAGACTGGACCTTTTTGATTTTTTTTGTATGTAATATTATGCAAGCATTTCTGAATCTACATCTGGCTATCCATGGAAAATGGCTCCTTTCTGAAAGTGAATGGACTCAAGTGGGAACATATCCGACACCTTTGACCAAGGCCAACAGTTCTCAGACTGTTCCACTTGAACCCTGGACAGTTTGCAGTCAAGTAGGTATATCTATGAAATTATCTATGCAAACATATGAATAAAATAGTCCTTCAACGCTCCAGAATTATCTGGGTCACTTTTAGTGTGCTAGTGTATCTAATTTAATTGAGGAATTTCAAAAAAAGAGAACCTTGGTTGCCTAAATGCTAAATGCTCATTTTTATGCTAACCCCTAACAAGGGGCTTTCTTTGAACTTCCTTTGTGAGCATAAGGATCTGGAGACCAGAGAAGTCTGTTTTTTTTGGTTGAGCACAAGGCCTCATCTCTTTCTAGTATCTTGGCAAATTTTTTTAATTATGTGAATTTAAGACCAATGTCAGAGTTTCTTCAAGTAGAGTTTGCAGATAAAGTGTGTCAATATTTGTTCAGTATGGAGCCAACTAATGCTTCAGAGCTTTACTAATGACCCCATTCAAATACTACTTTGCTGACAAAGTGTATTTTTCCCTGTGATAGTCTAGCTAGCTCTCCATGAACTTGAGATGTATTTGTTTAAGAGGCCTGCAGATTGTTGAACACACACACACACACTTCATACACTTACTGTGAAGAGAAACAGGTATAACCAAATTAATCTTGGTTGAAATGAACTCGGATACTATAATTCTGTTCCTTGAATAACCGTGTGGTTTGAAAGGTTCCATTACAAACTATTTCTACAGAATAAGAAGAAATTCCTTATGGGAAGAAATTTATGCAACTCCCAGAATAATTTAGAATCATTTTTTTGCGTTGTATTCACAAATACAGTCAAGCTCAGTGTTTCAATGGTATGTGCTCAATACGACTGTCATTCAGGTCACTGTTATATAACTGCATTGCATGTAATGAACGGTTATTTAAAGTATACAAAAACATGTCCCAACTGAATATCCCTTAGCGATGTACTTTAGCCTGGTGGAATCATGTGAACAGTCGTTAACTTTAGGTCAATGTTTCAGAGCGATGTTACGATGTTTGTATGTACAGTAGCTTTCTCATTTGCAGCAATTCAATTTGGTAATATAACTGTTGTTAATACATGTAATTCATGAACTATATAAGCCACCATGTGTTTTGTGCTAGTAGAATATTAGAGATTTTCCTGTGGTAGCTTGGGTATGATACTACTACAGAGTAGTTCTTGTAATAATTTTCATTCTCTATATTTCTATAATTCTCTTTCTGCTCAGGGTCAACTGTGTAGAATTATCAGGCCAGAATATAAGAGCCAGCCCATTATCCAGAATCCATTCCAGTGTTGTTTATCTGAGTAGACTAGCATGCTGCACATGTTTTATGAAAAATGTTGGTTGCAGTAAGAGCACAATAGTAGTGAACAATAGCATTTTGTCCAAAATTATTATGGCATATGGGAAAGCCTTGATAAGCAAAAAAAAAAAAAAAAAATAGAAAAGAAATTGCAAGCTGTCCTGAACTGATGCTCCTTTTGGTTTCATATCTATAAACAAAAGGTTCCCTAAACAATGCTTACCTAAATATGCACAATACATCTGAGCTTCACAGAGTTTGTTATTTCGTCTCTGCTCATCTTTTGGGACACTTGTAACTTATTTTTGGTGGGCGGGGACTGTGAAATATTATATTTACATGACCCCCCCACCTCCCACCCCCTGTACAATCAGGAGCTAATTTCACTTGCCTCTCCTTCATCCTCCCACCCCAGCTGATGCACTCATACGCCATAGAGGGGTTGCTAAACAGGGCAGGAGAAAGGCCTGGATATTTGTGCCTGAGCCCCTGTGACGTTCCTCGGCATTAGGAGGTCATAGGCACACGTGTGTACAGAGAGGGATGTTAAGTAATCCTGGTCATAAGTCAGAAGAAAGATGATTATAGTCTGTAAAAGTGACGGGAAAGACAAGATAAGAGGGTTACCGTGAACCCCTGGGAAAAGCTGAGGATACAGCCTTGCCATTGGTAGATTTTTTGATGACCTCCTCCATCACCGTCACTTCCACCCTAATGAGCATCACTCTTAAGACACAACTGTCCTTTTTAATTACTGTGGCTTCTTCTGAATCAACGCTTTCTGTCATGTACTTTTGCAACATCAACTTAAAAAGGAAACAAATGATAAAAATTTAATGGATAATGCAAGGATCAAACCAAAGGTTTTATCAAGAATATATTCATAAATATATAATGACATGCACAAAGTAGCATTAGTGAACTTAGTGTTCACAGTCAGAGGTATTGCCTATTAATGGTAATACACGGAACAAAAATGCCCAACCAAAGCAAACAAAATAATAATAATAAATTATAATTATATGACCTGTGTCTCTATTGGACAAGAAGCAAACAAAGCCTAACCAGGTGGCTAAAGACTTAAATAAAGAGTGTAACTGCATTTGTATTTCATTTTCAAGTTTACATAATTCATTCATGCCCTAAAGTCTAAAAAATGTTTGTCACACAAAAAACTTCTTAATCTCAATGTGGCCTTCTTCCTCTGTGCTAAATTTGCAGTTTGCATATCAATTCATTCCCACTACAAATTTTGCAAGGAGAAATATCACCAGTGTATTGATTCATTTAATCAATCATTTAAAAAATAAGACATGTACCTTCAAACAGAACATAACTTTTCTCTACATTTTCTCTGCATGACAAGACATCCTCTGCCTGCTAAGTCTCTTATGTTCATAAGATCTCCCCCAGACAACCAGACAGGACTTACTTTGAGCTCACAAAGGTGCCCCTCTGCCTTGGTGCATCCTTTTTATGACACAATCACACTCACATTCATTACGCTTCAGCCCGGATCAGCCAGGTTCATCATAACATAACATAATATAATAACGAGAACTGGACATTCAGCCCAACAATGCTCGCCATTTTCCTAACTAAATTAGTGCTCTGATTGCCTACAGACTAGATAGTATCTAACACTGTATCAGTGCCTAGCCTTGAAAATCCCCAGAGTTTCTGCCTCTACTACATGACCTGGCATCATGTTTCTTTATATAATGACATCATACTATTAGTGTGGTAACCTGTCCATAATCAAGGCTGCAAAAGGTACTGTATGACACATTCTGGAGCCCATAGGCAGTGTCACCTGAAGTAATAGCACTGAAACAAACCCACAGGAATCTACCCACATCCAGCTTCCCATCCTCCAGCATGGTACTCCACCCACTACTACAATGCCTGATGCCCAAGACTGAATGGTCATTGCTGTTTGCCTTCGAGTGCATTTTATCTGTTCCAGAGCCAACCCCCAAGTTATCTAATTTTACATGCCCTGTCCTGTCGACGGGACCATGGCTGCAGGAGGGCGAAGCTGAGAGCACTCATTTGTCTCTGCGTTAGGAAACGTTTTTTTGCTAGACGTCGCAGCCTTACCCAGCAGCAGCAGCTTGACCGTCTTGGAGTCCTTGTCGGCATCCTGCTGCAGCTGCTTCTCCAGCTCTTTGGACTTCTTGTCTTCGGCGCTCGCTCCGCTTCCCATCGTGTCTTCGCTGTCTGACTCCTCCAAATCTAAGTCCTCGAGGAAGGAAATCTTGCCGAACGTTAGAAGGGGTGCTCGCGGGTGGAAAGCAGGCGCACGCTCTGTGCTCGAATCGTGATGTGGGGGGGGGAGGGGTGTCGGAGGTGTACACAGCAAGGCGGCCGGATAGACACTGCTCAACCGCTGAAGGGACTTGTCCTCTCTCTCAGCTTTCTTTCCACCCATAAGTCCCTCTGTGCTAAACCCAATTTCGCTGGTTAGGATTGGGGAGGGGTTTCTTAGCTTCGCGTAGGAAGTAGTTAAATCCAATTAGCCCAGCCCCAGAGGACAAAACCGAAGGTTGAAATGATACAAGTGTGTGGGACAGGCGGGTGTGGTTAGTGAGATTCTGCATAAAAGCACTCTTGAACATCTGTTATCTTAGGAATTTCATTCCTAATCTGAGTGAGTGAAGTTGATGGGCCGGCCAGATGTTTTTTTTTTTGTTTAGTTTTTTTTTTTTGGGGGGTGGGGGGGTGGCCTTAAGATACAATTGTAATCACAAATCATTTAATAAAACACACCAGATCCAATCATGTACTTTGAGTGACTATGCTTGTAGTTTTACCTTGACCTCAACATGAAAGTTTTATAAGCAACAGCTGAAAATACTTTTATTTATTTATTTATTTATTTATTTTACCCCAGAAACATGGTGAATAATATGTTTTTCTTGCATCGGCCATTATATGGAGGGCAGAAATGGGAGGGGTGTATTTTGGAGGGATCCTCGGTTGTTTGTGCCATAGCTGATAAGCAGCAAGTTAACTTCAGTCACAGCCAGATCAGGAGCTGCAGGATTCCATGGCTCATTCACAGGATTGTATTTCCCCCTTACTGGCCAGGGCATCAGGGAGAGCCCTGGGTTTTCATGGCTGCCACAGTAATCCACTTAATTTCCACTGCCCGTATCAAACCACAGGGCCAGGAGGTGCACCCCTCAATCACCAGTCAGACTCAGCCAAGTTGGCACGCCAAAGACACAAGATTAGGACACACGGAGGACGGAGTGTAGCACAGTGGGTAAGGAACTGGGCTTGTAACCGAAAGGTCGTAGGTTCGATTCCCGGGTAAGGACACTGCCGTTGTACCCTTGAGCAAGGTACTTAACCTGCATTGCTTCAGTATATATCCAGCTGTTTAAATGGATACAATGTAAAATGCTATGTAAAAGTTGTGTAAGTCGCTCTGGATAAGAGCGTCTGCTAAATGCCTGTAATGTAATGTAATGTAATGTAATTAGTATCAATGGCACAGCGAGTTGGTTGCAATAAAACAGCGACTCATCCCCTCACAGCGACTCATCCCCGGCCCAACCTTGCTTATGTAGATTGCCCATTGTGTCACAATTATCGGCACTGCATCTCATTGGCTCATTCAAAATCATTTTTATTCCTATTTTGTTTGCATACTTCCAGCATGATTTGAAATACAGCATTCTTAGTGGTTTAATTATTTTATTACAGTAATAGTCTTAGATTACAGTAATAGTTTTATTTGTTGTGCAAAATGTGCAAGGGAAAATATGTTGATACACATTCAGCCCTTTAAATCTTCCAAGTTATCTCAGTTAGTCCTCTACCGTGGCATTTACCACTGCTTAGAATTATCCTATATTTTAGACATTGTCATTGTTTTAAGATGAATGTGGGCCTACACTCATAAATGCTCATGCACAGAGCTTCCAAGCTTGGCCAAATAGGTCATGAATTGTCTAAATTAAATTGGCCCAAAACCAGCACAGGGCTGACAATTCCAATTGTATTTTTGTCCTGATATTATGTAGCAAGGGTCTCGCTGTTCTACCATTGAATAGTACACTGGGCTATGTTATCACAATGTTCTTATGCTGGGAATTCAATGTTTTTCAGCTCTGTTTCAAGCCAAGATGTCACTTTTAAATGACCATGCAGGCCTATGTGCTGAGTACACAAAAGGGAACACAGAAGCTTCTGCTCTGCAGCATTGCAGTGATGCGTTTTTTTTTTTTTGCGCATGGCTTCACAATTCATACCACTGGTGCCCTTCCCACCACACAAGTAGAGAGGTAAACCCACGGCACTGTCGGTGGACCAGTGGTCTAATTGCAGGTGGCAGGCTGTAACGGAATCATGCCTTCAAATGTTTCCAAGAGTTAAGTAGGAAGATAATCAGGGCAGCCTCTTCTGTTCTGCCGAACCAATCTCATTATGGTCTCTCCATCCCACTGCATCAGCATCATGGGATTGGCCGAACGACTCTGATCTGTTGACAAGATTACTCTCGGGTCTCAGATAAACCTTGGGCCAAAGCTTATGCTAGCAGATGGCAACTTACTGCCTACGTTGGACGTGATGCAAAGTGGAGGGAAAGTTTGGGGGAAACGTGGTGGATCGACAGAGGAATCTGAATTCCCTTTCTGGGGATGGGGCCTTCCAGACTCTGAGTTCATTAGATTAGTCTAAATCACTCCGTGAAATGCACTGCCATTTAAGACCACGTTATGGCCGAAAGACCATGGAGATTGGTGTGACTTGCAGTCTGCCACACCAGTTTTAATTCAACGTACAGGGATTATTTGTTCAAAGTAAAATGTTCAGAGTCAGTTCTACTCTACAGATTTTATATGAGTACAATAGGGATCAAATGTAATTAATTTTACACTAATTAATTTTGTGAATGTGTTTCTGTGCAACTGTGGTGTATGTTTGAGTGGGATGCATGTCATAAGACTCTAAGGTAGTAATCATTTCTGCCACAGACAATCATTCTATCTACTTACTATTCCTGTAAATAGCTGTAACTTAACTCTCATTGTTTATTCAAGGAGTCCACAAATACGGTAATTATACAAGGCTTAAAGCAACACAAGCCCAACCACACGATCCTGTCCACTGATGTGACTGCCCTCTAGCCTTAGTCCTGGTTATGGTTGGACAGGGCACATCTGTCCACAGCCTTTCATTGGACAAGACTATTTTGGACAGTCTTGCTGTCTGCAACCAGTTCTTTCTGAATTATGTTCGAAGTGTTCCTCTGATACAACAGCATTGTGAATGGTGATGAGTTATCAAAAAAATTGCCTTTCTCTCAAAGGATGCAACTGCAAAACCTATACAAATACATTGCAAACCAGGTGAAATGTGAGATATATTTGCTTTTTTTAAGCATTAAGTTCAATATTTAAAAAAAATCCTTGTTGTATAATCCATCTGCTTGTGTTCCTTACTATTTCCATTCCTGGCGGTTAATGCTTTTGTAAACTCATTAGAACAACCTAATAAACTTAATACTTAAGATGTTCAGTATTACGAAATGCAAATAAGATAATTACTTCAAACGGTATTAATAGATTTTAACAAAAGCTATTCGGGAATGTTAACTGTAGTCTATTTTTTGTTATTTAATTGCACTTTCCCCCCTCGGGCTATAGTTTTTACTGTTAGCCTGTATTAACTATTTCTCCCATCTTAATCGCGTTAACACGCTACACTGGCAGGAAATACACAACGCCACTGTCTCTTTAAATTTAGTTAAACTTTTCTTATTTCCTGGAATTTTTGTGAACGTACGTACAATAAGCGTCACTTTTGTGCTTTAAGGTAAAACACTAACGTTTGTCTCAGTTGTCGTTAACGTACCAATATGACAGAGACCAAAGTATAATGCAATTAGCAACATTATATAGCTAAATACAGTAAACGACATTTAATTTACGTAACGTTTGTTCGATAAATCAAACGTACGCAGTAAGATCACTGGTATTACCTAGTAAATGTGTATTTTATTTTTAGTTTAGCTACAACTTATAAGTGGCTAGAGTTTGCTCTCGTGAACGTTCGCTCAGTGTAATTTTGCTAGCTAGCTAACTAACGTTAACTAGCTGTATAAGGCTAGTTAAGTACATAATAAGCTGAATTGAACTTGTATAGAAGACGGAAATAACTTGGCTTGATCGTGCAGGTAGTGATTGCTATCGTCACTGAAGCGGCAAGAATGGCAATGTCAGGCGGTAAGTGCTTCATTCTTAGTAAAAAAGAATAAAAAGTCCTCTGATTTACCCTCCTGAAAAAAATATCAGTTGTGGATACAGCATTTTATGGCTTACTTGTTAGTTAGCTGTTATTCTCTATAACTTCAACAGCATCCTGCGCTTCTAAAACTTTAAATCACTTCGGTTTATAGCATTCATAGATGTCCACATAGCTGGCCAACATCACGTGGCGTTAAAATAAAAACCAAATGCGGGCACCAATATGCTCAACGTTAGCTACCTAGCTAGCTAGCTTTTGGAGTATTAGCTGGCTGTATGAGAGAAATAATGCTATGAAAAGATTTTCCCGGAAAAAAACCTGACACTAACATCTAGCTTGTATGTTCACTAGCTAACTAACTAGCAAGATGTTACTTAGATGCTGTTGGACATCATTGTTAACTTTGTAATACACATACACATAAATTAATACACAATCTTGGACTTAACATCCTGTACAGTTCAAGTTCTGTAGATCATGTTCACAGAGGCACAACCCATTGTTTTCTAGTGTAATGTAAGCTGTTCCTCAATACATTGTCATTTTGTTTTTGCAATTTTTGTCTTCAAATCACTGTGCACTTGAACTTCCTCCTGAAATGTGTTTTCCTTTAGTAAATTATCCCTAGTTTATGACTACTATATGGATGTCCTTTCCTTATCTTGTTTATGAAGTGCCAATAAAGCCCAAAGTATTTCAGGAGAGTCCTGGTGGGAACTAGGTAACAGCAGTTTGAACCTTAGTAACTGGGCTGAGTGAGGTATCTGAAAGGATCTGGACTGTAGATTTCCTGTTCTGGACGCTTCTTTCCACTGGCATTTTCTCGTCAGTGATGATGTCACATGGGAAAGGGTGGGGAGGTGCCCCTTTTGGGGGGCCAGAAGGGAGGTTGGGATGGGGGGGGCTGTTAAGATGAAGGAGGGAGAGAGGGAGGGAGAGAGGGTTATGAGGGGGAGGGGGAGGAGGAGGAGGGGGGGGGGGGTGTGGGTGCCTTTGCAAACAAAACACTGCACATTCCCAGTGCTTTACAAAAAAAAAAGTGAGCGAGGAACTGAGACAGGCCGGCCAGAGGTAAGGCCCAACAAAGGAAAGTGCTGACGGGCAGACGAGGAGAGTAAAAGAGCCGCACTGAGAAGGATCTGAAGAGACCGCCATACTGTCCCCGTTTCCCAGAACCCCTTTGCCTTTGGAGGCGAGGGCCTTGTTTCTGAGGTAGGCCCGAGCTTTCTGTTCTGTTGTCATGTTTTCTTAGACCTTGATTTCAGGAGTCTCTCTCTGTTTTCAGCCACTTTGAGCCACCTGAAAAAAAAGCAGAGCTCAAAGGGTAATGAAAATTCAGCCCTGAGGTCTTCAGTGAAATGGGGCATTTGTCAGTGGTGCTGTCGGTTAACCAAATGATGTGTCATTGTTATGAAACCTGGTGTTGCTGCCATGTCATTATTTGGCCAGACATTTAAGACTTGTTGCTTAGTCATTCTTCAGTGGATGAACTGAGCAGGAAATGTAGGGGGGGGGGGGTGCTTTTTTTGGCAAAATTGGAGAATTCTTTCAGAGCTGCTCATTTGTATTAGAGAGAGGGGGTATATCATGTTTTTTCCCCCCCTCATTGACGTGGTCCTTTTCTTACCACCAGAGGGCAGTCTCCCCTTTAAATTAGGCAAGATGAGTCATGGCACAATAGCGGCACTGGACTGTCAAATGCAAGTAATTACTGTTCAAATCATGTATGTTGTAACTATATGAGAATGTGACATGTCCTGAAAGGATGTGTAAGGGAAATGGTTGAAAGTGATCCAGTAGTGGATCTTGGAGTGGTTAGGTTCTGTATTGTTAGGTGGGAGAGATCTGAGCAGGGTCCCTGTGGGGCTGTTGCCCCGTATACTGCTGTGTTTCCTGTAAGCTGGGTTTACAAATGGTGTGGAAACAGAGAAGACCTGGCCTTCTCTGACAGTGGCATGCTGGTCTTTCTTTGTCTGTATTTTTCCTGTGCGGAAGCAGTTGAGTTGTGAATCGTGTTTGTGAGATCTGAGGAACTTGCTGTGCGTATGTGCGGTTTCTTTCTGTGTGTGTGTGTGTGTGTGTGTGTGTGTGTGTGTTTATGTTTAGAAGTCTTGGAATATTTTCTTTTTCTCGTAACAAAATTGCATAATGCTGGCCTGTCCTCCAGACCTCTGGTATCAGATTTTAAAAGAACCTTTGTCTTCCTGTCTGCCTTCGGTAGTAACCAATAGGAGGGCTGTACCCAAATGAGAAGGCGGCACCTACTGCTGGTCACGATCAGGTCTTTTCTTGTAGAAGAGTCCTCTCTACCGTAATGCTTAGAGTTATTGCCCCTCTGTCCGTTTCTTTCTCTCCCTATTGCTCTCTCTCTTTCTCTCTATCAGTAACACACACCAAACCCTCATGTCTTATACAACAGCAACGCTGAAATGAGATGCAGGTTCTCCCCGTGTGCAGAAAAGGGTGATAGATCGAATGAGACATCACAGCAAAAACTGTTTTCATGACCGAAACCCCAGCTCCCCTCCCACCTACACACGCACACAAACACACACACACACACACACACACACACACAAACACACGCACACACACACGCACACACACACGCACGCGCACACACACACACAAACGCACACGCACACAAACACACACACACACACACACCCACACGCCACACAAACACGCACACACACGCACGCACACACACACACACACACACACACACACGCCAACACACACACACGCACACACACACACACACACACACACACACACACCACCCAACACACACACACACCCACACACACACACAAACACACACACACACGCACGCACGCACGCACGCACGCACGCACGCACGCACGCACGCACGCACGCACGCACGCACGCACACACACGCACACACACACACACACACACACACCCATCCTTGCTGCCTCCCTTTTCAATGGACGGCACGTTTTTTTGACCAGGCGTTGTTCACACAGCATAGTAGCCAGTCAGCAGTGTGAAAAAGGGGTTACTGTTGTTATGTAAAAGCGCTTTTTTGCAGCGCGGTGTAGGTGCGAGGCCCGGCGTGGGATTCCGCATGTGCTGTCATCTGCACTGTTAGTCATGCACAGAGATCACAAAGGGCTGAGAGGTGGTCGCTGTCCATTCACAGAGCCCGTAACGTTCAACCTGTCCCCATGTGCGGTGCGATCAGCCATCCAAAAACGTTTTTAAGGATGACGGTTTGAAAAATATCAGTTTTTAATGCCTGGATTTGCCATTTTAGGAAATTCTGTGTTGTGTTATGAGAAACTACCATCCGGTCTTGAAAATAGGGTTGCCATTTTAGCATGTGCTTGAATAACAATCGGTAATTTTTCCCCTTCATTGGAATGTCCAGCTGTGTTCATTGGGCTGTAGAACAAACAGCAAAAATCACATGGGTCCAAGCAGTGCTCAAAGTGGCAGCAAAGCATATAAAATGTATAGGCTATACTGGGAGATACTGTAAAGTTGCAATAAGGAAAAAGCTATTAAGGAGTGTACACAAACTAAATACATTTTGAGTGGCATATATTTGGTTTGTGCACACTCATTAAATTTTTCCTTATAACATCACAGTGTCTCTCAATATATGTTTTTATTTATAGACCAGACCCATGACTCCAGTGTCTTCTGTTTATTCTGCAGAGAACCTCTCTCGGGTTGCATTTAAATTTCACTTCCATTTCTCACCACTTGTGAGAGTTTATTGGAAAAGGTTTCCAGCTGACACTATAAGGATGTGATTGACAGGTTTCCAGCTGACAGTAGAAGGATGTGATTGACAGGTTTCCAGCTGACACTATAAGGATGTGATTGACAGGTTTCCAGCTGACAGTAGAAGGATGTGATTGACAGGTTTCCAGCTGACAGTAGAAGGATGTGACTGACAGGTTCCCAGCTGACAGTAGAAGGATGTGACTGACAGGTTTCCAGCTGACAGTGAGGATGACGGGTTCCTGACAGTAGAAGGATGTGACTGACAAGGTTCACCAGCTGACGTGAAGGATGTACTGACGGTTCGTGACAGTGACGATGGATGACAGGAGACTGACTAGAAACACTCACTTAGAATTTTGAATAAAATCATTCCAGAAGCCCTACTCTTCAGAGGGGCAGAGGCTTTGCTTGTGTGCTTGTTAAATCAGCTCCTCCAGGCTGTTTTCCCAGAGTGCAGCGTTTGTTCCCCGCCCCCAAAGCCCTGCACACTGGCTGGGTTTTTTCTTCTGCCGCGTTTTACTTGAGATGTCTTCCCCTCTTCGTCCTGTTTTTGTGCTGAAGGTTTTCTAGCTCGTTCTCAAGCTTTGCCGTTTTCTCTCATCCTTATTTTGAGAAAGGAGCCATTTTCACCCACCGTTTCCCAGCCTCCCCCCCTCCCGTGAGCGGGGTCATTCCTCTGCGAGCCTAACATTCATTCGCATTAGAATCCGAATCTCGCCGCAATGCCCGCCGAGGCCGTGGCGCTCCTCCGGATTGGCCCTCGCCGGCTGGCTCTGCGGTTGCCGCGGCAACCGGGGAGGGAGGGAGGGAGGACGGGGCCTAGCGTGGCCGGGGGAAGCCGAGGGCTGTCCTGTCCCCTGCCTCCACCGCGGTTGACGCTCAGCCTGGGGACCGCGGCGAGGAGGAGGAGGAGGAGGAGGAGCCAGCCCCGCCAGGAGCTGCCGCCGCTGCGAATGGCTTTCCGCCAGCCTGCGCCGGCCCATCCCCCCGTCACAATAAAAGTCCCCTCAGACCGGGAGGCGGCAGTAGCAGCGTAGCTCCGCCGCCGCCGCGTCCGCCGCCCGCCGTCCCCGCCGAGCGTTCCGCTGCTCTGACTCCGCCGTCGCCGCGCGCAACCAGGCAGGAAAGATGTCCTCCCCAGCGCTCCCGGGAAAGCCCAAACCCAAGTCCCCCTTCCGCAAGCGGGGCAGCCTGCAGATCACCGCCAGCCCTGGTGAGTGCAGGGGGGGATCCCGGGACTGGGGGGGGGGGGGGCAGTGGCGGGAATGTGCCCGATGCGATGATGCAGACCCGGGTGCAGCGATGTTGAGGCGCGTGGCTGAATGGTCGTAGCGCAGCGAGAGCGATGTCAGGAGCGGCAGGAACACAGCGAGGCGCTGCCTCTCTCAGCCCTGGTCTCTCTCAGCGCTGGTCTCTCTCAGCGCTGCCTCTCTCACCACTGCCTCTCAGCGCTGGTCTCCTCATTCTTCTTTCTCATCCGTAGGGATTTGTGCTGGGAGGCATCGTTGCATCGCTGCGCTTAAAATTGTTTTGCGTTTGTTTTTGTCTGTGTGGCTTTACACGTGAGGTGCGCAAAGTAAATATCACACGTGAGGATGCTGGAGAGGGGCTCTGCATCACTTTTAACAAAAAAGAACCTCTTTTTGTTACCCCAGCGAGTAAAAAAAAAACAAAACAATTTTGATCTTGATTGATGGCTGGGACATGACCCACATCGATAAGCAGCTGGAACCAGCAGCTTTTATCGTAGGTCCAGTAACCATTCATCAAACGTTCTCTCGCTTTGTCTTCTTTTACAGAGAGCGAGCGGTACACAGCATGCTCTTCGGTAGTGGTGTGCACTCAGATTATTATCTTTTTTCTTGGGGGGGGGGGGGGGCATGGTGGGGTTTGCTCAGATCATGCACGGTCCATATAGATAAAAGAGAGCAGTGCTATTTTGGCGCAAGATCCTCCTGGGTCCGTGCCGTGGCCAGGGGTGACTTTACCCGGGGGCAGTCGGTCCTGAAGGACACTGCTGAGCTCGGTGTGCTCATATTTCTGTTAGCCAGCCGGACCGCGCGACAGGGACCTTATCTCACTCTGACATCTCCATTAACGGCCGGGGGCTTCTGCTTCTGCTCTGTGGTCTGCTCCCAAACGGCGTTCCAGTCTGCGTGTTCTTCTCGCGTGCGTTTTATTTTCTTTTGGAGAACATGCGGAGGCAGGCTTTGGAATACGTGTTTAAGTGATAATTTGGGTTGTGTTTTTTTAAAGAAATGGGAGATTCTCTGCTCTGTTTGTGGACAGTAAATTTCTTTCGGCTCTTGAGCTCTCAAAAGCTGTTGGGGGGTGTTTTCCTGTGCACCCCACGTGTGGCGTGCCCCACCCCCCTGATTGTACCAGAGAAATTTTAATTATTCACTAAACAAAATGTAAGTCTTAGTCTATGTGCTGCTGTGGAGAGAGAATGTGTTCTGTTGGGCTAATGTAATTGTATGTGAAGTTCACCACCGTCTGCTGTTCTTAAGTGTGTAATCCATCACTGTAATTGAGATGTAATGAGATAAAAAAGGTTCATAGCGGTGTCTGATATCAATATACTCAGCATCCTCGCTCCAAAAATCAATGATTTGCACAAGTCAGATGGCTTAGCGCCGTACTTACTGCCCACCAATCAGGCGGTTAATACTCGGTTTCTCCTCCATTTGGCAATGACCACCTCCCTTCAGTGTCTCGGATGACCAGTCTCACTAAAGACTAAAGGGAATCATCAAACACCCCCCCCCACCCCCCTGCACCCCCACCCCCACCAGACGACGGTTCGTCATTGGCCGGGACCCCAGTCCCGCCTCCGCCATTGGTGGAGATCGTGGCGCATTCCCCTCTTCCTTGTTTCAAGGGCCTCTGCAGCCGTGAATCTCCACCTGACAGACGATAAACGGAGCTGCGCATTCCAGCCAGACTGGAACAGCGCCCCCTTCAGTTTATGACCCTGCACAGCCGCCCGCCCTTCCGAGTCACGTCCTCACCTTGATGGGGACAGGACTCAAGCCAGGGTTGCTCTCTTTTTTTTTTTTAATCGCTGTGCTCGATAAGAGATGATAAGAGCAGAGAATGTGTCTTAGCCAGACATCCTCTGTCATCCTCTGTATTCCTACAGTGGAAAAAATGGTGCAGTATTTTTCCGTGGAAGGATGTCTTCAGTTGGCTTGATTTTAATTGCGTTGCAGTGCAATCACCCAAACGCCCATCCCCGCGTTGCCCTTGAGCCAGCAATTAGCCAATAAGGACAAGCGTCCAGCATGTTGAATTTAAAAAAAAAAAATTTCACTTTTTAAAAAAATGCAGTTTTCTCCCATTTTTCAACGCCTAAACGTATCATTCCGCCGAGCAGCACTCATTCCTGCAGCCTGTGCTGCTGATGGAGCAGCGCATCAGGTGAGTGAGGTCAGCCGTCCACTCTTATCTCCCTCTGAAAGGCGGGGGCTGCTGGGGGCTGCTGGGAGAGGCTCCCTGTGCGGCTCAGCAGGCCGAGCCGTGGGCCGCTGGTTAGCGCCGCGACGCTAATCCCCCGCTGGCTAAATCCCTCCTTTTCCCCGCGCGACGCCCGCTTCGGCTCGCCCTCGCCCGGGGGGGGGGCTGCCCGCCACCGCTGGCACTGCCAGGGCCCGGGTTCCAGATCGGACCACCTGGGGGCCCGTCCGCACACCATAACAGGATTAGCTGCAGGATCAAGCTGGAAAATGTTTTTTTTTTTTTTAGTCCCAGTCGCTGATGCAATAAAATGGACGTTCCAGCCTCAAAATATGAATTTACAAACCAGAGTTTGTGATAAAATGCTGAAAATATTTCATTACATTACATTACATTACATTATAGGTTCTTAGCAGACGCTCTTATCCAGAGCGACTTACAACAAGTGCATTACAAAACTCGGAGACAAGCGCTTTACAACATTCCTGCAAAGAGCTACATAGGTATAACTTTGCTTAGTATAAGTGAATTGTACACCATATGAGCGACTTCACAGTCTTACAAAACTCGGAGACAAGCGCTTTACAACATTCCTGCAAGAGAGCTACAATAGGTATAACTTTGCTTAGGTATAAGTGTGAATTGTACACCCTATTTTTTTTTTTTTTTTTTTAAATTTCATTGGGAATAGTCACTTGCAATGAATCCTGTGCAGTATAGAACATTCTTGTTGAATGTGTAATCTTTCTATAATAATCACAATAAATTTGTGAAGGCCTTCTTTTTTCTATGTAATTATATGTTGGGGCATGATGAAAATGTTCAGCAATAAAAATTAAGCTAAACTTATAAAGGTGATCGAATTACAGTAGTTTGTACAGAATGTTTGACTTTGGTTTAAAAGGGGACACTTGATGATGTTGTACAATTGAATTAATGACATTTTATTTGTCTGCATTGGATATCATGAATGGGCTGATAGGACATGTTTTATTTTATTATAAGAGTGTGTATTACCAGCTATAATAGGAGAGATGAGATCCTAGGAGACACACACACACATACACACAAATGTGTGTGCTTTTGTAA
The DNA here is from genome assembly GCF_018555375.3 of Anguilla rostrata. Lineage (NCBI taxonomy): Eukaryota > Metazoa > Chordata > Actinopteri > Anguilliformes > Anguillidae > Anguilla > Anguilla rostrata. Next base: position 33,977,165 of record NC_057945.1, read on the forward strand.
TAATCGTGTCCTATTCCTTAAAATGCATCTGTGTTAGGTGAGACTGAAATGGCAGAAAGCTGTGAACAAAATCCCAGTAGAGTAGTAATGAGTCAGCCAGCAGAGCGTGCTCTTTAAGTGCAGTCCTCTCCATTTACCGTCTGGCTGAGCCCTTAGCGTGCGGCGCAGTCCTATAACAGCCACCTGTTAGCCGCGAGCATTTCTCCCTGTTAGCCGCGAGCATCTCTCCCTGTTAGCCGCGAGCATCTCTCCCTGTTAGCCGCGAGCATCTCTCCCTGTTAGCCGCGAGCATCTCTCCCTGTTAGCCGCGAGCATCTCTCCCTGTTAGCCGCGAGCATCTCTCCCTGTTAGCCGCGAGCATCTCTCCCTGTTAGCCATGAGCATCTCTCCCTGTTAGCCGCGAGCATCTCTCCCTGTTAGCCACGAGCATCTCTCCCTGTTAGCCGCGAGCATCTCTCCCTGTTAGCCGCGAGCATCTCTCCCTCTTAGCCGCGAGCATCTCTCCCTGTTAGCCACAAGCTTCTCTCCCTGTTAGCCGCGAGCATCTCTCCCTGTTAGCTGCGAGCATCTCTCCCTGTTAGCCGCGAGCATATCTCCCTGTTAGCCACGAGCATCTCTCCCTCTTAGCCGCGAGCATCTCTCCCTGTTAGCCGCGAGCATCTCTCCCTGTTAGCCGTGAGCTTCTCTCCCTGTTAGCCGTGAGCTTCTCTCCCTGTTAGCCGCGAGCATCTCTCCCTGTTAGCCGCGAGCGTCTCTCCCTGTTAGACAGATACAGGAACAGAGGCATAGACAGGTCCCAGCCCCCCTGTGTTACACAGATGCAGGAACACAGACACAGCTTCCCTGTGTTACACAGATGCAGGAACACAGGCACAGACACAGCTTCCCTGTGTTAGACAGATGGAGGAACAGAGGCACAGACACAGCTTCCCTGTGTTACGCAGATGCAGGAACCGAGGCACAGACACAGGTCCCAGCTTCCCTGTGTTACACAGATGCAGGAACACAGGCACAGACACAGCTTCCCTGTGTTAGACTAGATTCAGGAACGGAGGCACAGACACAGCTTCCCTGTGTTAGACAGATGCAGAAACAGAGGCACAGACACAGGTCCCAGCCCCCCTGTGTGTGGTCATTTTAGGGTGATATACAGTACCACGCCCCCGCCGACTTCACGTTGCTGCTGTCGCAGAATTCCCATCATGCACTCCTCTCTGACGGCAGGCCCCGCCCCACTCCCACCTCCCCTGAATTACAGGGCTGCTTTGACGCGCGTGGTGGCGTGACGGGCCCGGTTAAGTGTGCTGCAGTGTGTGATTACTCTCTCCCGCCCGCCCTCCCCTCTCTCTCTCTGTCAGAGAGCTCCTGCCTTTGTTCCAGAACATCAGATTAGCCCTCCTGCGCCGTCCCTCTAATGCAATTTCACACCCTCGTTTTTATACGTCTAGGAAATGCACAGTGCTCCCTATGTTCACTCTGTAAAAGGAATTCAAATTCTTTTAAAGATGAATTTGTCTGTATAAACACACACACACTGGGGGGGATTTTTAGGATCTATTTTAGCCCTTATCTCTGCTGGACGAAGATGGCCAGGTTGTGCTAAGTCTTCATTTCCGCTGAGACTCTTACTCACGGTGGTGTATAGGGCCATCAAGGCATGGTACATATGAGATGAGCTGCTGCAGCTAGGCTGTGTGCCCAGAATAGCAATTAGCATCGCGAATAACAGTCAAGCGAACGCTCAGCGGCGGTAGCGGTGCGGTTCCTTAGTCTTCAGGTTAGACATTTGAGCGGTGCCAAGCGTTGCTGAATCCAGTTAATCCCGGCCATTAAACCGATTTGATTACTGTAATCTGTTTGTTTGATTGAGGTGGCCGGCTGTCTGTCCTGTTTTAATGGCCACAAGTGTCGCTTGGCTGTGGTGTAGTGCAGTGCTTAGGGTACTGGGCTTGGAACCCTGTTGCAAGCCCAGCATGGTTCAGCTGTTGTTCCATTGAGCAACGTCCTCTGTTGAGTAAGTCTTAACTGAGCTTCCGCATATTTCTGCACACAAATGGAGAAGTGGATAGTGCTATGTGAAATATGCCGATCATTCTAATCACATAGTGATTGCTGTGAATGTGAGAGTGCGATGACGACTAAAAAAAAACTCAAAAAAGTAGGCTACAAATTAAACACTGGGTTAAAAATGTAATTGTTCATATCTAGAAATCTAGAAAATATACATCTTGAAGACTGTTCAAGACTGGTCAGTAAATATAAAAAAATTAGGCCTGTGCCATGAGTAGGAATCTATAGTCAAATTAGAAGCATATGGCGCTATAATAAACTTTAGCAACAACTGGGTAGATCCTCAGATTTTGATGTATTTTGTTTCTCTCACTAATTTCATAAGCCCCCAATTTTAGTACTACTGTGAAGCTGGATGTGTGTAATATCTGACGTAATTATTATGAAATGGACTGCATGCATATTTGTTTTCGGGCTATAAGCAGACTGAGGGGGAGGATTGCACAGCCTCTGAATTGGCCATCGCTCTGTGTTCCTCTTGAACTGTTGTCAGTGATGTAATAAGTGAGATGTGGGCTCTAGGTTACTGTCGGTCTGATTACACTGCTTATCTCACTTTGTTTTTTTTTTTTTAAGTTTAATTGTGGTCTTTTTTTCCATCTCAAGCCCCTCAGTATTACTTTCCCAGTGTTATTTAATCAGTACTTTTCCCTTCTGGAGTGTAGTACCATTTGCAGATAGACTTGCAATGGTCTATTTTAAGACATGTAAAGACTGTTTATTCTGGGTGCAGGCTAGATGTGTAATCCATCAGCGTCCTCTACAGCTGTGTTTGAAAAGGCTTGTGGGATTGTGCTGTGAGGAAACGGTCTACAGAGAGATGCTGGCTGTGGCTGTGCTGGCTGTGACTGTGGCTGTGACTGTGGATGTGGATGTGGCTGTGACTGTGCTGGCTGTGACTGTGGCTGTGCTGGCTGTGCCTGTGGATGTGGCTGTGACTGTGCTGGCTGTGACTGTGGCTGTGCTGGCTGTGCCTGTGGATGTGGCTGTGACTGTGCTGGCTGTGACTGTGGCTGTGCTGGCTGTGCCTGTGGATGTGGCTGTGACTGTGCTGGTTGTGGCTGTGACTGTGCTGACTGTGGCTGTGCTGGCTGTGACTGTGGTTGTGCTGGTGGTGGCTGTGACTGTGCTGACTGTGACTGTACTGGCTGTGGCTATGGCTGTGTTGTGCTGGCTGTGACTGTGCTGACTGTGACTGTACTGGCTGTGGCTGTGGCTGTGGCTGTGGATGTGGCTGTGGATGTGTTGTGCTTTGCCCCTCTGTATGCTAGAAATGTCCAGCTGAACAGGTTAAACCCAACCCTGCATGTTGGAATATGTATTTATATGAATACACTTGTAATCTTTCAATCATTGTGGTGACGAGGTCACTGTGAGATGTGCATGCTGAGTGGGAATGACAGAGTAAACTAAGGGCTTATTTCCCACAAACATCCCTGTGAATCAGCATTTAGCAACCCCCGGTTCTAGCAGAGCACCGCATACTTTTACTTTTTGAACTGATCAATCGTAGCTGAAAATCTGCTGATGGAACGTACGCTAGGGTAAAGCGACCTTCCTGCACAGTGCTATTCGGTTTAAAACCTCAATAGTTGCCACGTTTGTTATTACACAGTCTGCAACGTTTACTGTAACTGCCGGTAAGTCTTTAATTTCAGCACTACAGAGGGATGCGCGTGTGTACAAGTAGTTAAACACTCTCCCTGCTCCACCGTGAGGCAGCTCGTTAGGGCCTTTCCGTGAGTGGGCGCAGCAGACAGCTGAACAATAGATCTGAGCCATCTGCTTTGATAATGAAGAAAAGGAGAAGAACGGCCTTATGGGAGCGTGTCTGTATCCAGGAGCCATCTGGTGTGCGTAGAGAGGAGGAAAATAACATTAATGGGCTTACAGGTCGGAAAATGGAGGCTGTGCTGGTAGAGGGCATGGATCATTAGGCGAGCGTCAGGATCATGATGCACATCTGAGCGAAATCACGCACCGTTCTTTCCTTCAGTTCAGGACGCAGCTCATATTTCCCAGAGGGCCCTGCTCTGTCGGGTGGGGGGGGCTCTCGTCTCATGTAGTGAAGCAGTGCCATCTTACCTGCGAGTTACGCACCTGAGACAGCTGATCCACCTGATTCACCTTCTCATAGCATGATTGTTTGTCAGCAGTGGACTTCCACAGTCACGTACCAACTTGTTAACATCTCGGTGAAGAAATTGCTTCCATTCAGCTGTGTATGCTTGATGTATTCAGATGCTCTTGTTTGTGTGCAATTGTGTGTTTGTGTGTGTGCGTGTCTGTACATATGTGTGCGTATCTGTGTGTGTGTGTAAATATGTGTGCGTGTGGTAATGTTTGTATATATGTATGCATGTGTGTGTGTGTGTGTGCAGGTGCGTGTGTGTGTGTAAATATGTGTGCGTGTCTGTATGTGTGTGTGTGTGAGACTTTGTGTGTAGGCCTAGCCTTTTTCAGGGTATTATAGCTGGCAGGTTGGCTAATGGCCAGCTACTCTCACAGAGAAACACTTGCCATCAAACAGCGGGTTGAGTAATGCCATTCTGCTGCATTGAAGCAGACCCCTAATCTTCCGTCTGAAAAGGCCAGGCGGCCTTATCGGGGCATTTTGCCATTTAATGGATACATGCAGCGTGTTTGAATGATGGAAAACTGAAGGGCGCGGCCGGCCATGTCTGGAGACAGAAAGCACGGACTGAAACCAGAGACACTGAGACAGCAGCCTCACTGGAGCTGGCTTGTGTATCGTTTCTTATGACACAATCAGTAATTCCCATTTTTTTACGCTTAAAAAAAGAATATTTTTTAAAAATAACACCCCGCACATATTTGTACCCAAAGTAGCGCATGTAAATCTATGGGGTTGGTTATGCTGTAAGTTACAGGCTCCAGCCCTCCTTTGTAATCTCAGTGTGAATGACTAATAATACAGATGACTAATGCTGCATGTACCTCACTGATGGGTGGGTGGCGCAGATAGTTTATGTACTTCAGTAAAGACATTTCTGCAGGCTTTATAATCAGCTGTAATTATCCCTACTGAATAATAATAATAATAATTGTTATTATAATTATTATTACATAATAATAATAATAATAATAATAGCTATTATTATTATTGTTATTATTATTATTAAAATTACTATTATTATTCATTTGCAGTTATATTTTCCATTACTTGAATAATGAACGCATAAGTTGAAACGCTAAAAAGCGTATTCCCCTGAAACGCTTTGGTAGGACACAGACCCTGGCGTCGCGGTTGGGTGGCGGGGCCTTATGCATTGTCACTTACGCGTGGCCTGTACAGAATTCTCCCACGCTTCTCTTCTTGATGTGTACTCTTAGCATTCTGTGCATGAGAGACGCCGTGTGCCAGCGGAGACCGGGCTTGTTGGGAGAGCTGGCTGTGAAGTGCTGGGGGTGGTGTTACCGCCTCAGATTCTCACTTCCTGCCTGTGTTTTGGCTTGTTTGTGCCCACACATCGCATTTTCAGGGCTCTGCATGAACATTTTTTCCAGTTAAAAATTTTTTTGGAGCGTACTATAATGCTCCCCAATTAGTGCGTGTGCTGCTAAATCATTTTTTTCCAGTTAGAGCACATGTCAGTTTTCAGAAGCAGATGCTCCTAAGGTGGGAGCACTGCAGAGCCCTGGAGGGCGAGCAGAGACTCCAGAGCTAATGCTAACTGCGTTTTTTACAACATCATTTTAAAGGGATGCTTCACTTTGTGAGGTTTTAAAAAAATATGTATATTATCTTAGTTGTAGTGCATTGGCCAAGACAGCTTTTGTGTGTGATGGAGGATATTTTAGATACTTCCAGAAGGTTCTGAAGACCTGCCCGCTTTGCAGTTGCAGGAGTAGGGCATTGGGGATTGCTCTTTAGGTAACGCTACAGGTTGTGCATATGTACTATACCTGCTTGTTCTGCAGGTAATTGTATTCAATATTATGTTGTGCTGGAACTAGTGCCTGTGGTACAACTATCTGAGACCTCTGTGCTCAAGGAAAGAAGTACTGGTATATTATGAAACTGATTTTTATGTGTATGATTATGAATAAATGCTAGAAAATGAATCAGTTTAAATATAAAGCCTATTTAAATGTAACGTAATGGTACATTATGTCAACACAGTTGTGGTAACATAAGGTCAGCCAAGGACTGGTTTATTGGCTCACTCATCAGTAATCATTGGCTAGACCAATCAGAGGAGGGTGCGTGCCTCCTGCACTGAGAAAAGCAACATGTCTGTCATCTGTGGCCCACCCACATTTATGGCCCTTCTGTAGTGGAGATGACGTCATCGGGACTTGCCCAGTCCGTCGGCACAATATAGATGAGCAGTGCATGCTGGGAGTTTTTACACAGGGTACGACTTAACAGAGACTGCCAGTACGCCAGCTCACTTTCGACACTAAAATAATTTAACAAGCGCCCTTTGACCCTTGACCCCTCACGGGAAGGGTTCACCGCCCATGCTGAGAGGGGTTGTCTCAGTTTAGGGTGCATGTGAGGTGTGAGAGGGAGCACCACTCCCAAAACCTGACAGGGAAAATTCCACACACGGTGGAGTTCTGTGCTGTTCTGACCGTTGGGGGTTTGCTGCCTGATTTTCTTGTTTTTTTTTCTCCCCTTCAGCATGTGCACAGCACAGCGTGTTTATTTTATTATTTTTATTTATTTATTTAACCTTTATTTACGCTGAGAGGTCCTGCTGAGCAGACAGTGGCCTCTTTGTCAGAGAAGCTCTGCCACGGGCAAGCAAACATTGAGACGCAGTACTGAAACAGCACAAAACAAACATGGAGTCACTACACACAATAGTGAAAGAAAGAAGCGGACAACACATCGACACTGTGTAAAATGTTTACAAAATTTGTACAGACACTAGTACGTGAGAACAAAAAAGATATCAGCTGTGTTTATTTGGGGGGTGGGGGGTGGACAAAGTAAAAATGCAGCTTCTAATAGACACAGTATAGCCCTAAACCTTTTCATTCAAAGTTATTTCATAGTAGTATAATGATCAGCGTTTCATTTATGGGAATCTTATTTCTGAACATAAGTTATTTTGTGCTGTTAAATCTAGATTGGGTGGCAGTTGGTCTTCATGTTCATTTACATTCCGGAGAAAGAAGAGTGCCCTAATTTCCAAGTTGTGTGTAGTTCCCCTTTTGTGTTGTGTCATGGTTAGGCCATATATCCGTGTGTGTTTTCTGGTGTACTTTGCCCCCTGTGGGGTGTGATTGGCCCCTGTGGTGGAGTCGTGGAGGTGCCGGATACCGTGTGAAAACAAGGGGCCTCCCTCTGACCCACATCTACGCCAGCGCCAGACCAGGGCTGCTCTCTCAGCCCGGGATACCCGCCGTCTTACCGAACAGCCTGCGCCGCTCTCCCTCAGACTTGTGGGAAAGACCTCTCTCTAGAGGAAGCTTTGTGAACATACGGTAGGAACTGCAGGCCTCTTTTCAGCTGTGGGTTTTCGGGCTTGGAGGCTAACGCTGTTTTTTGACGTGTTATTTCTTCTGCCTGTTTCTACGATGAATAGATGTCTGTCATCAAACTGTTTGTGGGATAACCGTATCGTATGTCTTATGTGACCTCCCATGTTGTTTTTTTTGGAGCCTATGTGTGGTGTAATGTGAGCAGTTGTGCTTTCAACTAGTGACCACTAGAGGGAGCATGATGCAAAGGAAAGCCAAGGGCGGGCATATTGACATCAACAAAACATCGCATTGTACTTCAGTCAACCATGCTAAAGGAGTAGCCTCTGCTGTAAGGTGGAAAATTTCAGGCCATATTTCTAAGTATAGACGTGTGAGTAACAGGAAAAAGGGACAGTTATTAGAGGGAATGGGGATTTGGAAGGAACCTGTCGGGTTTGGCAGCCAGTGACCCAGGTCGACTATTCTGGCCGGAGGGTTTGTTGCCGGGGGTAACTGGATAGCCAGCAGAGGCCCCCCTGTCAACTGCTTGTAATCCGTTCCCCTCGTCCCGCGTGCACAAGTCCTCTTGCCCCCCTCCCTGGGGAATCCCGTTTGGAAGTTTTCCGCCCAATCAGAAGGCCTGGAACCTGAGAATCTGCATCGATGCCTATTTGTTATTGTTTGTGTTTGATGAGGATGATAGTTAGCTACCCTTGCGTCACACATGAAATTATGGCTGTGAAGTTATGGTGGAAATACTTCACAAGTATAGATGTCCGTTTAATCCTGCTTGTTTCAGCGCTGATGTTTGGTGTCAGCTGGTGATCCAGTGCTGGGGTTCCAGTAACACTCTGTCATCTTTATCATAGGAAAGGGACAGAGTTACATTAGAGTTCTGTTATGGTGCCTTATATAAATGGCCCCTTCACCCAAAGTGAGGCCTATCCCCCATCACAGTAAATGAATGTTAGCATGTGTTTTTGCCTTTGATATACCATTTGAATCTGATCCAAGACAGGACTGAGGACACACACACACACACACACACACACATACGTACAGATCCATGTACAGGCACCGGTAATATCTACAAAGTGTGTGTTGTGTGACGTGATACTGATTTTGTGATTGGCTGCTCTGGACCGTCCTGGTCCAGTATGGTGGCGGACATGGAGCTGATGCGGGTTCAGTGTACTGGACTAGCTCACAGCTCATAGCCCACTGCTTAACAAACACTGTCTGGCTGGAATTTGTTATGTTTTAGCATCGTTTGCCCTGACGTGATAATGGCAGTGTGCTGGACTGTGTTTTCCTCACGAAAGCCACGTCTGCTGTAGCTTATCGTCGTTAAGACAGCAACAAAGTTGCATATAGCAATAGGTAAACATGATATTATTTTTAGCCGTGACTGTGCATGCGCGTATCGCGTCGGCTGTCCATTTTGTCTACACGGGAATGGTACAAATGTGGGATGTTATGAGAATTCTATGAGAGACAGAGTCCCAAGGTGATAAAGAAGGATTGCCGCGCAGATGTAGAGAACGGGGAGAACGAGGGAGGCAAGGTCAGGCTCTCACACTGCGAAAACGTCTGACTTCACAAGCGCTCACGTCTTGTACCGAGACTAAATATGGAAAGTTACTGTTTGCTTGACGAGTGACGAAGTTTTCTTACCCCAAATCTTGAAATGAGTCGAACTCTCCCACCTCATTTGCAATATTATTGTTTTATTTAGCAAAAAAGTAACAGAAATTGAATTTTTAAGGCTAAATATAAGACTTGAGTTGAGATGAACTTTTGTTTTTGGTTTTTTCAGTGCAGTCTCTCAGCAACAGCTGTGAACATGGTTTAAGTGTTTTGGAGACTAAGAAATGTGACTGTAGTTTAGGACACACTTGTAAATAATTTATATTTCAAAATAGATTGGCTTTCTGTATTAATTACATTGTACGTGAGCAGTGAGTGCAGTGGAATTTGCTGGTTTGTCTCTGCTGTGATTTCTTCAGGCTCCTCAGACTCAACCATGAACCAAATAGCCTAAGTGGGCAGTTTATTTAAATAAGTGTGCATTTTTAGTTACTGGACAAACCTCAATTTTTAAACAGTTGTCCCACACCCCTTGTGCACACTGTGCACTAAAGAAGCTGTTCTGTACGCTAGTCAATCCAAGTGTGGGTCATAAATTCTTTAAAGTGTCTCTCTCTTCTCTTCTCCTCACTGTGTGTGTGCGTGTGCACATGTATGCGCTCGTGTTTGTGCGTCTGTGTGTGCGTGCGTATGTGTATCTGTGTGCGTATGTGTGTGTGTGTGTGTGTGTGTGTGTGTGTGCACGTGCGTGTGTATCTGTGTGTGTGTGTGTGCCCATGCGTGCATTGGCATGTGTGTGTGCGTGTGCAGTTGTGCGTGCATGTGTGGTGCGTGTGTGTGTGCGTGTGTGTATCTCTCTCTCCTTTCTCTCGGGGTGTGCTGTGACCTCATAGGTCCCCGATGTTTGGTCATTTTCAGGCCGTTGTGACCCATTGCGTGTCAGTGAGGAAGTGACCCTGAATGACCAGGGCTCTAAAACACAGCGGGGCCCTGTGCAGTCCCCTGTGTGCAGCCTGCTGGTGCATCGTGGGAAAGGGAGGGAGGGGCCACGTCGCTTCAGACTGCACTGCTGCAGGACTCAGCCCTGCTGTTGGCAAGGTTACATCACTGATCATGTG